>NC_133648.1:302199655-302509392 GCF_009905375.1 Apium graveolens | reverse complement strand
TACTAATTCTTACCCAACGATATTCAAACCCGACTCATAATTATTCATATTAAAATAACACAGACAACAATTAGGGTTCACATTCTCGAAATCGATCCAGTGTTCGTTTTCAGTAATACGTATACTCGTCATTTTACGAAATTAGGGTTACTGTGTTTTGGACAAAACATACAACACAACATACAATCAGGTTCTGTATAAAACATACGTATATGTATTTACTTATACTCGCTCGACGTCCCGATAATCTTCGGATACACTCCCGTATTTCCGTAGTTCGATTTTCCGGAAATTGGACAGCGTCCCCTTTGTTTATCGGACTACCCGTCGAAACATCCATCGACGTCAATTCAATAACGACAATCCAATTCACAACAACCACAATCCCAATCATCAGTTCAACCCAACAATCAATCCAATCACAATTACTGTTAGGTCCCAATTTGTTTGTAGAAGGGGGGGTTGAATGCAAACAATACCGTTTCGTCGAATAAAATGCGGAATAAAATTGTGAAACAAAATTCAAGTTAAATAAAACTTTTATTAAACTTGAAAGGTGTTACAACTACGGTATCGGTTACAAGGGATTAATCTCAAATCAATTATTACAAATTTAGAATAAATTCGACATGAACTTTTTCTATTTTTGTAATTAAAAGATCAAATGCTAAAAGCGATTTGAGATTAAGTTCTAGGGATTTTAATCCGCTAGATTGATACACAAGAACAAGATAAGTATTTCTAGTTGATTGGGTATAACTTTACAATCTAGAAATTGATCTTGAAGTTGCAGAATGGATGTAATATTTTTCTGCTTCTTTTTCTCTTTTGTTCTTCTGTATGTTCTGTTTTTGCTGAATAGTTGGATGATGTTCACTTCTGCTTCTTTTGTTTCTTTTTAAGTAAACAGCCGAATGCAAATGAACTGCAATGACAATCCTTTGAACCAGCATGACTTTCGGTATGACAATTGATTGTCATACCGATTGTTACACAAGTACAATTCAGATTGTCTTGCAAAGATTAATAACAGATTTTTAATCTAATAAAAATTCTAACAAGACAATTAAATGAATTAGCATGACTTTCGGTATGACTATTGATTGTCATACCGATTGTCATACTAATACAATCAGTTTGCCTTGTTTCAATTTAAATAGATTTTAAACCAATTAAAATTCTGTAATTCCTTAATATTAATTCTAAATTAATTAATCAATTTAATTCAATTAATTAATAAATTAATCCTTGCAGATATAATTTATTTTCTTAATTAAATTATATGACTTAATTAATTAATGGAGAATTAATACTAACGCTGAGCAGCAACCATTCTTCTGACAATCTTCTGAAAGTCACTGAGACTTATGAATCAATTCCGTCACTTCAATGCTGACACTCGATGTACTGTCTGGTTCATGAGTGACTAACTTTCGTGACGTTTCTTCATGTCTTGACTCTGTTGTTCTGATTGAATCCTTGTAATAAATGATACCTTGACGAGATCTCTGTCACTTGATTGAATCCACGATCTTGATTTACATCACTGAGGCATGATCAAATTCTTGAACTTCTTCCAGTGAATCTTCAAGTCTGCAGATGAACAATGTTTCTTTATTCTTTGACAGATGTTACTTTGTGAGATCTCTCTGATGCTTGATCCACTATTTACTTATTACATTCTTATTTGAGTTGAGTTAAATACTCGAATAAACGAGTAGGCTATGACATATGCCTTTCAATCTCCCCCTATTTGCTTGTTAGACAATAACAACAAATACCTAGAGGATAACTCAACTAACAAATAAGAAAAAGATATAAACAGTAATGTAAAGTAAATAGCAGAAAAGTTCTGGATTATATTTAACATTTTCCAGATTCCAAATGAAATTTACAAGTGAATACAAGATAGATGTTCCTCTAGCCTGAACATATAACTACATTAGTCTATCTTGATTCATAACGCTCTAATCATATTACATTGAGTTTTGAGCTAATTGACTTTAGTTGTCTTCTCTTCTGACTTCACCTTCTTCTAAATCTTGAAGCAATTCCTTGTCAAAAACACGATCCTTTTCTGAAGTGAAGCTTGCAGGTCTGACTGGTTGAACTCCAACTGTCTTCAACTTATTCTTGAGTTGATTGTACCTTTTAACATTCTTCTCACAATAAGCTTGAATCAAGTCAGCAGCTTGAGTCTTCAACATGGATGAATATCCAGCAGTTCTCAAATGATGTTCCATCCAGACCAGATGCTTAGCTGAGTAGTCTTTAAGAGATTGTACATCTAGCTGACAGATTTGAAGGCAATCAGACTTAAAGAATCTCACTTGATGAGGATTGTTGACCACTTGAGGACTAGCCCTGCTGGCAAACTCTTTAAGCCTTTCCCGAAGAACTTCATTCAACTCTGAGCTTCTTTTCACTTTGTTTAAAAGAACCCAAATCTCTGACAACGAACGATTCTCAAATAGATGAAGTGACACTTTGAATGATCCTTCACTCTGACAATATACAAAAATGCTCATCTCATTTAGGGATCTATCAAAAGCAGCTGTGATCCTTGAGACTTCAGTCTTGATAGCATTCATGTACATGTCATTGTTAGGATTTGAGATTTCCAGCTTGTCAAGAAGATGTAAGAACTGCCTATCATTGTTAGTGCATAGCTGAGGCATATCGAGTACTCTCCTAGCTTCATCCCACTTTCCACCAATCTTCAGTCTGACATCTCTTCTCCTTTCTTGAGCTTTAATGTCATGAAGACGTTGCTTTTGAAGAGTTTCTGTTCTTTGTATGTCTTTTCTCCTATCAATGATCTGTGAGACCTTCTTGAGTTCAGCTTCTTTTCTTTGCATCTCTGACTGCTCTTTCTGAAATTCTTTCTCAAACCTAGGATCCACTGTATCTTCTTCTTCCCAATCTTCAAAATCACTTTCTTCTTCAGCTTCAAATAACCCATCTTTATCTTCCTGAACTGGTTCAGTGGGAATGTCAAAAATATCGAAGTCATCCTGTTCTCCACTGTAGTAGGCATCATCAGCCTTTCCTTTATCTCCAGCAGAAGTATCTTTTTCTTTCCCTTTGGAACTACTCCCTTTCTTCTCCCCCTTAGTTGAGGGATCCTCTACTGACTTTCCTTTGAAACCTCCACCACTTCCAGAGCCTGATCCTCCACCAGACGGTCCTTCAAAATAAGCTCTTTGTTCTTCATTAGGGCAATGAGAATTCTTGATCATGTAATATAAGTGCTTCATGCCTTCATTTAGATGTTCCATGCCCGTCTCTATCTTTAGAAATCTTGAGTTGTCCAGTGAATGATTCATCTCAACGAGGTCTTCAAGAGAAGTCATTCTTGTATGTAGGGAGCAGAAGTTGGATATGTCATCAGCTGATAAATTTGGAGTGTCCTGAATAGAATTGAGCTTTGGTATTACAGTAGTCTTTAAATCTGAGATGTCATTCCTTATGATTGCAAGCTGATTGTCGACAGAGGTGGAAGAAGAAGACCGTTCAACCACCTGTGCTTTGAATGTTTGAGCTTCAGCTTGACTTTTAGCAAGTTCTTCTTTCAGGGCAGCAATCTGAGCTAACAGGTTGATAGTATCAGTGTCTGTGTGTGCTCTCACCTGAAGTTCACTCGTATTTGGTTCACTCATCTCACGTGCATGTGTTTCTCTCAATATGATTGCTCGTGAGGAGTCTTCCAATTGCTGTTCTTGTGTACCTGTATTAAAAATCACCCTAGCCTCTTCAAGAGAGGTCAGTGGTGGTGCAATGGGAATTCGAGAGTCCCGATCCTCAGTCAATGCTATCAAATCTTTTGGAATAGATGTCTGAATTGCTTCAGGGATAGATTGACCGAGTTGCCCTCCACTTTCTCCAGATAAATCTGCGAGTGGAGAATCCCATAAGGGAGCCAGAGTTGTTGGATCTGGGAGGGGAGAAAATGACTCTATTAAAGATGGCGGAGAGTCAGATTTTCCCTCTGAAGCATGTGACTGCTCTTCTGCCGTAACTATGGCAGGCACTGTAACCGACTCTACGTGCACTCCTCGCTGGGTGTCCTGAGTATTATCTGGGGAAGTGTATGGTTCCATTGTGAGTAATGGAATTGTGCTTGACTCAGTACAAGATGCCATGGCCCGATGGCGAATTTCAATAGATGCATCCTGTTGAGAGAATGCCTCTAGTAACTGTTCATTGGTCATTTCAAAGTCCATGTCCTGTTGGGAGGACAAGGATAAGCTTTTAGATGCCTCAGAATAGGTTTTTCTTTTCTTAGGAGGAGGCAGAGCTGAGGGTTCACTCATATTTGACATTGTACTACTTCCTAATAATCTTCTGGGTAACATTTTAGACAGTGGGGGAGAGGGTGAGATAGAATGAGACTCTGTGTTTGGCTCTATGACCTGGGATTGAAGCTGTGGTTCTACAACTTCATGGTCAGCCCTATCAACCACTGAGGGTCTGTTAACAGAAGTAGGAAGAGAGTGAGAGAGAGAGTGAGGAGTTACTACCTGTAATGGAAGAGCCTGGGTGGCTTGAACCACTGGAGGTTGAGGTTGCTGTTCATGGCCGGGAAGATTAAAAATAGGCAAGGGAATATAATTGGCCATGAAAGCAGATACAAGTACTGGTACTTGCATAAATTTGAAGGTTGTGTCTTGGCGAGTGTAAATCTTTTTGCTAACTGGTGGGGGTTCGGTTACAGCAGAGTTAGCAAAAAGTGCTTTGTGTTCAGGTGTGAGTAGATGATCTGCTATGAGCATAAGAAAACGAGCATAGTAACATGATACCCTACGATTTGTAGAATGATCACGTAAAGCAGAAGTTAGACGTCTCAAGAGAATGGGAAAAAGTAGTTTGCCAAAATTGATCCTTTGATTGAAAACAACCGCAAGACCAATATACTGCAGGGTGGAAGTAATGTTATGAAAATTAGATTTTGTGCAGTTGGCAAACACTTTGGAAAGTGTATCGAAGAATATATCCCATTCAGACACCAAATTTGATTTAGAAAGTTTGGTTAAATTGATCACCCCCTGATAGTGAATAGCATTGAAAAAATTTGTGATATCATTTTCAGAGGGTAAATTACAGAAATTGTCAAGTGGAAAATTTAGCGCACGATTGATGACTGTTTCATCAACTACATACTGTGTGTTTGCCACGGTGAATGAAAAAGATTTTGAATCATCGGCCACAGTAGAGGTTGTGCAAATCAGTCTAAGAAGATCGATATTTAAAATCACATTTGATTTAATAGCAGAGCTAACAATCGAATGGTCATTTAAAAATCTAATCCAAGGCTTAAATTTTTCAACATCACATTTTTCCGGATTGAAATTACCAACTAGATTATGCGCGACAAGTTGGAAATTGAGAGCCATTTTAAAATAATAATAAGGCACACACTTTCAGAATTTTAAGAATAATATTAAGAAAATTCGAATTAATTAAATTAATTTAATAATTCGAATTAAATTAATTATAATCGAAAAATTTAGACAGAAATGTATCTCGTTAAAATTCTTAAACCACTAACACAGTTTTGACACACCAAAAGACACAAATAAGAAATTAAAATTAAAATGGAATAGAAGGGGCAAACTGAATTTACAGAAAATTCAACAGCACTTGTTTATGTATATACTTATATGTATATATCACTAAAGTGATGATTAAGTTTGCTGAGTAAAAACTCGAGCAAGGAAATAACAGGTTTGTGGTTTTTGTTCGAGGAGAGAGAAGAGAGAAAAATGAAGAGAGAAACTGTTCAATTTTTTTGAAATGAACTGTTAAGTGGAATAGGTGTAAAACAACACAGCAAAAAGCTTTATATAACAGCTGGTATGACAATCCGGGATTGTCATACCGATTGTCATACCAGGCAAAAAGAAGGAAATGAAATACACGAATAAGTATTAAAATTATAACTGGTATGACAATCTGATAGTCATACCGATTGTCATACCAGGCAAAATAAAATAAAATAGATATATATATAATGTTTATAACTGGTAAGACAATCAATAGTCATACCGATTGTCTTGCCAGTATAAAACTAAACTGAAAACACTGAAATGACAATTATATTCGCAAATGACTTTCAGCAAGACAATTTCAATTGTATTGCCGATTGTCATTCTGGAAATAAAAGGTTTTCACACAGAATTAATTATAAAATAAGTATATATATATATAAGTACTGAAATGATTTTCAGCAAGACAATTTTAATTGTCTTGCCGATTGTCTTTGCAGTAGAAAAACAAAATGAATATGTACAGACAACTATTAATGTACTGAAACTTTATTACAAAATAGTAAAACTGAAATAAATACTTAAAATATTTACAGAAACAAAGATAATATATCAGAATTATTATTTTTATTCCAAAAATAGATTTCTGTTGAATTTTAGCAAATAAAATTCATAGAAAAATATTTTTAGAGGAAATAAGATATTCTGAGATATTTTAAATTAACAAGTAGAGTAAATAACATAGATAAGATAATATATATATTACATAGAAATAAGCAAGAAATATGACAAAATGATAAAATAAATTTGCAAATGAATTTTTCATTTATGAAAAATTCATTTGTAAATTCATTCAAGAACAGATTCCAGATATTAATTAAGTTAATCACAAAAACTATTTAACATGCCCAATTTACCAACTAATCTGGTAAATGTGGATTCGTCAAGTGGTTTAGTGAAAATATCTGCTATTTGTTCTTCTGTTGGAACAAAAAATAGTTCAACAGTACCATTCATGACGTGCTCTCTAATAAAATGATACCTGATGTCAATGTGCTTTGTCCTCGAGTGCTGCACAGGGTTGTTGGTGATGGCTATTGCACTTGTGTTGTCACATAAAATAGGAATCTTGTTCAATACAGAGCCATAGTCTCGTAGTTGGTTCCTAATCCACAAGATCTGAGCACAGCAGCTTCCAGCAGCAATATATTCAGCCTCGGCCGTTGAGTTGGAAACTGTTTGCTGTTTCTTGCTGTACCATGAGACTAGCCTGCTTCCTAAGAATTGACAACTTCCTGAGGTGCTTTTCCTATCAACAACACTTCCTGCATAATCTGAATCTGTATATCCGACAAGGTTAAAACCAGATTCTTTAGGGTACCAAATACCTAGATTTGGTGTTCCCTTAAGATATCTTAAGATTCGTTTAACAGCAACGAGATGAATATCTCTAGGATCCGCTTGGAACCTTGCACATAGGCATGTAGCATACATAATATCTGGTCTACTCGCAGTAAGATAGAGTAACGAGCCAATCATACCTCTGTAGCTTGTGACATCTACCTTAATGGAGTTTTCACATGGTCCAAGCTTGACAGCTGTAGTTGATGGAGTCCTTGCTGATGCAGAATCCTCTAGATTGTATTTTTTGAGGAGTTCCTTGAGATACTTGGATTGACAAATAAATGTTCCATCTAACCTTTGATTTACTTGTAATCCAAGAAAGAACTTTAGCTCTCCCATCATGCTCATTTCAAACTTGCTGTGCATTAACTTAGCAAATCTCTTACAGAGATTATCATTAGTAGACCCAAATATTATATCATCCACATAGACTTGGACTAATATAGTATCATTCTTCTGTTTTTTTGAAAAGAGAGTTTTGTCTATGACACCTCTAATAAAGCTATTTTCAATAAGAAATTCAGAGAGAGTGTCATACCATTTTCTTGGTGACTGTTTTAGCCCATAGATAGCCTTGAAAAGAAAGAAGACAAAATCCATATGATCTGGATCTTCAAAACCAGGAGGTTGCTCTACATATACCTCTTCATCCAGCTTTCCATTCAGAAAGGCGCTCTTGACATCCATTTGATAAACTTTAAAGTTTGAAAATGCTGCGAATGCCAGAAATATCCTGATGGCCTCAAGTCTAGCCACTGGAGCATAGGTTTCATCATAATCAATACCTTCAGCTTGAGAATACCCTTTAGCTACCAGTCTTGCCTTGTTTCTTGTAACCACACCATCTTCATCTAGTTTATTCCTGAATACCCACCTTGTACCAACAGCTTTCTTGTGTACAGGCCTAGGTACCAGTTTCCAGACTTGTTGACTTTCAAACTGATTGAGTTCATCTTGCATAGCAATCACCCAATCTGGATCAGTTAGTGCTTCTTCAATTTTCTTAGGTTCCATCTCAGAAAGAAATCCTGAGAACAGACACTCATTTTGAGTAGCACGTCTAGTTCTGACTCCAACATCTGGATCACCAATAATCAACTCAAAAGGGTGAGCTTTATTCCAGACAGTCTGTCTTGGAAGATTTGATCTTGATGATTCGCCTTGAAATTCATTGTGATGTTGTGTCCTACTAGATGATCCTTCAGCATCTCCCCCTGAGTTGTTGCCATGTTGACTTGAAGATTCTCCGTCAGTAGCAGTGGTATCTCCATTGTTTCCAGAGTTTCCATCACTATTACCTTGAGTATTATCAGGATTAACAGGTTCTTCAACAGCAACAACCTCAGGTTCTTGACCATGTTCTGACTCTGAATCTGACGTATCATCAAACTTCAGTTTCTCAGAAGGATCTTCAGTTTGGATACTAGGGAGTTTAGTGTCATCAAATGTAACATTGACACTTTCAGTTACTTTGTGTTGATCAATGATATACACTCTATATGATCTTCTTCCATATCCAACAAAAATACCCTCATATGCCTTTGCCTCGAACTTACCACGACGATCATCTCCATCCTTGAGCACGAAGCATCTGGCACCAAATACATGAAAGTATTTGATAGAAGGTTTCTGTTCATTCAAAATCTCATAAGGAGTTTTCATGAAGTCTTTGTTGATTAGAGTTCGATTCTGAGTATAACATGCAGTATTGACAGCTTCAGCCCAAAAGTACATTGGAAGACCTGATTCATTTAACATCGTTCTTGCAGCTTCAATCAATGTACGATTCTTCCTTTCTACCACTCCATTTTGCTGAGGGGTTCTAGGAGCTGAAAATTGTCTGGTAATCCCTTTGTCTGTACAGAATCCATTTAGAAGTGCATTCTTGAATTCTGTTCCATTATCTGACCTTATTGCTCTAACAGGGACGTTAGAATCTAACTCAATCATCTTGATATGATCAATCACAACTTGTGGTGTTTCATCCTTAGAGTGAAGAAATAAAACCCACGAATACTTGGAATAGTCATAAACTATCACAAGACAGTAACACTTCTTTGACATAGAAAGGATATTAACTGGACCAAATAAATCCATGTGCAATAATTGCAGAACACCAGTTATGGAAGATGTGTCAGTGCCTTTGTGACTTGCTTTCTTTGACTTTCCTTTCTGGCAAGCCTCACATAGTCCTTCTGGAGAGAATTCCAGCTGAGGCAGACCTCTTACCAATTCTCTTTTGACAAGAGAATTCATTGTCTTGAAATTGAGATGGGAAAGTCTCTTGTGCCATAGCCAACTCTCATTTGACGATGCTTTTGCATAGAAACAATTGACTTCAAGATTGCTTCCAGAGTTCATGTCAGCTACGAACAGATTTCCTTTCCGTATTCCCATTAAGGAGGGTTTTTCACTTTTCTTGTGCAGAATCTGACACTTCAGCTTGTCGAATAAAACATTGTAGTCGTTGTCACAGAAGTGACTAATGCTAAGCAGATTGTGTTCAAGTCCTTGCACAAGATATACATTTTCAATGATAACATTTCCAGCTTGCAAACAGCCATATCCCTCCGTTAAACCTTTGCTGTTATCTCCAAAGGTAACCACTGGGCCAGCTTTCTCAACCACATTTGATAGCAGGGCTCTATCTCCGGTCATATGTCTTGACGATCCACTGTCAAGAATCCACACTACCGGTTGTACCTGTTTAATGCCCTCTTTTCTTGACGATGAGGTGCTTGCATCACTAGCCATGAGAGCAAGATTCCCAACTTCTTCATCTTCACTGTCAGTATCATCCCAGCTTCTTCCCTTTGCCAGGTACGCCCTTTCAGATTTACTCTTCTGATTAGAATCGTAAGAGTTCTTCCTTGCTTGTTTTGGCTTCCTGCATTCTGTGGCAAAGTGTCCCAACTCATTACAGTTGAAGCATCGAATGGTGCTTCGATCAACCATCCCTGTTTTATACCCACCACTGCTGGTGTTAGAGGATGAAGATCCACCTTTCTGGAATCTGTTGTAGTTGGACTTGTACTTGAACTTGGGATTCCTTTTGAATCTGACATTTGAGAATCTCTTGACAATCAGGGCCATTGACTCATCCTCCAATTGCTCCAGTTCTTCCAAGGAATAATAATCATCTCCTGATTGATTTGTAGTAGGTGAATCAAATTCTGCTACTATCACATTATCTTCAACCTTGGAAGACTGTACCATTCTATCTGACTGTTGAGATTGTTGTTGATATAGTGGTTGTTGTTGTTGTTGTTCATCAGCTACCAGAGCAGTAGACGTGCTGACCACTCTTCCTTTCCCGTAAACTTCCTTCTGCTGAATCTGCTCCAACTCATAAGTCTTTAACACACCATAGAGCCTTTCCAAAGAAATCTCACTCAGATCTCTTGCTTCTCTTATGGCAGTGATTCTATGTTCGAGATGAGTTGGCAGTGTTAAAAGGAACTTTTTATTGACCTCCCTGATGGAATAGTATTTACCATTAATGTTCAGGTTGTTGATCAATGCATTGTACCTCTCAAACACTTCAGTGATTCCTTCTCCTGGATTAGATTTGAAGTATTCATACTCAGAGGTTAGGATTTCTAGTTTGTTCTCCCTAACTTCCTCTGTGCCTTCATTAATAATCTCAATAGTTTCCCAGATATGTTTAGAATCTTTACAATTCATCACATGTCTGTTCATTAGGGGATTAAGGGAATCTACTAAGATTAATTGAAGGCTAGCATCCAGGGAAGCTTCTTCTATTTCAGCAGGAGAGAAGTCCTCAGGATCCTTCACATAAGTTCTCGCTTCGGTGATCACCACATCATTCTCTATTACCTCTGGTTCAATAACCATAGGAATTTTTGGACCCTTCTTCAACACTTGCAAATATTTGGGATTAGCAACCTGTAAAAACAGTAGCATCTTCTTCTTCCACATCACATAATTTTCTTTATCGAAAAGTGGAATTTTAACGGTTCCAACTTTTTGTGTAGTCATTATGAATTTTTGAGTGAATAAAAATTCAAGAAGTGAAAGAAACACAAAAGTCTAGGATCTTGATTTGTACGTTAATCAGAAGGCTCTGATACCAATTGTTAGGTCCCAATTTGTTTGTAGAAGGGGGGGTTGAATGCAAACAATACCGTTTCGTCGAATAAAATGCGGAATAAAATTGTGAAACAAAATTCAAGTTAAATAAAACTTTTATTAAACTTGAAAGGTGTTACAACTACGGTATCGGTTACAAGGGATTAATCTCAAATCAATTATTACAAATTTAGAATAAATTCGACATGAACTTTTTCTATTTTTGTAATTAAAAGATCAAATGCTAAAAGCGATTTGAGATTAAGTTCTAGGGATTTTAATCCGCTAGATTGATACACAAGAACAAGATAAGTATTTCTAGTTGATTGGATATAACTTTACAATCTAGAAATTGATCTTGAAGTTGCAGAATGGATGTAATATTTTTCTGCTTCTTTTTCTCTTTTGTTCTTCTGTATGTTCTGTTTTTGCTGAATAGTTGGATGATGTTCACTTCTGCTTCTTTTGTTTCTTTTTAAGTAAACAGCCGAATGCAAATGAACTGCAATGACAATCCTTTGAACCAGCATGACTTTCGGTATGACAATTGATTGTCATACCGATTGTTACACAAGTACAATTCAGATTGTCTTGCAAAGATTAATAACAGATTTTTAATCTAATAAAAATTCTAACAAGACAATTAAATGAATTAGCATGACTTTCGGTATGACTATTGATTGTCATACCGATTGTCATACTAATACAATCAGTTTGCCTTGTTTCAATTTAAATAGATTTTAAACCAATTAAAATTCTGTAATTCCTTAATATTAATTCTAAATTAATTAATCAATTTAATTCAATTAATTAATAAATTAATCCTTGCAGATATAATTTATTTTCTTAATTAAATTATATGACTTAATTAATTAATGGAGAATTAATACTAACGCTGAGCAGCAACCATTCTTCTGACAATCTTCTGAAAGTCACTGAGACTTATGAATCAATTCCGTCACTTCAATGCTGACACTCGATGTACTGTCTGGTTCATGAGTGACTAACTTTCGTGACGTTTCTTCATGTCTTGACTCTGTTGTTCTGATTGAATCCTTGTAATAAATGATACCTTGACGAGATCTCTGTCACTTGATTGAATCCACGATCTTGATTTACATCACTGAGGCATGATCAAATTCTTGAACTTCTTCCAGTGAATCTTCAAGTCTGCAGATGAACAATGTTTCTTTATTCTTTGACAGATGTTACTTTGTGAGATCTCTCTGATGCTTGATCCACTATTTACTTATTACATTCTTATTTGAGTTGAGTTAAATACTCGAATAAACGAGTAGGCTATGACATATGCCTTTCAATTACGTATCCGACTTAATGTAGAATTAAATTCTCGTTTCAAAAAATATAATTTCACGAATCAATTGGTTTATTTTATGGAAATTAGGACTCAGAATAAATTCATCACCGTCCACCGTCGGCTCGCCGAGGCTCATCGCCGATGGCGGTAAAACCCGGAGGTACCCGGTTCAGATTCCAATCACAGGTTTCGCCGATAAATAAAAGTTCATTAATTATAACTTAATAATTCAAATATCCATCACAATATTTATTCGAATAATACTATGATAATCATCGAATCAGTTTCAACAGAAAAATCAGTTCGGAAATCTGAAATTTGTACTAACCCCCAGCATACGCACACGCGCGTCGCCGGAAAAGGGGAAGATCAGGCAATAATCGGCAGAACAGTTAACAGCATATCAAACCATCACCAATTAAACTGTGTGCATATACATACATATAAACACATCCATACATACATCAACCTTACGTGGACAAATCCCCCATACGCCACTGTCCTCGCCGGAAAACGGGGAGGGGCGGCGATGGGATAAGGAAGAATAAGAGATGCAGATTACCAAGGGCAGAGAAACCAGCAGAGGGAGAACAGGGAAATCAGAAAACATAAAAGAGACGAAGCAAGCCCTCGAGGACTTGATTACACCGAGAAAGATCTAAAAGGGAAAAGGAGTCACAGGGGAGGAGTATTGTGTTTGTGTCTGTAGTTTATTATGTATTTATCAGTTGACTTAGTTACGACCATGTATCAAGGCAGCGATGTAACAAATTATATAAGCTACATGTGTCCCATAATTCGCTGTAACCCCGGATTCTATTCGTGTTTTGTAAAATACTGAACAACTCTACGGATAAAATTATCCTAAAATTACCAAATTAATTAATTTTTTTTAAAAAAATATCATAAATAACTCATAATTATAAAAATAATTTTTTCATAATTTTCAAAGTATATTTGAGACGTAACTCGTACCCGCATTTAACAATTAACGCTTCGAGCTGCTCTTAAAACAAATCCAGAAAAAATACGAAAATAGACTTCAAATATTACAAATATCCCGAAGTTTATAAAAACATAAATTTCATAATTTTAAAATAATTTCTGAAATACAATTTATACCCAATTTTTGCAATTAAACGAATCGACACGACGGTGAAATTAATCCCGAAAATTTCCAAAATATTTTTAAAATTCTCGAAATATTTCAAACTTAAATAAATATGAGTTTCATAATTTTTGAAGAATTCTGGAATTAAATACAGATTTTACAAGTAAATATAATCAGAAAATCACACAGGGTTAAATAATTGATGAAATATTGATTTCTAAATTTTATAAAATCCCAAAAATAACTATTGGAATTATAAAATCATAAAACTAATTTTAGAGACAATCCAAATATTTACAAATTTAAAACTGTAATAAAATCACCTTTAAAAATAAAATAAAACAATATAACTCAATTTTTAACTACACATTCCAATCCTTTACGCCAATCAATCACAGACAAATAGTATATATCCACACACTGCTGCCAAAACCAGGACACATATTTTATTTAATTAATATCTCCACAATTACATATTTAAATAATTCAAAAATACACGAGTCGTTATAAAACGAACGCGTACGGACTCAGAAAAATATTCCGCTTTCAATGAAATTACTTTCGAGACCCAAATCCTTTTTGTTTCGAAAGGTCGCTTATTTTACGAATCATTTGAGCCAATTTTTGATCGATAAATCATATCTTTGACCCGATTTGAGTTTTAAACACATCGAGTCGAATGTTTTGACAAACCGAGTCATATGTGAAATGAATTATGTGATTCGTGGATTACGTGTTTATATGTTATGTGAATTACGTGCGTATGTGAGTCAGAATTCTTGTGGTTGACTGTTGTAATTATGTATGGGCTATCGTATGGGCAGACAATACGGTTTTGACGAAAAATTCGTCGAGTAATTATCGTTTAAACGATTAAAGTTGTATATTTTAACTATAGATACGAGTCTTTCAAGACGATCAGGACCAAATAGAATAGATGAAGAGTAGAGTTAAATAGTATGGTTGGGTTGCAGCACTGCATGAGCAGCAGACCAGAGATTTAGCGAAGTAAAAGACGTTGATGCCTTGAGATGCCAGACTAAGATAGATGTGTCGTTGCAAGTGTGACTAACTGCTAAAAACCAAAGGAAAGTATCCCTATCATCACTTATTGTTCAATTGATATATATTTTGAATCTTATTATGCAAATATTATTTTCCCTATTCTCAGTTCAGAATAGATAAATGTTTTACATATCGCTGAATTAAATGATTATGTTTATGCAAGTACCCTCTGCTATTCTATGTTCAGAATAGTTAAATGTTTTACTTATAAAATTACTGGATTTATAAATATTTTGGATTTTGAGAAAGATGAATTTGTTGCGAGAATTCCTGCCCAAGTGAATGGGGGAATAAAATTATTTAGGATGTCGATTGATTCGGCTCCTTTTTCAATAAAAAGGTTTTTAAGTTTGGAATGGTTACTGGTTACTGGTTACAGCGTAGGTGATCGAGATATCGGTCCAGCTGTAATATCAAGGCGAGTATATGCCTTTTCTGGCGCCCTATAGCTACCGTATGGCTGCGGGATACGGGTAGTATCTATTTTTACAGTATGGCTGCGGGATACCGGTGCTGTTTCGTGACTAATCATCAGGAACACATGAAATATAATTGGTTCCAATCTAACCTGTTGTTTTCTAAATTGTTTTGATGATCATAGAATAAATGGTTTATCAACTATTTCTGTTTTGAATTAAAAGTGATATGCGGTTTTGATTCATGTTCTGATTTATGTTGATACTTCCTTTGTTGTTAAATATCAAAGGTGGTATTAGTATAGATGAATGATGTTGACTTCAGTATGGGATGTTGTTAGCATCAAAGTTCGTATTGATATCTAATTTGATATGACAACAAAATAAGTATTAATATCAAGAGTTCAGCTTTGAGTAAAATTTATGATTCATTCCATAATCATTGCTTCTTGTTATTGTTGTTTAC
Source organism: Apium graveolens (assembly GCF_009905375.1). Classification (NCBI taxonomy): domain Eukaryota; kingdom Viridiplantae; phylum Streptophyta; class Magnoliopsida; order Apiales; family Apiaceae; genus Apium; species Apium graveolens. The sequence goes on along the minus strand of NC_133648.1, from coordinate 302,493,758 downwards.
GAAATTTCTGTAAACACTGTTTTACGAGTTTTATTCTCGTCAAGATTCAGAGTATTGCTGAAGCATTTCACTCAAAAATATCAAAATGATTTTGAATACAATTAAGGAATCAATTCTGGGGTTCCTCAACTAAAATTTTATGATTCAGCAATTATGATTTTAAATGTTTGGCACTAATGCAGATGTCGTTTTATATGAAAATGACCCTATATTCGTTATAATGATCTTTCTAAGCATTTCTTCCGCTCATACTTGCCTGGTTTCAAATTTAACCTCCAGTGAGGATTAGCTTGCGCTGTTTAGCTGCGTAATTCAAGGAAGCAAAGAAGAAGCTTTTAGAAGGTGGTTGATCCAGGGTTTGCGGGCTAGTGTAAGTTCTATTGTATAAAGTTGTTTATATTATATTATATTATATTATATTATAATTATGTATTTTATAGTTGGGCCTAGTATACTTCTTTTCGAAGTTATACTAGCGGGTTAGTATTGAATTGGATTTTGTTAAAAAGAGTTTTAAAAGGAAGTGAAAAATTATTTGTGGAATTTGGAATTCTTGTTTCCAGAACTGTAACCTTAAAAGATCTTGGATTAGTTTGGGGTCATAAATGATAAAAATCTTCTGCTGTCTTTTATTTATTGATTAAACAGGTTAATTGGGATTGAGGTTTCATAGTGACGACCAAATCCCTTGACCCCGGATTTAGGGGCGTTACAGGTTGGTATCAGAGCTGAGGTTATAGTAAACTTATGAGAGTGAGTAGAAGTGTGTATAGCTATTTGAGGACGTTTGAGCTCATATCGAGTTCCTGTTGGACTATCGGATATAGTACAAACGAGTAAGTTAAGATAGGCGCATTCGTTTGAGATGGTTGTGTTCAACTGGATGGAACTCCGGGAAGCTTTAAACTTCTATTGTGGAATCTTCCGAGACTACGATTCGACGACGATGGAGATTATCGATATCTTTGGAACATGAAGAAGTATCTAGAATCGGATGACGAGTCAACAAAATTGTTCAAAAAGAAGACAATAATTAAGACCTTGGAAATACCTTCTCTTTCTATAAATTCTTTTGATTTCTCTCAAAAAGAGGTATCTGTTAGGGGATATATTCTCTAACACTCGTTTATTCATTTGGTGGCAGAATTTTTGTTCTCTGGATTTCATTTCCTTCAGAAATATCAGCTTTGAAATCTTTTCAGTTCTATTCATTTGATTTTGGATTCCTTTGATACTCTTTTAGTCTGACTAAGAGGAACAACCCTAACTATAGGGGACCCAAAGTATACTTGTCTGTGTGATAGGAGTTGGATGGGACGCCATCACTTGTGTGTGTTGTGACTACAAGAAGGTTAACAACCTTTAGTAGTGTCTAAATTTGGACACGCAATACCAAGTTCACTTGATCATATTGATCTCTCAGTTATTCTTTTATTTCAAAAATACTTTTTCTCAAATTCAGATTTTTGTCCTGTTTTGATATGAAATTATTTTCTCTTTGAAATTCCATTATTTTATTATCTCAAATATTCGAAGGTATGCCAATCAAGTTAAGCTGAGTTATCTTGATCAAGTTAAAGCAAGGTTACGTGATGGAATTACCAATAGCAACAGTGGATTGCAATGCGATTAAAATATCAGTGGCATATAACGAAGTCAATCTGTTCCTTTATTTCTCTTTCTATTTATCTCTCTCTTTCTTTTTCTTTTTCTCTATCTTTCTCTCAATTCTTCTTTCTCTCGATCAGTACAAGTGATTCTATTGAGAAATTGGTCAAATGACATGTGGAAGGAACAATGGTGCGGAATGGAGCTCCCGTGATAATTGTGTGGTATAAGGAATTTTAGTGTTATTTGAAATTTTGAGAAAAGTTAAGTATGCAAGATTGGAAAGTTGGCCAGAAGATCCCTAGTGCTTTCTTCTGCTGATTCCGAGGACAGAATCCTTATAAGAGGGGTAGATTGTAATATCCCATATTTTCAGATATTATTATTATGATTATTTGAAGTTGTTTATGTCATTTTTATGTGAATTTTAGTAAATTATATGATGATTGGAGTGATGTTTTGGATGTTTATATGTGATATTTTTTTAGTATACTAATTTTTATATGTGCAGAATAAAATATAGAAAATTGTGATATTTTTCTGGTAATTTTTGGACTGTTATATGATTTTATAATGATGATTTATGGATTTATTAATTATTTTCTAAGTAATTATAAAATTTTTTATAAAGCCGGGAATCGTCCAATCTCTTCTGAAAAGTCCTTGCTAACCTAATCTGGTAATTCCGGACATTTTCCATGTTTTAACTTTTTCGATCCGGATTACGGTTTGACCCGTGCGCGTCCCGGCGCAAAATTTTCGGTACGGTAAACATTTTAATAGATCAACAAAACCCGTATCATTGAGAGACGGGATATTTTTACATTATCTTCGTATAAAGTGTTTTATATGAAGCCCGATTTTGATAATTATCCAAATCTGATATTAAATTATATCGTTTTATAGTTACTTAGCGGCTAAGTAACCCATTTTCGGATCCGATATGTAAATGTAATTATTGAATTATTAAATGGATAAAATATGTGATGGTTCTGTCAGCTATGTGTTGCCGTATTATTAATTTTGTGATTTGTTGGATGCGTAGATTAATTTTATGATTAATTATTGAGTTGTATGGTATTATTTTGTTTTCAAAATGATTTTATTAAATATTTATTCTTATAAATGCTAAAATTATTTCTAAAATTATTTTTTCTACTTCATAATTTTATTTATTATTTTTGGGAATTTATAAAATTTAGAAACCAACATTTTATTTGTTATTTATCTTTAAATGATTTTCTAATTTCATTAAATTGTAAAATCAGTATTTCATTCCAGAATGCTTCAAAAATCATGAAAATTTTATTTGATTAAGTTTAAAATATTTCAAGAATTTTGAAATTATATTGGAAATTTTCTGGCTTTTATTTAACCGCACGTGTATTCGTTAAACTGTAAAATACGGGTCCGATGTGCGTTATAAAAAAATGAATTAAAAATTTATGAAAATTTTATTGTGTTAGTTTTATTTGATTCGGGAATTTTAAAATCTATCTGGAGCTATTTCAATTTGTTTTATCCGTGTATTGTATCTATAAAATAATAAAACTCGGTATCAGGTGTGGTATTATCGTATTAAAAATCGATAAAATCCCCGACTTTTATCCCTTTCTTCCTCCTTATCCCTCCATCCACTCTCTCTCTCCTTTTTATCTCTCTCTGCCAACTTCTCTCTCCCCAACCTCTCTGCTTTCTCTCGTTCCTCTCCCTTATTTCTCCCTCTCTTCCCTATTTTCTTCTCTAATTTCCCGATCTTCTTCCTTCTCCTCACTCTTTCCTCCGCTCTACCCTCGATTGCCGGTGAGTCACCGTCGTTTCCCTTCTTTTTCCGGCGGAATTGCCATCCCCGTCCTCTTTTTTTTCTCCTATTGATTATTCCCGTGTGTATATATATATATGCTATTGGGTGTGTATGAACTGTATGTGTGTATGTGCTTTCCGAGTGTGTGTTTTGTGCGTGCGTACGTGCGTGTCATGGCCGAGTTATTTCCGGCTGGTTCTGCTTCCTCCAGGTTGCCGCCGGTCTAAACTCCGGCGATGCAACCCCTCCCCCTCCCCCTCCTGCTTAGCAGCGCGTAGGCGCGGGTGTATCTTTGTGGTGTTGGTTGCCTGGTTTCTATTGCTTAATTCGAAGTAATTCGAATTTAATTTTCGATTTTGGGAAATTTTTTATTAAGTTAATTCTTTTATTTTCTGCAGGATAACAATCTGATTAATTTTCATGAAATAAAATTTATCATGCGAAAGCAATTATTAGTTAATCAGTTAATCGGTGAGATTTACGTAGGATGTCCGATATAAGTGGAAACCCGTAAATTTTACCGCCGTCGGCGATGAGCCTCAGCGAGCCGACGGTGGAATGTGATGATGTAATCTGAGTCCTACGAATAAAAATATAAAAATGCGAATAATAATAATAAATAATTGAAATTACATTGGTGTTTGGGAATTGTGGGCTGTAGTCGTGGATTGTTGATGTTGATTGTGATTGACGTCGAATTGTTCGACGGTTAGGCCGATAAACAAAGGAGACGCTGCCCGATTTTTGGGAAATTAATTCCAAAAATACGGGAACATAACCTATAATTATCGGAGACATCGAACGAGGATATGTAATTAAATTTTATAAAACCTAATTATGTGTTGGGACAAGATATTTTATAAATAAACCGTTCGTCCGTTTAATACGAAATGAACGCGTACCGACTCGGAAAAATATTACGCTTTCAATAAAAATACTTGTTAGGTCACACACACACTGTAGAGGGGGTGAATACAGTGTATAGTACACTCAAATCGAATTTTAAGAACTTAAGTAACAGAAAACAAACTTTATTAAAATAATAAACTCTGTTACAGTATGGAACTGTTACCTCTCAGTGATGAACAAATATCACGAGAGCTGCTAGGGTTACAATGAATAATAACTTCGATTAAGATAACACTTATAGTGTAAACCCTATGTCTTTGTTTATATACTACACAGTTACAAGATAATCGCTAATTGATATGGAATATAATTCTGCTTCCTAAAATTTATCAATCAGATATCTTTTCTTCCAAGTATTCCATTCTTCACGGAATTCCTTCTTCATGCATATCTCTTCTTATGTTTATCTCGATCTTCTTTCCTTTAATCAGCTACTGTCCTTATCTGATTGTCCTTCCGCACTTAAGTTCTGATATCTATCTTCTGATGATTATCTCCTGATAACATAAGTACTGATATCCTTAAGTCCTGACTTCCAGTATAAGTACTGATCAACAGTTAAGTACTGATTTATCCTGTTCAGTAAGATCTGAAAGCTAAACATAACACATATTAGCCATGACATTATCAAATATATCTAACAATCTCCCCCAACTTGTAAATTAACATAATATACAAGTTTAACAGATATTTGATGATGTCAAAAACATTAAGTACAAATGCATGAGAATTAGACTAGATAACTACAACTTACAGTCCTTAAAGTTTTTACCAATTTCAACTTCTGATAACAACTTCAGTCTGTATAAATATCAGAATTTAAGTAGTTGTAGATCTTCGACTTGGCTTCTTCATTTTCTGATCTCTCTGATGTCAGGAGTTGTTCTGAGATAGTTCTTCAACAAACATTTCTCAACATATCTTAGTTCATCAATCATTCTCCTTTTAACATCTTTAAGCTCTGCAGTATCTTCACCAGTTTGAAAGATTGCAGCTCTGAGATCATTGATCTTTGCTTTTCTCAACTCCTGATCTAGTCTTATAACATAAGCTTTGTCAGACTCTAGATTGAATTCAAGTCCCTTAATACCAAGATACGATCTGATCTGTGCAGTATTAGGCTTCATATCAACAATATCACCATTGTGATCTCTGTACTTTGGAACATATATGCTGTCAGACTTAACAGAATAAAGCCTTTTCTGTCTCTGAATTTGTTCTTTTAAGTAGTTTGCAGCAGTCCCTGGTATTCTGTCATCCACTTGAAGTAAGAAAAGTATATGCTCCAATTCTTCAAAATACTTCAACAGAATGGCATTTTGTCTTATATGATAAACCCTACCATCTGTCATGAAATACAACATGATGTATTCTTTCAAGTAGGTATGGTAAACCATCTGTACAGATTCCAGTTGATTCAATCTCTCAGGAGTTGCTCTAATACCTGGTTCACTCAAGGAAGTTGGATCATTGGTAGTGTTGTGTACTCTTCTTTCATCACCACTTCCCAATCCAGTTTTATCTCTAGCTTCCTTTCCAGTAACTACTCTTGCTTCAAAACCACTTGCAGTAGTCTTCAAAGATTGAGTCTGTTTTGCTTTAGTGAATCCTGGTAGGAGTGTCTTTGATCTATTTTCTGATATCAAGTTAACTTGAGCTCTGTCAGAGGTTACTTGCTTCTTTTGAATATCAGAACTTACAATTTCTTGACTCTGAACAACTTGAGCCATGTCAGAGGTTGTTTTAAGAACTTTTCTTGAAGTCAGAGCAAGATCATCTTTTTCATCAGCAATTTCTTCTTCCTCAGGAGGTACATAAACCTTGATAGGTTCACCAACCTTTTCTTTACCCTTGGATCTTGGATCTATCTGTGGTTGTGATCTAGCCAACGTTGCTTCAGTATGTGTCCTTTCTTTGATCACAATGCCTTTAGGTTTTGGAAGTGACTTTTTACCAGAAGCTTCAGATTTAGATGTGACTTTCTCTGATTTAAGTCTGGCTTCTTCTTCCTTTAAACTTTCCAAGTCCATTCCTGGATTTTCTTGAAGAAATAACTGTTTTGACATTTCTTCATCAAGATCTAGAAGTTCATCAGAACTTATCCTTTTACCAGTAGCAGAACTTATTCTTTTCCCAGTATCAGAACTTGTCCTGTGACTAGCTTGTCTTGATGTAAATCTTCTACATTGACTATGACCTCTACTCATTCCAGAGTATCCTTGATCATCATTTCCATCATCCTTTCCTTGCAGTGTCTTGTTAGTTTTGCATTTGGACTTAATTACCTTCTCCCCCTTTTTGGCATCAGCAGGTAGTAAAAGAGAGATAAGTAATTCCATTGAGGATTGGATTTCAGTAAGTTGAGATTGCTGAGAAGCTTGATGTGTCAGAATGTCATCAATCTGAGCTTGTTGTTTCTCTTGAGTTTTCTCAATATAAGCAATCCTGTCAATGGTAGGTTGAAAGAACTTTTTCTTGTCAATTTTCTAAACTTGTTCTTGTTTGATAAAGTTCTCCTGAATCTTGTGTAGCTCTGCATGAGTAGTTAAATAAAGACCTTGTAGATGTTTAGTACTCAATGCAGTGACTCTAAGCTGGGTTTTAAAATCATCAGAATTTAACATTTCATCAGCTTTAGTCAAGTGCTCAGCAAGATGTAATGCATTTGGAACACATGAAACTGAGTTCCATTCCTTAGTCCACTCCTGACCTGCAGGAGTTTCACTCCAAGGTACTGGTGCATCCCTGATAACAAACTCCTTTAGCAGTTCAGACTTAGGAAGAGTCGGTTGAGGAGTATATCCTGAAGGACCTGCTTCATCAGCATCTACAGTTGGAGCAGCTTCACCAGTATCTCCAGCATTTGCAGCATCAGAACTTAAAGAATCAGTATCTTCGGATAAGACAACAGTGTGAGTAGAAATGGAGGCTTCAGCATCCTCTAATTGCTGATCTGATACTAAGTTCTGATCAACAGCCATATCCTGATGCTCACCTAAAGTCTGATCATCAACATCTTGATGCAAAGAAGGTGTTGTTGATAACTCTGGAGTTTGAACAGCATCAGTAACAGGTGTTGTGAAAGGATTATTTGCTGTTGGAGATTCTAAGAAAAGTATTTCAGGCACAACCAGGTTCTGAATATCAATTTCAGCACTTGTGCCTGGATCAACAAGAGACACAGATGGTGTGTTAGCCTTGTCAAATACAACTTCCTGAGATGGAGTTGATGGAGAAGAAGTGACTGGAGCAAATTCCTTGTCTTGTGAGATCAGAGATTCCTGATCCCCTTCCTTAGCTGCTTCCTCTTCATCATCTGAAACTGGCCTTTGTGCCCTCTGTTTCTTGTACTTCCTTGTTGATTTGGATTCCTTGGGAGTTTCAGGAACTATCATTCGTCTAAGCCTCTTGAGAAGCCTAGAACCCCCAATTTCAGAATCCTTCTGAGAAACCTCTTTCTCAGCTTCAGCAACAACAGGTTCTCGAGAAGAAACCTGTTCCTCAGAATCAGATTCATCTCTCAATACAATCCTCCTTCTCTTTTGAGATGCTTGAGGAATAGTTTTTGTCCTCTTTGGCTTGGAAGATGAGGGTTGAACAGTCTGTGAAGTAGAGAGATAGGATTTGAGATAAGTTCTGAGGGTAGGCTGAGATATACCCTGAGTGGTAGGTGCTGAGGATGATGGTTTTTAGGTGTTTGTGGTTGGTTGGACATCAGAGTAAACAGATTTGTAAGTAGCAGGATCAGCATTTACCAGAATCTGTTTCACAGACTGAGGAATCTGTAATGGTCTCACCATTGATTTCTTTGTGTCAGCATTTATCAGGTCGTTAAAGTACCTTTTTGCAACCTTAAAAGGTGGGGTTTGAGTGCTGACTAACTGGGGTTCATCAGTACAATACGTATAAATAAGTTGACAGAATCGAGCAAAGTAAACAATAGTTCTATCCTCTGTCATCCTATCCCCAATAAAACGAATTAAAGCAGTTGCAAAATCAAAGTGAGTTTGATTGATAAGTGCATACCCGATGTGCTGACTCATTATTGGGATAGCATCAAAGTTTGAACACTTGTTGCCAAAAGCCTTGGTGATGCAATCGAAGAAGAAACTCCATTCTCTTCTGATATGAGCCCGTTTCAATTGTCCTAGTTTCATCAGACTCTTTTCATATCCCAAATCAGTCATTAACTTCCGAAGTTCTGATTCCTCTGGTATAGAGAAAGTACAATCTTCTGGAAGATGTAATGCTCTTCGTACTGTACCAGGAGTGACTACATAGGATGAATCACCCACTTGGAAGATAATACTGGGAGTTCCTCGTTTACCACCATCATCAAAAACTCCAGTCCTCCAGAACCTCAGAACTTGTTGACTTGAAAATAATTCAGGCTGAGTTAGGGCGTACCCAACCTCACTATGTGCAAGAAGATCTTGCACAAAGTGCAATTCTGATGGAGCTTCAGCGTGATCGAGAATTGCTGCGTAGTTGTTGGGAACAAACTTAGCCCCATCAATGGTTAAATCCTTTGGTGCCATGTGAAAAAATTGAGAATTAAGTATGCCTGTTAGATGTTTGATATAATGTCTGTATGAAAACAACGGAAAAAGTAAAGTGAAGGAGAGTAAAAGTAAGAAGAGAGTTAAAAGATGAAGAAATTAAAAAGATTAAAGAAATCTTCTCTCTGCTGTACTTATACAAAAAAAAATATTACCGTTGGACACCTGTCAGACATGCAGTAATAACGGATAGTTACTGGGCTCGAGAAAACAGTAATCATTACTTACCCATTTGCCGAGTTTCAGGAAAAACTGTTCCATGTATCAAGGGAAACAATTTTAATTCAAAATTTAACCCGTTAGCACTGATTGAATTATTTTTCACTGCAACATTAATATTCTGAAAATAAATCATGTTAAAAATGACCGAGATAATTTCGATGAATAAGTGCTGACAGAGAATCAGAACTTAAATAAAAACAAAATTTAAATGGTCATCAGAATATCAATCAGGATTTATCAACACAAGACAAATAACTCAGAGATCAAATCTTGAAGTAAAAACAATTTTCATTAATATATCAAGACAATACATTCATGAATTGGAAATTTACATCAGTACTTATACAAGATTTTCCCTAAGCTTCTAATCCTAACATCAACAGCCTTAGTCCTAGCTAAGAAGCCTGACAAAGCTGAGGATGAAGAAGAACAGGAAGAAGACAAGATTAAGTCATCTTCCTCTTCCTATCTTCGACAAACAAGATGGCGAGTCGAATGATTCGCTCTTGCTGATGGATACGACGAAGGTGAAGGTCTCTTCGAACGGCCACCAGATCACGTTTGATAACCTCTGGAAATTGAATCCAGAGATTGTGAGGGATGTTGGTGATAGGGTAGGGAGTTGGAATTCCATTCAAAAAGACATGCACAGTCTCATCACCGTAATTGTAGAACCAGCCAAATTCAGCCATTTGTGATACTAAATGAAAAACAAGACTGAATTTGTGATAAAAGTGTGATGAGAAGATTAAGGTGAAGTGGCTGTTTATATAGGCAAGAGAATGCCAGGAGACGCAAAGAAATTTAATGCTAACAGGTAGAATTAATTCTACCTCGTCTCCCTAGACTTTGAAAAAGAATAACAGTCATTGGAAAGAGGAATCATGGTCTAGACCGCACAAGACACAAGAAACAGTGGACTGTGCAAGTACGAATACCATTAATCCTAATCATCGTGACTATTAATCTTCCACTTCAATATATTCTAGTTCGAACTGAGACTGTTATCAAATTTTATTCACAGATAAGCCAAGTAAAGGATTAGACTGAGAAATCAGAACTTAGACCTATACCAGAACTTAACAATCATCAGAACATAATTTCTTAACTCGAAAAAGGAATGCCCATCGTAGTAAATCCTCATACAGGTTCTGAGTTATAGACGTCAGAACTTAATCATCAGAACGTGTAACTAGAACCTGTCCTCAGAATTTGTGCAATAATGACACAATGACTGTTTATCTAAAATAACATAGATCACCACAGAAATTTTCATCATTCAGATGGAGTGATTAGTGTGTGCATTAAGCTAAATAACAGACAAAGAGTAAAGTTTGATTCACTTCAGTACATCTTAGAAATAAGGCATAACTAAAATTTTGCTAAAGAGCTGTCATTGTCCTGAAACCCACTGATGAATGAGGTCATGCATGAGTCTACCTCAACTGTTTTGTGCTAATTTTATGCATCTTTTGAAATTCTATTTTACAGTGGCTTCTCAGTGTAAGTGAGTCACGACTGTTTATCAGAATTTATGCTATTATCAGAGTATTTCTCCAGTAATCATAGAGTGTGAAAAGTCACCAAGAAAATATTTTGCTTTTCTAATGCATATTTACTTAATACCAGCAATGCACTTAGGTCGTCCCTTCCACATTTTTACTCTAGATCCCAAAGGAGTAACTGATGTTATTCTTTGATCTTTTTGCTTTTTCTTTTGATAAGTGAGGTTTATCAGCACTTAGTACATTTAGCAGTTTTACTAGTATCAGAACTTAACAGATGAGTAGCATTATTCTAATTTGTGACTTAGTAATAAGATATACAAAGTAAACTTAACTAAGCTCAATTATCAGAATTTGCTTGTGTCATAAGATTTCCACTGAAATAATTACTTCTTACATGGAATCATTTGTTTATTGAAGACTACTAGGTCAGTATCTAGCACAGTTATCCTCATAGGATTAAATAGGTACTAGAACAGACATATCACTTATCAGAGTTTAGAAACATATATCAGACAACAGTCAGTACTTAAAGACATTTATCAATTAAGCACAGAATATACAATGAGATTAATTCTGTAAATACTGAGCATAAAGTCTGATAACACAGAACAAGTCTAAGCAGATTTAGAGAAAGAACCTGAAACCATTCCAAGTTCATTTACCAATCTTGTAAAAGTAGCTTCACACAGTGGTTTTATGAAGATATTTGCCAGTTCTTGATCTGTGGGAACAAAATGCAATTCCACTGTACCTTCATCCACATGTTCCCTGATGAAGTGGTACATGATGCTGATGTGCTTTGTCATACAGTGTTGAACTGGATTACCTGTCATAGCAATAGCACTTTGATTATCACAGTAAATAGGGATTTGAAATATGTTAACCCATAATCCAGTAACTGATTCTTCATCCAAAGAATCTGTGCACAACAGCTTCCTACAGCAATATACTCTGCTTCTGCAGTTGATGTGGAAATTGACTTTTGTTTCTTGCTGTACCAAGAAACCAATCTGCCTCCAAGAAATTGGCAGCTTCCACTTGTGCTTTTCCTGTCAATTTTGCACCCTGCAAAATCTGCATCTGAGTAACCTATTAGTTTAAAATCTGATTCTCTAGGATACCATAATCCCAGAGCAGCTGTTCCTTTAAGATACTTAAAGATTCTTTTTACAGCTGTTAAGTGAGGTTCTCTTGGATCTGCTTGAAATCTTGCACAAAGACAGGTAGCATACATGATATCAGGTCTACTAGCAGTTAGATAGAGTATAGAGCCAACCATACCTCTGTAGTCAGTAATATCTACTGATTTACCGGTATCCTTATCCAGTTTTGTAGCAAGTTGAACAATCTTGTATTCCAAATTTCTTCAGCAAGTTTCTGGTGTACTTGGTTTGACAAATAAAAGTGCCTTCCTCATTCTGCTTGACTTGAAGGCCCAGAAAATAGCTAAGTTCCCCCATCATACTTATCTGATATCTTGACTGCATTAGTTTGGCAAACTTCTTGCAAAGTTTGTCATTTGTAGATCCAAAAATGATATCATCAACATAAATCTGGACCAGAAGTAAGTCCTTTCCATGGTTGAGGTAGAACAGTGTTTTGTCTATTATCCCTCTGTTGAATCCACTTTCCAGAAGAAACTGAGCTAAAGTCTCATACCATGCTCTAGGGGCTTGCTTAAGTCCATAAAGTGCTTTATCAAGCCTGTAGACATAATCTGGATGTTTGGTATCTACAAAACCTGGAGGTTGTTCAACATATACCTCTTCCTCCAATTCTCCATTGAGAAAAGCACTTTTCACATCCATTTGAAAGACAGTAAACTTTTTGTGAGCAGCATAAGCCAAAAATATCCTTATGGCTTCTAACCTAGCAACTGGTGCAAATGTTTCATCATAATCAATTCCATCCTGTTGAGAATATCCTTTTGCAACCAGCCTTGCCTTATTCCTTGTAATTATGCCATCACTGTCAGTTTTGTTTCTGAATACCCACTTTGTACCAACAACAGATCTATTCTTTGGTCTTGGCACTAGGGTCCAGACTTTATTTCATTCAAATTCATTCAACTCTTCCTGCATTGCTTGCACCCAATCAGCATCTTGAAGAGCTTCTTCCACTTTCTTTGGCTCAGTCTGAGAGAGAAAAGAATTGTAAAGACATTCATTTGAAGTACCTGTTCTAGTTCTGACACCTGCATCAGGATTTCCAATTATCAAATCAGGTGTATGTGATTTTTTCCACTTCCTTGCAGATGGAAGGTTTTCTCTAGAACTGGATGCTCCCCCATGATCCATGCTATCTTCATTTTCATTTTCTGATGCTCCCCCTGAAACTATGCTCTCTGAGTTGGATTCTTCAGTATTTAGATTTTCAGTACTATCAGAACTTGGCTTATCAGAACTTGACGAATCAGAACTTGAAGAGCCAGATGCATGTTCTGATGTTTCTTGAGATGTGGTAGGATCTTGAGTATGCTCCCCCTGCATAGGTGCATCTTCCTTTGACGTAGTCACCACAGTTTCAATAACATCAGAGTTTAATTCATCAGAGTTTACAGTATCAGGACTTAGACTGTCAGGATTTTCAGTATCAGAATTTGAGTCTTCATTTTCAAATCTCAGCTGATCATGGTTAATGAAATCTTCAAGACCAGTAATCTTCTTGTCATCAAAAGAGACATTGATAGATTCCATGACCACTTTTGTTCTCAAATTATAGACTCTGAAGGCTTTTGTGGAAAGTGCATATCCAACAAAGATTCCTTCATCAGCTTTTAGATCAAACTTTGATAGCTGTTCAGGATGAGTCTTGAGAACAAAACACTTGCATCCAAATACATGAAAATATTTTAAATTTGGCTTCTTTTTCTTCACCATCTCATATGGTGTTTTTCCATGCTTGTTAATGAATGTTGCATTTTGAGTAAAACAAGCAGTCTGCACAGCTTCATCCCAGAAATAGGTTGGAAGCTTTGCTTCTTCAAGCATTGTACGTGCAGCTTCAATGAGAGTTCTATTCTTCCTTTCAACAACTCCATTTTGCTGTGGAGTTCCAGGAGCAGAAAATTCCTGCTTTATTCCATGGCTTTTGCAGAACTCTTCCATTATCAAATTCTTGAACTCAGTGCCATTATCACTCCTTAAAATTTTCACAGAATCTTTGACCATTTTATCCAGCTGTTTGACATGATCAATCAAGATAGATGCAGTTTCACTTTTTGTGTGCAAGAAATACACCCATGTGTATCTGGTGAACTCATCCACTATGACCAACGCATACTTCTTCTTTGCAATAGACATGACATTTACTGGACCAAATAGATCAACATGTATTAGATGATAAGGCTCAAGAATTGATGATTCAGTCTTGCTCTTGAATGAAGATTTTCTTTGTTTGGCTTTCTGACATGAATCACAAAGACCATCAGGAGCAAATACTGTGTTTGGCAATCCTCTCACAAGATCTTTCTTGACCAATTCATTTATATTGTTGAAATTTAAATGAGAGAGTTTCTTCTGCCAATTCCAGCTTTCTTCAATTGATGCTCTACTCATCAGACAGATTGCAGAACCATCAGTACTTGTTGAAAGCTTAGCTTCATAAATGTTACCACGCCTGTATCCTTTCAGAACAACTTTGCCTTTAGATTTACTCACAATTTCACAGTGTTCTTCAAAGAAATCAACATGATAACCTCTGTCACAGATTTGACTTATACTCAGTAGGTTGTGTTTAAGTCCTGAGACCAGAGCTACTTGTTTAATTATGACATTTCCAAGATTGATATTGCCATATCCCAATGTTTTTCCAATGTTGCCTTCTCCATAAGAAACACTTGGGCCTGCTTTCTCCACAAAGTCTGATAGCAGGGCCTTATTTCCAGTCATATGTCCTGAACATCCACTGTTCAGAACTAGAATATTTTCCTGTTGCCCTGCAATCACAAAGACCACTAATTATTAGTTTTAAGGACCCAGACTTGCTTGGATCCTTTGGCCTTATTAAGTTTGTTAACATTTGCAGCGGATTTAGCATCAGAGTTTATGTTAACATTTTTCTTATCAGAACTTACACTATCAGACTTTGAATCAGAATTTACACTAGAAGGAACAATGGAAACTTTCTTCAAAGAAGGTTTTATTTGATAATAATCATAGTACAAACTATGATATTCCTTACAAGTATAAATGGAATGCCATAAACTACCACAATGAAAACAAGGATTTTGTGGTTTGTATCTAACAGACTGACTCTTAACTCCTGATTTTGAAGGTAAGGAGTTAATATTCTTATTCTTCCTGCAAAAAGAAGCCAGATGGTTAGAACTTCCACAGTTATGACATGTTTTCCTAGGAGCATCAGGAACAGGTTTATAATCATTGCTTTTATTCACACCTTCCTTTCCATTCCTATTTTTCCTAGGTGATTTTACCTTGTTTGCATTCTTAACATCTTTCAGCTTATGCTTAAGCTGCTTCTTTGTCATTAAGCATATGTTCACTTCAGTTGTCTTTTCATGTTTTAGTTTGTCAGAAGTTAATTCCTCTTTAACTTCTGATTTCTCATTTTCAGACTTTACAGTTACAAACTTAACAAGTTTAAACTTTGGATTTTGCTTAACAACAGGCTTAATTTCTTCAGTTCCTTTATCTTTCTTATCTTCTCCATAACCTAAGCCCTCTTTCCAGTTTCCACTACTTAGCAAATTTTGAGTTGTTTTGCCAGAGTTAGTCCAAGTCCTGATAATCTCTCTTTCCTTTTCTAACTCAGTTTTTAGAGATTCATTTAATTTTAGCACTTCATTCCTAACATAAAAAGCATCATCTCTATCCTTCTGAGTTTGATGGAACATGACTAACTCTTTTTCTAAGAAATCATTTCTTTTCTTAAATGCAAGATTTTCAGAAGTTAATCTTTCACATGTTAAAGTTTGATCTCTATAGCTAACAAACATGGTTTTAAGATATCTTCTCAACTCATTAATATCATCAGTATGAAAAGCATAAGTAGTCTGAGGTACCTTTGTTTCAGTAGCTTCAGAACTGCTCTCAGCACTTTCTTTATCAGCATTTGCCATCAATGCATAGTTCTCCTCACTTTCAGAGTCTGAGGTGTCTGTCCAGCTTTTCTGCTTTGTGACAAGAGCCTTGCCTTTGTCACCCTTTACCTTCTTGCAGTCAGGAGATATGTGGCCTTTCTCACCACAGTTATAGCATTTAACATTGGTGTAATCTCCTCTGTCAGACTTTCCTCCTCTGCCTTCAGATCTTCTGAAATTCTTCTTATCAGAACTTATGCCTTTCCTGGAAAACTTCGTTCCCTTCCTGAACTTCCTGTATGCAATCTTTGTGATTCCTTTCACCATAAGAGCACACAGCTTCATCATCTCCTCATCAATATCAGTCTCAGGCAAGCTTTCAGAATCTGAGTCATCATCACTCTCAGAACTTGATGACTCAGTATCAGACTTTATGAGAAGAGCTTTACCCTTGTCTTTCTTTGAGGAAGGTGCTTTGGGGAATTCTTCTTCAGCCTTGAGAGCAACTGTCCTTGACTTTCCTCCTTTCCTCTTGCTTCTTTGTTCCATCTCCAGCTCATGAGTCTTGAGCATTCCATAGATTTTGTCAAGAGTTGTTTCATCAAGATTGTAGTTGTCTCTTATTGTCGTTGCCTTCAAATCCCAGCATTCAGGAAGAGCTAACAGGAACTTAAGGTTTGAATCTTCAAGATCATACTCTTTATTAACCAATGACAAATCATTCAAAAGTTTGACAAATCTATCATATAAATTATTCAATGACTCATTTGCCTTTGAGTCAAAGTGTTCATACTCTTGAGTGAGTATTGTCTTCCTGTTCTTCTTAATTGTGTCAGTTCCCTGGCACCTTATTTCCAGAGCATCCCATATTTCCTTAGCAGTCTTGCAGTTGATTACCCTGTTTGACATTACATTATCAATGGCACTATGCAGTAAGTGTCGTACCTTAGCATCCTTAGCAATTGATGCTATGTCTTCAGCAGTATAATCACTCTTCTCTTTTGGTACGGTCTTTGCTGCTTCACCTGCAACTGCAACAGCGAGCTTGGTTGGTTTGTGAGGGCCTTCCTTGATTCTATCAAGGTATTCTGGATCTGTTGCTTCCAGGAACATGGTCATCCTTACCTTCCATATGGGATATTTAGATGGTCTCAGTATGGGGACTCTGATGGTCTCATACCGACTCTGAATTTGTGTCTTTGGTGGTTCCTCAGTTGTGGTAGGCTTAATTGGAGTTTCTATGTCCGACATGATTGTGTTTGGATCTTTAACTGTATGTATGTTAACAGATTAGCTCTGATACCAATTGTTAGGTCACACACACACTATAGAGGGGGTGAATACAGTGTATAGTACACTCAAATCGAACTTTAAGAACTTAAGTAACAGAAAACAAACTTTATTGAAACAATAAACTCTGTTACAGTATGGAACTGTTACCTCTCAGTGATGAACAAATATCACGAGAGCTGCTAGGGTTACAATGAATAATAACTTCGATTAAGATAACACTTATAGTGTAAACCCTATGTCTGTGTTTATATACTACACAGTTACAAGATAATTGCTAATTGATATGGAATATAATTCTGCTTCCTAAAATATATCAATCAGATATCTTTTCTTCCAAGTATTCCATTCTTCACGGAATTCCTTCTTCATGCATATCTCTTCTTATGTTTATCTCGATCTTCTTTCCTTTAATCAGCTACTGTCCTTATCTGATTGTCCTTCAGCACTTAAGTTCTGATATCTATCTTCTGATGATTATCTCCTGATAACATAAGTACTGATATCCTTAAGTCCTGACTTCCAGTATAAGTACTGATCAACAGTTAAGTACTGATTTATCCTGTTCAGTAAGATCTGAAAGCTAAACATAAAACATATTAGCCATGACATTATCAAATATATCTAACAATACTTTTGAGACCCAAATCCTTTTTGTTTCGAAAGGTCGCTTGTTTTACGAATCATTGTGAGTCAATTTTTGATCGATAAATCATATTTTTGACCCGATTTGAGTTTTAAACACTCCGAGTCGAATGTATTGACGAACCGAGTCATATGTGATATGAATTATGTGATACGTGAATTACGTGTTTATATGGTATGTGAATTACGTGCGTATGTGAGTCAGAATTCTTCTGGTTGACTGTTGTAATTATGTCTGGGCTATCGTATGGGTAGACAATAGGGTTTTGACGCGCAATTCGTCGAGTAATTATCGTTTAAAAGATTAAAGTTGTATATTTTAACTATAGATACGAGTCTTTCAAGACAATCAGGACCAGATGGAATAGATGAAGAGTAGAGTTGAATAGTATGGAATCTTGGGTTGCAGCACTGCATGAGCAGCAGACCAGAGATTTAGCGAAGTAAAAGACGTTGATGCCTTGAGATGCCAGACTAAGATAGATATGTCGTTGCGAGTGTGACTAACTGCTAAAAACCAAAGGCAAGTATCCCTATCATCACTTATTGTTCAAGTGATATATATTTTGAATCCTATTATGTAAATATTGTTTTCCTTATTCTCAGTTCAGAATAGATAAATGTTTTTCATATCGCTGAATTAAATGATTCCGTTTATGCAAGTATTCTATGCTATTCTATGTTCATAATAGTTAAATGTTTTACTTATCAAATTACTGGATTTATAAATATTTTGGATTTTGAGAAAGATGATTTTGTTGCGAGAATTCCTGCCCAAGTGAATGGGGGAATAAAAATTATTTAGGATGTCGATTGATTCGGCTCCTTTTTCAATAAAAAGGTTTTTAAGATTGGCCTGGTTACTCGTTACTGGTTACAGCGTAGGTGATCGAGATATCGGTCCAACTGTAATATCTTTCAAGGCGAGTATATGCCTATTCTGGCGCCCTATAGGTACCGTATGGCTACGGGATACAGGTAGTACCTATATTTACGGTATGGCTGCGGGATACCGGTGCTGTTCCGTGACAGATCATCAGGAACAACATGAAATATAATTGGTTCCAATCTAAACTGTTGTTTTCTAAATTGTTTTGATAATCATAGAATAAATGGTTTATCAACTGTTTTTGTTTTGGATTAAAAGTGATATGCAGTTTTGATTCAGTTTCTGATTTATGTTGATACTTAGTTGTTAAATATCAAAGGTGGTATTAGTATAGATGAATGATGTTGACTTCAGTATGTGATGTTGTTAGCATCAAAGTTCGTATTGATATCTAATTTGATATGACAACAAAATAAGTATTAATATCAAGAGTTCGACTTTGAGTAAAGTTTATAATTCATGCCATAATCATTGCTTCTTGTTATTGTTGTTTACGATATTTTCGTAAACACTGTTTTATGAGTTTTATTCTCGTCAAGATTCAGAGTATTGCTGAAGTATTTCGCTCAAAAATATCAAAATGATTTTGAATACAATTAAGGAATCAATTCTGGGGTTCCTCAACTAAAATTTTATGATTCATCAATTATGATTTTAAATGTTCTGCCCTAATACAGATGTCGGTTTTATATCAAAACGACCCTATATTCGTTATAATGATCTTGCTAAGCATTTCTTCCGCTCATACTTGCCTGTTTTCAAATTTAACCTTCAGTGAGGATTAGCTTGCGCTGTTTAGCTGCGTAATTCAAGGAAGCAAAGAAGAAGCTTTTGGAAGGTGGTTGGTCCAGGGTTTGCGGGCTGGTGTAAGTTTTATTGTATAAAGTTGTTTATATTATATTATATTATAATTATGTATTTTATAGTTGGGCCTAGTATACTTCTTTTCGGAGTTATACTAGCGGGTTAGTATTGAATTGGATTTTGTTAAAAAGAGTTTTAAAAGGAAGTGAAAAATTATTGGTGGAATTTGGAATTCTTGTTTCTAGAACTGTAACCTTAAAAGATCTTGGATTAGTTTGGGGTCATAAATGATAAATATCTTCCGCTGGCATTTATATATTGATTAAACATGTTAATTTGGATTGAGTTTTCATAGTGACGACCAAATCCCTTGACCCCGTATTTAGGGGCGTTACAGTGCACGTTTATTGTGGGGGATTCTTCAGGGAGACTATGTGGACCTTGGGATGGTGATTCATCACGGTATTTTGAGGTTCTTGCGAGGGAGTACTACGAGTTCTATACCCTATGCGTCCATTGTGACGAAGCTGTGTATGACGGTTAGAGTTCATTGGCCTGCACATGAGTAGATGTAGCTCCCGAGTGCCCCGATTGATAGTTTGACGCTGTTGAGTATGCAGGAGTGGTACGGTGGGAAGCCCGATCCTAAGGGGCTTGGATATTCTTATGACCATTTGCTAGGTGGAAGGCCAGCTGATCACACGTATGCTGGTGGTTCTTCGCACGCCCGTAGAGCAGCTTGGAGAGCTCAGTTAGGTGAGGAGACCGGTCCATTGCAGCAGCAGCAGGAGGAAGCACAGAGCACTGCTGGTATGAGTTCAACGCAGTATAGGCGCTTGATGAGGAGGATGGATGCGATGCATGACATCCATAGTTGATCTGCACAGGACCTTACCTAGGTGTTAGGGACTGCATTCAGAGCCACGAGAGTTGACATCCAGTGGCCAGTAATCGGTGAGGACTCTTTGTACCCGCCTCCAGACACTTCTGACACACCACCGGTTGAGGGTGATGACCCTGATTCTGAGTAGGTATGTCCGATTCCTTACTATTACCTTCACTGAGGATAGTGAATATTTTAAGTTTGGGGTATTAGTTAAGGATTATATGTTATGTGTGAGTCGTATATAGTTTGCATATTCATGATAATTTAGTTCATATAGTTGCATATTTGCCTTGTAGTAGTTTTTTTTATTTTTTGTGTTATAGTTTGTTGCATATAGTTCATCCATTTACATTATATCATGATCCCTTAGGTGATTTTTCTGATTAATTTATGATATTGATACTTGTGTAGTGATATCGTATGTAGTGATGTTAAGTCCTATCGAGTTAATTTGCATGATAGAGACAATTGTAATTTCACTAAGTTTTATAGGCTGCTTGAGGGCTAGATCATGGACATGATTTGTTTGTTTGTCGAGGTTTAATCACTTATCTATATTTAGAATTTAGGATATTTTCTTAATGATAAATTAACATGGATTTTTAAAATTGGATAAAAACATTGGATTTCATTGCTAGTTGTTATGGCTAGGTGTCAAATGGCTATTAGCCGGCTCATTTTATATGAGTAGTCTAGGGTTGAACGAGATGGAGCGAAACGTACTCGTTCAGAAGTTATGAAAAAAGAAAAAGAAAAAAAAGAGAAAAAATATAGAAAAAATTAGTTTATGCATAATTGATCACAAGTGGGCTCTTTAATACTCGAGTTATTAAGTTCTTAGGGGACTTTGTGCCTAGTGACCTAAGGCTTTTATAGTCTGGGATCCACTAACCTAATGCTCGCTACATGGGTATTATTGTATAAGTCTTTTGTGGACCTCACTCATTGCATGGTCAAATAAGCATATTTGTGTTGATTATGTGTTAGCAATGAAATCATGAATCCATGTATAACTCCGATATAAGAATTGAATCTTGTAAGTCATTTTGAGTTTAGCTTTTATCCTATTTATAACCTTGTGATTGCCTTGATGAGTTATGAGTCATGATTATTGATCTAGTTGTGATAGTATATCTGTAAGTATTTGCACACACGCACGTTTCTGGATTGTAAGTTGATTTTTGGGATTTAATTGATCTTTGTGTGAATAAATGCATTTGTTGAGATGTTGCTCATCGGTTGGTTTAGTTATTCTATGGGGATCGTTGCATTCATATAGTTTGCATTCATGTATTTTTATTTCTTGTTTTTTTGAGTCTGTTTATGCTTAGGGACAAGCATCGGTTCAAGTTTGGGGGTGTGTTAAGTGGCATTTATGTCCACTTTGGATGCTCTATAAAGGCTTGAATTGACATTTTTACTCAAATTATTTATGTTTTTAATGTGTTTTATAGTGTTTTTGCATTTCAGGCTTATATCAAAGATTCAGGTGATTTGGCATTATTTTGATGCTAATTTGGTGTTAGGATGGTGTCTTGAATAAAAGCCCGTGGATCGCTAACTCAAACTATCCAAGAAACAAGAAAAAGAATATTTTCCAGAAGGTCAGCACGCCTGCGCTGTAGTAGCGCGCGACCGCGTCGGGATGCAGATTTGCAGCGCGCCCGTGCTAGTGAAGTTCGCGGCCGCGCCAGGTCGGGATCATAGAATCCTGATTCTACTCTAATTTAGATCAGCTGGACTTCTAATCTGCATGGGCTGCTATATAAGCATAACTTATGGTCATTTTTCGTAACAAGATATACCAGAGCTTAAGGAGAAGGCGTAAGAAGACCGTATAGCATAATTCAACCAAGGCGAAGAGGATCTAGTTTAATCTTGTGATTCTTTGTTTTAAGTTGTAAACTTGGATGCTAGTATTTTTATTTTGTGAACTTATACTCTTGTGTTTCGTACTTGGTTTTATTATTTATTCAGTATAAAGACTATGTTTATTATACCATGCTTTCATCAGAACCCACGTTGATGATGATTCTGATTATGGGCTAATCGTTATCGTGTGGTTCTAGTGGATTTACTTATGGATTTCTTTAGTTAATTTGTTTCGATGCCTTAGTGTGTGGTGATTGCATGATAACCTAGTATTGGTTGTGCTTATTCATCTTATAAGCGTCGCGAACTTATAAGATTGCGTGTTAATCTGTAATGAAGCGAAAGTGAATTTAGGGGTTTAGAACTTACCATGCTAGCATAGGTTCATGTATTTGATATGCATGATTCATAGGTAATTTTAACCATCTTACTTGCCCTATGTAATCATGATAGATAATTTGTGCATTAAACCGTTATGTTATCAAATTCTATAGATATATAGGGTCTCAATATAATTGGTATCTATTCAGCTTCTATCTCTTTCACTACTAGAAATAGTGCCTACGACATCACCCCTTTAACATCGGTTAGAGATGTCACCGATGTTAAAAGCAGTTTTAACATCGGTTGCTTTAAAATCGATGTTAAAGGTGTTGTAAGACATCAGTATCTAAACCAACTGATGTCTATAATCGTTTTTAAAAATAAAATGAAAAAGGCACGCTTCTTTCTTTCCCCCATTAATACACCAAAAATTTCCCCCTTAACCAAATTTTTTTTTCCGTTTCCCCCCATTAACCAAAACAGTTTCCCCCCTTCTCTCTCTCTCTCAACTCTCTCTTTCTCTCTTCTCTCTCTCCCTCTCATTCTCTCTTCTCTCTTCTCTCTCATCTCTCACCGTCTCTCTTCTCATTCACTCTCTTTAACCTAAAACCCCTAAAATTTATATGAATTAAACTCGGTTGATTCATAAATCGAGGTCGACTTTGAAGGAAGTCTGGACTACTCGATTAGTGTGTGAAAAGTATATTTTTTCGAATATAATTTCAAATTTTATGTTTTGATTTTAATCGAGTTTGTTTTTTTATTTTATGTTTTTTCAAGTTTGATTTTAGGTCTCTGGAGCTGGGTTTGGTTAATCTTGAAGTGGGTTTACTCGATTACGTAAGATTTCACATGCATGTGTATGTTTTGTTACTTTAATAGATGTATGTGTTCCTCCATGTTCTTGTTTAATTTTAATAGATGCATGTGTATGGATCATGTTTAGTTTATGTTGTGTATGTTCTTGTTCTTGTTCTGTTTAGTTTATGTTGTGTTCCTCACTGTATGTTCTTGTTCTTGTTCTTGTTCTTGTTTAGTTTAGGTGTGGAATTGTATATGTGTAAACATGTGTAGTTGTAAATCTTTAATTTGTGTAACAATCATGAATTGCAAACACCTATGACTGCAGTCATTGGATTATTAGACATCCTCATGTGTGATGATTGTTTTACCAACGAGCAATACTCAACAATTGCCCAGATCCGTAGATGCTCAACTGCTCTACTAAGACTTCTTAACAACATTCTGGATCTTAGTAAGGTGGCAATTCTAACTTATAAGTGCCCTTTTTCGTATAAATCATTAGTACTATCAATGTCAATGAACTAATTTCCCTAAGAATGTAAATACAACTCCAAGCAAAGCAAGGATACAAACATGAAATATTAGTGTAGGTAAGCAAGGGATATTTTCTTTTCATAATTCAATAAAGGTAATTCTTTCTCTTGCTTTGGTCTACCCACTGGGTCCAGTATAGTTCTTGAATTTTTACCTTTAGATTGATGTATCTGTGTCATGCTGTTTAAAGCTAATTCTATTAAGTACTTGCCCTGTCAGACAAATCTGAAGTTTTTCGACCCCTTGTTCTATTCAATAATATGTTTGTTTCTTTTTATTTGTAGTGATATGGTTTCAAAATTCTAGCGTGTACCATTTTAGCATGTATCATGCTTCTCACCACAATGTACCTGTGCCTGTTACAGACACGGAGGTTAGTAAATATTCTATGTGCCCGTCGTTGCTTCTCATTAGATATTATAATTATATTTAGTGTATGGCAAAATCCCTTTGCCTCATGTTTTGCAGATTGAAGCTGAAGCTAATGCAGTCAGAGCTGTTGCAGAGACTGTATGCCCGTTGAATATTGTTCTGGATAGGGTGGTTTTGACGTCTATAGGTGTGGTATTGGGTTATTGGCAGGTTAGCTTTACAGTTCCTGATATATTCTATGGTGTTTGTTTACCCTGACTGTCTCTTCTGAATCTTGTGGGGATCATTATTGAGTTAGAGTATGGAATTCTACTTCTGTGGTGGAATTATGCTTATTCTATAGAGAAAATCGTCCATGTACGATCTATATTGGACCTGACTTTGATTATTGTCAATGATATCAATTGATTGTTCCTAAGACTTACATTTTACATTTGAGCTGTGTGCCGTGTACATGATCATAGCCATGTTCCTTTTGTTATTTATGAGTATGCTTCTGTATTTGTTCGGTATCAGAAACAGTATCTGGGAGATCAGTTGAGAGGGAGCACATTTTTCTTTTAATGTTAACTCGTGTCTTTTGTAATTTTCTTCAGGTACTTTCTGGAACAGATCCTGTAACAATCCGTGCTAAACTGAAAACTGCTCTTCCACGTTCTCCAACAAAGTAGCTTGTAAGAATCGAACCAGCACATGTCATTTGACTGTTTACAACACAATGTCTGTTCATTCTGCTTAATACATATCCACTTAATGGACCATTATTAGATATCTTAATGACTCTGAGGCTGGTATGCTGAAACGATATGCGGATCTAGGAATATTACAGTTGTAACTTGTTCACAGCTGTGGTTCTCAAGAGATTGTGATTTACTGCTACAGTATGATAATGTGATGCTTCATATCTCATTTGTAAGGCTTCTTGGCCGTCCCAACACTTACCCTCCGGAGGGAGATAAAGCTTCTGAGCTCAAGTTCTTCGATGAGCTAGCAACTCGTGCGAACAAACGACTCAGTGGGATTCAGGTTGTCTGTCATAATTCATTCAAACTATAGACATTTGTTATACGGTATGCAGTTAAAAATATATTTGCTTGAAATAATGACATTATGGAGTGACATGAAGTAGTCATTTCATTTTTTTAAGCCTACCTCTTAAACTCTTTGATCTCTAAAAAATAATGTGGTTTTAGTTTATGTTTATTGGGTTGTAAATCCTCAGACCTTTATATCTAACAAGTTTAAAGTCCCATTATGTCAACATTTTGATATAATCTAGTAATGCAACATGGAGTGGGTTTTAAGTATAGAACACTTTCCACGGTGAGCTCGAAAATTTGCATATATTTTATTGTCATGAGGCCTATATGTATATACACATTTGACCATTTTTTTAGACTAACAGTTACATTGTATAACTTGTATATATGCAACCTCTATTGCAGACCAGATGCCAAAGATGGATGGATATGAAGTAACAAAAGCTATTAGAAGATCAGAAATAGGAAGCACTTTGCATATTCCTATAGTCGTGCTGACTGCCCATGCAATGTCATCAGATGAAACCATGTGCCTAGAAGTTGGCATGGATGCATATCTAACAAAACCGATTGATCGTAACTTGATGGTATCCAATATTATTTCTTTGACGAGGAGAGCA
Source organism: Apium graveolens (assembly GCF_009905375.1). Lineage (NCBI taxonomy): Eukaryota > Viridiplantae > Streptophyta > Magnoliopsida > Apiales > Apiaceae > Apium > Apium graveolens. The sequence continues at coordinate 302,468,027 of NC_133648.1, read as the reverse complement.
ACTTAGTTCAAACATCAAGCTATGTAATAACCAGAAAAGGTCACCACTGGTAAGGGAACCATATGTTTTTGCAAACTTTAGTGGTCTCTTATATTGGTAAATTTTAGACGTATATTAAGTTGTATAAATTTTAGTTGGAATATGGAGATGAATATGGATGGGTGGATTGGTTTTTGGTTGTAGATATGGATGTTGGTTGTTTGTTGGACGTCGGAATGGTTAGATGTTAGTTGTCGTAGAATGCGGTTGGATTTTGGTTGTAGACATGCAAGTTGATTTAGTATATAATTTGGTTGTTTGTTGGATGTTCATTTGGTATTTTTTTTGCTTTTTCCGGGTTTATGCACAAATGCACAGGCTTATTTTTAAAAAAATAAGAACTCAAATATCGGTTCTTGTTATAAAACTGATGTGAATCAACTAAAAACACATCACCTACTCAAACTAAAAACGATGTCTACACCAACAAAACAAATCAAATTATTGGAAAGAAAAGGATTTCTACAATGTTAAAACACATCGCTTTGTGCAAGTATATAAAAGTAAAATGAAAGAAAACTGATGTTAAAGTAGAGTTTCACATCGCTTCTTCGAACAAAACTAATGTTATAGTACATGTCTAACATCAGTTTAGCAAATGAACCGATGTAAAATATGGACTAAGACATCGATTTTTTTAGGAATCTAATGTCTATCAATTAAAAGTGCTTCCCTGTTATATGTTTAAAGTGCTATTTAAAATCCTAAATACCATTTTTGACAATCTAGTTTTAACATATTATTCAAAAAAGGCTAATTATACATCAGTTTGCTAAAAAAACCGATGTATGTGTACATCTTTAACATTGGCTAAAAACCGATGTTAAAGACCCCTACCTTTCTCTATACATGCGAAGACATCGGTTTGAAAAAAAAAGACATCGGTTATAAACCGATGTCTAAGGGCATTTTTCTAGTAGTGTTTTGTGGATGTCTGGTAGTATGGTATTCGTACAACGAAAGTTGGCGTTTATCAGTTTCGTGTTATCTGATTAGTGTCATCTCCATTGTATGCTAAGGTTAAGAACAAAGAGGCTATGGAATGAAGTAGTAATGAAACTATAATCCCATGTTTGTGTCATATAGTAATCAATCCTTTTAATTCTTTTAGGTAATATTCTTTAGTATAATCTCTTAGTTAATCATAGTTATAAACAATCTTACTTTGTTAACCATTTTAGCATTGAATAATAACCATTCCATTATTGCATAAGTGCATTGATTAAAATTAACCTAAACCAGTATCCCTGGGAACAAACTAGAAATAATTATATATTACTTGTGATCGCGTATACTTGCGTGTAAATTTAGCGCGTGTTTTTGTCCTAACACAAAGAGACCTCAAGCACTATAATTTTGATTTATTCGGTGGACTAGGAAACATGGAAGAATACTTGAATTATTTCAAACAGATAGCCCAGATATACTATTATAAAGACTTAACCAAGTCTAGGTTTTTCGCATCAACTCTCAAGGGGGGCTCAGAGGTGGTTCAGCCGGATCCCCTCCCATAGCATCCACAGCTGGAAAGAATTCCGGGGAGTATTCCTCAAAAGGTTCTGAGCTAACAAGACATATTAACTGCACATGTGCCACTTGGAAACTATTAGACAATATGAAAATGAATCCCTCTCAGCCTATATGAGGCATTTCCAGGAAGCAATTAACAAGATCTCTGACTTGGATGAGCGGGAAGCTCTAAGCATCTTCCGAAGGAACTTGGATCCAGAGCATAATAGGAGATATATCATGGAGCTGATTAACAAGGAACCTCAGAGCTTGGTTGTTGCCTATTCCATTGCCTCCAGCTTCATCAAGGATATGGGTGCTCCAAGCTATAAGAATTACCCAGAACGGGAGATCTGAAAGAAAGAAATTTGATGACCGATTGATAGGGGGTTACCATCAGGACAAAAAAATAAACAAAGCCAGCAGACTCATGTGGTGTAGAGCATTCCTATATTCCATAGACTTGGTCCCATGACGGAATCCAAGAGTGGCCCAGGACCAACTAGGAAAGCTAGGGAGCCCAGGCAGGAGCCGGATTGGACTCCACTAAAGCGGACCCAAGAGAAAATCCTGAAAGAGATCAAGGATAAGCCATTCTATTATCCGCCAAAGCCGATGTAGACTCCCCGGAGAGCCGACCTTGTAATCGACAATGTGATTATCATAAAACACATGGCCAGAAGACGAAGAATTGCATATCTCTCAAGTAATTTATCGAAGAACAAATTAAGAAAGGGAATCTGAGCCAATACATATCCTGGGATACTAATCAAAAAGAAGAAGGATCGAGAAAGGCCAAGAATGTGGTGAATATGGTCTTGGGAGGCTCCCACTCACCCCCCATCTCAGACCCAAGGGATGAGGTCCTCTTTATTCAGTCATTCCCGGTGATGATTATTTTCTTCAATAGCAAGGACTATGAGGGGGCCAATCCTAATCATAATGAGGCTTTGGTGGTGACTTTGGATATTTTCAAAAATGAAGTCAGGAAGATGCTGATAGATAATGGCTCCTTGGCTAATATTCTCTATAAGAATATTGTTGATCGCATGCAACTACAGAGTGTTCGTTCAAATGAATGCCGGGAAGATCCACTCTATGGGTTCGGAAATAACTTGGTCCCGATCCAAGGGACTCTTTACCTTCCTATTGTATTTGGAACCGCTCACAACCGAATAAACCATGTCATAAAATTCTATGTGATTAATACTCCATCATCCTACAACGGCATAATTAGGTGCCCGGCTCTAACTAGGATGCAATCAGTAACTTCTATCTCCATACCTAAAGATCAAGTTCCCAACCCCGACTGGAGTCAGAGTAGTCAAATGAGACTATAAAATCGTGGAAAGATGCTATAGCCAGGCCCTGTTCATGGCATAAACTCACCGAGATAACAAAAGAAGGCCACAGTCCTGTGAAAACAACAAATCCATAAGAGGCATCGTCACCACTCAAGGGAAGGATCAGGAAATAAGGTTCAAATTATTGAATTCAACCCGGATCCAAAAGCAACCAAGCCAGGTTCAGAGGAACCAAAAAGCAAGCAAGTCATGGTAGTGATTGAAGAAGAACCGACTTCAGACCAAGGCAATCCGACTACGCAAGCAACCAACTTTGAAACAAATGAAGGGAAAGCAACCAAAAAAGGGCATCATCCCAGGCTCAAGTTTACATGAAAAGAATGTTGAAGCACAGATCCAGCATATGGTCTTAACCCAGGACTAAGAAAAGGTCGAGGCTGTAGTAGAGACAGAAACAATCCCGATTGATGAAAGTAATCCTTCCAAGAAGGTGAAGATAGGGCCCGGGCTTGAAACAATTTTTAAGGAAGAATTGATATCCTTGCTTCGGGAGTATGCAGATGTGTTTTCCTGGAGTCCTAGAGATATGCCCGGGCTGCACGAATTCGTAGCAATGAATAGTCTGGATGTGAACGTGGACAGGAAACCACTTAAGTAGAAATGAAGGAATTTTGTCCCGGAGAGGCAGAAGGAAATAGATGAAGAAGTAGAGAAATTTCTTAAGGCAGATATCATATGTGAAATCAAATACCTGGCGTGGCTAGCTAACGTAGTCATGGATCGCCGACGGCGGTAAAATTCGTGGGTACCCGATAATTTCGGGTTTTCAACGCGTACTTCACCGATTAAATCTTGAATAATTAAAAAATATATTTGAATAATAATCAAAATTTTATTTGAGTTTTTCTTTTATAAAAAATAATTTGAATAAATCGAATTATGCAGTCAACACAATCACAGCAGTACAGGGGCAACAGACACAACTACACAGCCATACGTGCACAGACGCGCCGCACACACATGCAAAGTCACCGCCATCTCGCCGAAAACCAACGAAAGGTGGCAAAAACGGTCAAATAACACATATACATATGATCACACATATGTGTATGTATAATAAAAAGGAAACCACACAACAGCAGTAGCAAGTGGACGGAGTAATTAAATAGAAAATGAAAATAGTGGCCGGAAAAAGAAGGGCAGCCGGGAGAAGAGAAGCGGCACCAGACTTACCAAGGCACAAAGGCAAGAATCGAACAAAAGAAGAATGAAAGAAAAACAAAGAAAACAGGAGAGATGAAAGAGAATTTGAGAGAGAAATTTGAGAGAGAGCCGAGAGAATTGTGTGAGAGAGACTGGAAATTGATGGGGGTTGAAATGGGGGAAAGAAGAGATAAACTCAACTGTAATTATCTGAATCCAACACCGAGATTTTATATTTTAACGAATAATTCACGGGTAAGGGTAACCCGAAAATTCACGAAAATTATTTTAAAATATCTCGGATTAATTTAAGACTAAAATTCTTGTGATTTTTAAATCATTTTTGTGACGCGCATCAGACCCGCATTTTATAATTTAACGAACAATCGCGCGAGTAAATAAAAAACGGAAATTTTCCAAAATAATTTTAAAATTCATGAAATATTTCAAACTTAATAAAATATGAACTTCATAATTTTTGAAACTTTTTTGAATTTAATACTGAATTTACAATAAAATATAATTAGAAAATCATTTAGGGCTAAATGATTAATGAAATATTGACTTCTGAATTTTATAAATTCCTAAAAATAATAACAAAAATTATAAAGCAATTAAAATAATTTTAGAGATAACCAAAGTATTTATGGAAATAAATCTTACATAAAATCATTTTTAAATATAGACACAAAACAACACCGCTTCACAACTAATTACACAAATGATCCTCGAACACCAACTCTGACATATAATTAATAACAAAACAATAGCCAGCTGACAGAACTCATACACATATTTTATTCATTTAATTATTCAATAATTACACATTTAAATAATGCAGAATATACGAGTCGTTATATCATTCCCCTTAAAAAGATTCTATCATCAGAATCTGATCTAACTAAACAAGTGAGGATATTTGTCAAGCATATCTGACTCTAACTCACAAATGGACTCTTCCGCTCGAGGATTCCTCCACAATACTTTAACTATGGGAATAGTCTTATTTTTAAGGATTCGTCCTGTATGATCTAGGATCTTGATCGACCGTTCCATGTAGGACAAATCTGGCTGAAGCTCGATTGGTTCATACTCAATGACTTAGTTCGAATTAGGGATATAGCGCTTCAACATAGATACGTGGAACACATTATGTATGTGCTACAGCTGTGGTGGCAGTGCCAACTCATAGGCAACTTTACCTACTTTTCTCAATACTTCAAACAGTCCGATATACCTAGGACTCGGTTTGCCTTTCTGCCCAAACCTAACCAATCCTTTCCAAGGAGACACTCTCAACAATACCAATTATCCTATTTCTATATCCATGTCCTTTCGATGTGGGTTTGCATTATTTTTCTATCTATCTTGAGCTGCTTCTAATCTTTTTCGAATCAATACAACTGCGTTCTTGGTTTGTTGAACCAACTCAGGACCTAACAACTTCTTTTCTCCTACTTTATCCCAATAGAGTGGGGACCTACACTTACGTCCATACAAGGCTTCATAAGATGGCATTCCTATACTGGCATGATAACTATTATTATAAGAAAACTCAATTAACGGCATGTGATCATCCCAGTTTCCTTTAAAATCCAAAGCAAAAACCCTTAACATATCTCTTATTGCCTGAATTATTCTTTCACTTTGGCCATCTATCTGGAGATGGTAGGCGGTACTCATCTGTAACTTAGTCCCTAAACATTCCTGGAATTTTATCCAAAACCTTGAATTAAACCTTGGATCTCGGTCTGATAAAATTGACACAGGGACACCATGCTTGGTCGCAATTTCATCCAAATACAGCTTGACTAGATTATCCAAAGAATATCTTTCATTGATCGGGAGGAAATGTGCAAAATTCATCAATCTATCAATAATTACACAAATAGTATCATGGTTCGACTTCGTCTTTGATAGTCCTACTACAAAATCCATCGTAATTTCTTCTCATTTCCACTGTGGAATCTCCAAAGGGTGTAACAATCCACTTGGTCTTTGATGTTCTACTTTTACTGTTTGGTAAGTGTGACATTTTACTAACCCAATCTTCTATTTCTTTTTTTATTCCTGGCCGCCAAAAATTGTGCTTTAAATCCTGATACATCTTGGTACTCCCAGGGTGAACAGAAAAACTAGATTTATGAGCTTCCCACAAATTTCATTCCTCAGTTCAGTCATATTGGGAATCCATATTTTTGAGGAAAACCTGGACATATCTTTGTTATCCTTTTGAGTACAAATTACTTCCCCATTTAAACTATCAAATCCTTGATTCATAACTTCTTCTTGAAACTTTATAATTCTTTTCATCAATTCTGGCTGAAAAGTGATTTCATACAATTGCCATTTATTATCTTCTGGCACTCAATCTTCAATTTCTAGCTTTTCCAATTCTTTAGCTAATTCCTCAGCAATCTTGATCTAATTCAATCTTTCCTTCCTGCTCAGAACATCTGCCACTACATTGGCTTTGCCCGGATGATAGTTAATAGAACAATCGTAATCCTTAATCAGTTCTAACCATCTCCATTATCTCATGTTTAGATCCTTCTGGGTGAATATATACTTCAAGCTCTTGTGATCCGTATAGATGTCGCACTTTTCTCCGTACAAGTAATGTCTCCACAGCTTCAACACGAACACGATCGCTTCTAATTCTAAATCATGCACTGGATACTTTTGCTCATGAGGTTTTAACTGTCTAGAGGCATAGGCAATAACTTTATCAAGTTACATCAACACACATCCCAAACCCTTTAAGGAAGCATCATTTTAGATTACAAAAATTCATGTCTCATCTGGCAATGCTAGCACTGGAGCTATTACTAATCTCTTCTTCAATTCTTGGAAGCTTTCCTCACATTTCTCTGTCCAGATAAACTTCTCATTCTTCCTGGTCAGCTTGGTCAATGGAGTTGCAATCTTAGCAAAGTCCTTTATAAATCTTCGATAATAACCTGCTAGTCCAAGAAAACTTCTAACCTCCGTCGGGGTCTTTGGTTGTTCCCACTTGGATACAACCTCAATCTTTATAAGATCTACCTTAATACCATCCTTACCCACTACATGACCCAAAAACTACACTTCATCTAACCAAACTTTGCACTTTGAAAACTTAGCATACAACTGCTTTTCCCTTTGTCTTTGCAGGGCAATCTTCAGATGTTCTGCATGATCCTCTGTAGTCTTTGTGTATATGACGATGTCATCAATAAATACAGTCACAAACTTATCCAAGTACTCCTTATACACCCTGTTCATTAAATCCTTGAAAGCGATTGGGGCATTGGTCATTCCAAATGACATCACTAGGAACTCGTAATATCCATATCTGGTTCTGAATGCAGTCTTCAGTATGTCTTCGGGCATAATCTTTAACTGATGGTAGCCCGATCTCAAGTCAATCTTCGAGAAACAGCACGCTCCTTTAAGCTGGTCAAACAAGTCATCTGTCCTTGGTAGGGGATACTTATTTTTGATGGTTAACTTATTTAATTCCCGATAATCAATACACAACCTCATACTTTCATCCTTCTTCTTTACGAATAACACTGGTACACCCCACAGAGATACACTTGGCCGAATGACACCTTTATCCAATAATTCTTGAAGTTGTTTAGCTAGCTCTTTCATTTCTACTGGGGCCATTTGATACGGAGCCTTTGAAACTAGTTCTTCTCCGGGAACTAAATCCATAGAAAACTCGATCTCACGATCTGGTGCCAATCCTGGCAACTCGTCTGGAAAAATGTCTGGAAATTCTCTTACTATTGGAATCTCATCCAGATTAGGTACCTCTTTCTCATTGTCTACTACATGTGCTAGGTAGGCCTTGCATCTTTGTCTTAACAATTTCTTTGCCTTTAATATCGAGAGAAATTTCTTTTTTTGCCTTTATCCTTGAAAATTTACCTTAACATTATCCTCGATAAACATCACAATCTTCTTCTTCTTACAATCAATATTTTCCTTATATTGGGACAACCAATCCATTCCTAAAATCACGTCGAACTCTCCTAGCTCGAAAGGTATTAGGTCAGCCGAAGAAGAATGCCCGTGGATTTCCAATTGTCACTTAGGGCAAAGCAGACTCACTGAAATTCTATCCTGACTCACTTGATCATCCGTTGAAACCTAGTGGAACATCCGTTGAGAGCATCTTCACAGCAGTTAACTTTATTTCACTTATACAAGATTACAAGGCATCTACTACTTAAAGTTAGCCAACCTATCTTGCATATCAATCTAGTAGTAAACATGACTTAAAACATTATACAACATCTAGTTCTCTAAGGCATTACAATATGTAAAAATGTGCTACTAATCTGATTAATAAATAAGCTACCCTTTCAAAGGATGTTAAAGTGATCAACCGTTGAAAGCTACAAAATCACTAAATTAAATCTACTAAGGTGTTTTGTTTAATTTATCATCAAGTACACAACATATTCCAAACAATCTCCCTCAATTTATGTCTACTGGAATTGTAGGTGTGACAGCGTCAACCCTGGGGTCAGGAGTTGACGTCACTAACAATATCAAACTACAATTATAATACAATCAACTCATTTTTATTCAATATAAACACAACCTCTTTTCAAGATCTTTTCCAGGTTCAAGTATAATTTAGGTTACACACTTAATAAAAATCGACTTATTTAAAATAACCTAACACATCTAACTTTCTACAGCAACTCACAGACCACACCTGGTCTGACACAACAAACTCAGAGGAGCTCAATACATGAGGAATTGGAATCTGGCCCCACCTATGACAGAAAGATCCCCTAGGCACCTGCAATATAAGAATATACAAAATATTTCGCAAAGTTGAGCGATCAATTTCTCAACAGTACCAATATATGAATAACTAGCAAAACAGTTTATGATAAACAATTATAGGAACAAAATTCATAACTTGTTTATAAAACAAGTAAAACAGGTATAAACTGGATATCAATAACTAGCATGCTCTGTAAAACATCTCATTAGTTGTGATGTGTGAATACTAGAGTTCAATTTTAGCATGCTATTTTCATTTCCAAATCTTCCGTTCCATTACAGGAACCATAAAACCATTTGTCCCGATATCGGGACCCAAAACATTTGTTCCATTACAGGAACCACAATATTATCTCGCTCAGATATATATGTATTGGATGATCCCTGATGAGACCATTAATCAGGCTATCTCCATAGGACGGCTCCATCTGCCATCCCATGAACTTATTCCGGAACTCAGAGACTAGCTAGGTCTCTGTCATGCTGGACGAAGTGGTTAAAATAGGGTGCACAACCACTTCGCCTCTTACGCTATATTCCTGGACGTTACAGGCCCTTGCGCACACTCATCCAATTATCCGATTTTTTTATCCAGTTTTCCAAACCACTTACCTATCTCTTTCAAAATAGTTCTATGACAGCATACTTCCAAAACATTTTCAATTTATTTAAAATTTAGATATAGGCATTTTCAAAAGTTACTTTTCCTCCAAAACATCAGTTAACAAAACAATTTGAAACACAGGGGATACGTAACTGAAAACGATCCTGCACCTGTTCGAAAATAAAACAACGGTTCATTCATATACACTGAACCATAAAAGAATGGTCTGGGGTGCTTTCCTTGATATGCTTTAACAACTATTATTGGTTAGCTTTGCACCGACCGGGATGCTCAGGATTTCGATTGGAACCAACATAACTGAAATACCCTAAATTAGTCGTCCGAATATGCTTGACATATCCTCACTAACAATCTACCCGTACGTTAACAAAAACTGACTCGTAACATACGCATCATTATAATACACGTATCACTTAGGGTTCACATTCTCAAAAGTCGGTTCGGTATTTGTTTTCAAAAAAAATACATATACCCGTCATTTTTGGAAACTATGGTTATTGGTTTTGGAAAAATATTTTACCACGACATACAATCAGATTTTGTATAAGATATTCATATAAATATATACATATTCATTCAATGTCTCGACAATTACTGGATACGTTCCCGTATTTCTGTAATTTAATATCTCGGACATTAGGCAACATTTCCCCTATTTATCGGGCTATCTACTCCAAACAATTCGACGTCAGATCAACAATAACAATCGCAATAATCCAAAATTCACAAATTTCAATCACCGACATATTTCAGTTATTAATTATTATTATCCATATTTTTACATTTATTCGTGGGACTCAGAATATTCATCACCGCCCACCGTCGGCTCACCGAGGCTCATCGCCGACGGCGGTAAAATTCGCGGGTACCCGAATAATTTCGGGTTTCCGATGCGTATTCCACCGATTAAATCTCGATTAATTAAAAAATATATTTGAATAATCATCAAAATCTTATTTGAGTTTTTCTTTTTTAAAAAATAATTCGAATAAATCAAATTATGCAGTCAACAGTATCGCAGCAATACAGAGGCAGCAGACACACCTACACAGCCATACGTGCACACACGCGCCGTGCACACATGCACAGTCTCTGCCAACTCACCGGAAACCGGCGAAAGTTGGCAAAAATGGTAAATCAGCACATTTACATATGATTCACACATATGTGTATGTATAATAAAAACGAAACCACACAGCAGCAGTAGCAGGTGGCCAGAGCAATTAAATAGAAAACGGAAATAGTTGCCGGAAAAAGAAGGGCGGCCGGGAGAAGAGAAGCGGCACCAGACTTACCAAGGCAGAGGGGCAAGAATCGAAAATAAGAAGAATGAAAGAAAAATAAAGAAAACAGGAGATGAGAGAGAATTTGAGAGAGAAATGTGAGAGAGAGCAGAGAGAATTGTGTGAGAGAGACCGGAGATTGATGGGGGTTGATTGAGGGAAAGAATAGATAAACTCAATTTTAATTATTTAAATCCAACACCAACGATCACATATAATTAATAACGAAATAATAGCCAGCTGACAGAACCCATACACATATTTTATTTATTTAATTATTCAGTAATTACACATTTAAATAATGCAAAATATACGAGTCATTATATTCTCCCCCTTAAAAAGATTATGTCCTCAGAATTGATCTTACTAAATAAGTGAGGATATTTGTCAAGTATATCTAACTCTAGCTCGCAATTGGACTCTTCCACTCGAGGATTCCTCCACAGTACTCTAACTATGGGAATAGACTTATTTCTAAGAACTCGTTCTTTACGATCTATGATCTGGATTAGCCATTTCATGTAGGACAAATCTGGATCAAGCTCGATTGGTTTATACTCAATGACTTGGTTCGAATTAGGGATATAGAGCTTCAACATAGATACGTAGAACACATTATGTACGTGTTGTAGCTGCGGTGGCAGTGCCAACTCATAGGCAACATTACCTACTTTTCTCAATACTTCAAACGGTCTGATATACCTAGGAATCAGTTTGCCTTTCTTCCCAAACCTAACCAATCCTTTCCAAGGCGATACTCTCAATAATAACAACAATCCTATTTCTATATCCATGTCCTTTTGATGTAGGTCTGCATTCTTTTTCTGTGTATCTTGAGCTACTTTTAATCTTTTTTGAATCAATACAAATGCATCCTTGGTTTGTTGAACCAACTCAGGACCTAACAACTTCTTTTCTCCTACTTCATCCCAATAGAGTGGGGACCTACACTTATGTCCATACAAGGCTTCGTAACATGATAACTATTATTATAAGAGAACTCATTCAACGGCAGGTGATCATCCCAGTTTCCTTTAAAATCCAAAGCACAAGCCCTTAACATATCTTCTATTGTCTGAATTGTTCTTTCACTTTGGCCATCTTTCTGGGGATGGTAGGCGGTACTCATCTATAACTTAGTCCCTAACATTCCGGGAATTTTGTCCAAAATCATAAATTAAACCTTGGATTTCGGTCTGATACAATTGACATAGGGACACCATGCTTGGTCACAATTTCATCCAAATACAGCTTGACTAGATTATCCAAAGAATATATTTCATTGATCGGGAGAAAATGTGCAAACTTCGTCAATCTATCAATATTTACCCAAATAACATCATGGTTCGACTTCGTCTTTGGTAGTCCTACTACAAAATCCATCGCAATTTCTTCCCATTTCCACTGTGGAATCTCCAAAGGTTGTAACAATCCACTTGGTCTTTGATGTTCTGCTTTTACTGTTTGGCAAGTGTGACATTTACTAACCCAATCTTCTATTTCCTTTTTCATTCCTGGCCACCAAAAATTCTGCTTCAAATCCAGATACATCTGGTACTCCCAGGGTGAATAGAAAACCTAGAGTTATGAGCTTCCCGCAAATTTCATTCCTCAGTTCAGTCACATTGGGAATCCATATTTTTTAGGAAAACCTGAACATACCTTTGCTATCCTTTTGAGTACAAATTTCTTCCCATTCAAACTATCCAGTCCTTGCTTCATAACTTCTTCTTGACACTTTCTATTTCTTTCCATCAGTTCTGGCTGAAAAGTGATTTCATACAATTGCTCTTTATTATCTTCTGGCACTCGAACTTCAATTTACAGCTTTTCCAGTTCTTTAGGTAATTCCTCAGCAATCTTGATCTCATTCAATCTTTTCTTCCTACTCAAAGCATCTGCCACAACATTGGCTTTTCCCGGACGATCGTTAGTAGAACAATCATAATCCTTAATCAGTTCTAACCATCTCCGTTGTCTCATGTTTAGATCCTTCTGGGTCAATATATACTTTAAGCTTTTATGGTCCGTACAGATCTCGCATTTTTCTCCGTACAAGTAATGTCTCCACATCTTCAACACGAATACGATCACTACTAATTTCAAATCATGCACCAGATACTTTTGCTCATGAGTTTTTAACTTTCTTGAGGTGTAGGCAATAACTTTATCATGTTGCATCAACATACAGCCCAAACCCTTTAAGGAAGCATCACTATAGATTACAATTTCCCGTCTGATCTGGCAATGCTAGCACTGGAGCTGTTACTAATATCTTCTTCAATTCTTGGAAGCTTTCCTCATATTTTGTTGTCCAAATAAACTTCTCATTCTTCCTGGTCAGCTTGGTCATTGGAGTCACAATCTTAGCAAAGTCCTTTACAAATCTTTGATAATAACCTGCTAGTCCAAGAAAACTTCTGACTTCTATCGGGGTCTTTAGTTGTTCCCACTTGGATACAGCCTCAATCTTTATAGGATCTACCTTAATACCATCCTTACCCACTACATACCCAAAAACTAGACTTCATCTAACCAAAATTCGCACTTTGAAAACTTAGCATACAACTGTTTTTCCCTTAGTCTATGCAGGGCAATCCTCAAATGTTCTGCATGATCCTTTGTAGCCTTTGAGTATATGAGGATGCTAAAAACCTCACCTCTACAATCTATAACAAGATAACATAGAGTTTATATATGAATATTTAAGCAGAATTTCATATAGATCAAGTACCCAATAAATATCTACTATTATAATTATTATAAAGATGAAGAAGCAAGGAACGGTAGATAGTCCGTTGAGACGCCTGAACTTGCAAAGCCCAAGATGACGGGGAAGTCGAAATAGGGGCATAGCATTCACCAGGGACTCCGGTGAGCTGTTTTTGATTCATCAACTTTATAATTGTTTAAATGATTTTTGTTTATTTGGTATGCGATTAATATGTTATGATGCTTAAATATATAGAAATAACTGTCATGTTTAAATTATTATGGATTGTAGAGAAATTATAAAACACAATTTTATGATTTATATATCTGTGTCTTCCCTCTTTAAGGTTATCAGATATAGAAAGCGATCCCCAATCAATCTGGTATCAGAGCTAGAAATAGGCCGAACCTGAAGATGAACAGCAAAAACAATATCAAAACTATAGTAAATAGTAGCAAGCATGAAAACTAGTAAAATTTACTATAGCAAATAGTAGGAAGCATTAAAAGTTGAGTGGAACAAAGTTTAAAATTTCGGAATGAATAGTAACCAATGAATAGTAACCAATAAATAGTGAAAATTGAATAGTAATTATGAATATGAATAGTAAAAAATGAAATATTATATTAAAATTTGAAAATTAAATGAGACCTCCAGCAAAATTACTAAGAGATAATAATAAAAGTTATAAATCTAAAGTAATAGCAAATCTATGAATTTATTTTATAGTAGAAAATAAAGAAACAAAACAAATGTGTAAGAAAATTTTATATAGACAGTTAATATATTTATATAAATAAAATAAATAAATATTTGATTTATGGAAGATTATAAGTTAGAAAGTATTAAAATAATAGCAGATAAAAACTTTACTTTTAATAAAGATATAAATCAACATATTGAAAGTTGTAAAATAAGTATGCAAATAATAAATGAAAAATTAGATATTATAGCTAGATTGCGAACAATGTTGGAAGAGAGCGATGAAAAAATTAGAAGACTGGAAGAAGAAAATCTTTTAATAAAACGAGAAAATTTTATTAAAGAAACTAATTTAGAAATTCAAATAAAAGACTTAAAAAAAGTATTAACTGAACAATATAAATCAATAAATGATTTAAGACAAAAAATTAAAAAATGAATTGGATAGATCCAAATGCAATAACTAGAAATAATAGAAAAATAAAACTTTTAATAAAACATCAAGAAAAAATAGAAATAGAACTAGATAAATTGCACGAAAGAAAAAATAAAATTGAATGGACAAGAGAAAATATGGATGAAATAATAAGATGTTATCAATAATTTGGAAATATGATAATAAAATTTAGAAATAATAAACTAAGAATACAAGGACTTAAAAAAATAATTTTATCAAGTAATATAACTGGATAATAATACAGTTCGGAAAAATGTCATTGGAAAAATCAAGTGAAAAACAAGATGTATATTATCAAATGGATGAATACGGAGAAGGAACATCACAAACTCTAAGTTTTAAACCGGATATATATAATCAAATCCAAAGTGAAACAGAAGAATTAACAATAAAAAAAGATATTCAAAATATCATATTTTGAAAGAAATAAAGAAGTTAGATATATAGCTCAAAAACATGAAAATATAATAGATATAGATACAATAAATGGAAAAGTAAAAATAAATTTTATAACAGATGGTTTGATAAAAAGAGGACTATCCAAATTAAAACAAAAGGAAGCAAATAAAATAAAAAATATTTATTTTGGAGCGATAGAATTTACAATAAAAGCATATTTTCAGAAAATATTGATACTCCTATATAGATATATGTACTAGACGATAGAATAATAAAAAATATACAAGATTCATTAATAACAGTAGTAAAAGGAAACTTGATATATCAGAAATTAAAATTTATAATACAACCTGATTTAAGCATATCATTCAGAGATGAAAATAAAGAAAGATCTTTAACCTTATATTATAAATTAGATGGAATAAAAATGCAAAAGGGAAGTAAAGTAATTAGAATAGAAACTAAAATAGTTTATGCTATGACTGGAAACCATCATGTAGAGAAACAAACAGAATTAGGAATAATAGTACCAAAATTATACAATGATATATTAGAAAAAATTGAACATAAAGAAGAATCTCAAATAACAATCCCAGAAGA
Source organism: Apium graveolens (assembly GCF_009905375.1). Taxonomy (NCBI): domain Eukaryota; kingdom Viridiplantae; phylum Streptophyta; class Magnoliopsida; order Apiales; family Apiaceae; genus Apium; species Apium graveolens. The sequence continues at coordinate 302,452,408 of NC_133648.1, read as the reverse complement.
ATTTATAATAGACTTTAGTAATAGACGAATAATTCCAACACAAAGAATTCAACCAATATTAGAAGGATCTAGATTAAGTTTTAGAAGAGAACAAAACCCTATAGAATTAATTAGATCAATGAGTATGACTAGTAGAAAATTAGATTTAATAAAATTACCGTGCTATGAATCAGATAAATTAAGAATAAAAACAATAATATTTAATGGAATATTTGCCAAAGAAGTCATAACAGAAATAAATACTGGAACAACAAAAAGTCAAATACATATAACTGAAGTCGACTCAAACAAATGTGAGGAAATAGAACCTCAAATAATAACTGAACCAAATAGTTCGAGAGAAACAATAATAACGAAAGTTATAAAATTAAGATTAAAAATTTTAGACTTAGAATATAATATAAGTCTAGGAGTGAGAGAAAATGACGTTAGTTATCAACTATTATTAGGAAAGGATTTCTTAAATGAAATAAAATATAATATAATAAATGAAGGAATAGAAATAAATGATCAGAATAAATTAAGATTAATAGAAAGAATATGAACCCTGAACAGGTAATAAATAACAAGAAAGATGAAATAGAAACTATTAATAAGATAATAAAAGAAATATTAATTATGTCTCAAGAAAAAGAACTACAATACTTAAAATAAAATGAAAAACTAGAGGAAGAAGTAAAAGAATTAGAGAAAATAAAAGGTAAGAAAAGAAAAACATGGATAATTGAAGGAGAATGGAGAAAACGAGTTTATAAATATGAATAATACCGAAAACCAAATAAAAGATATTTGGAACGAAATATTTATAAAAGAAAGTTTAAACGCTATATTGAAAAAGATGGAAGAAAATCAAGAGATTAATAGAAAAATAATTAATGAAGAAATAACAGCGTTATGGAATATGTCAGAAATCCCAATCTTTAAACAAATATTAGATAAGTTAACTTTAATACAAAATAGTTTAGAACAAAATAAAGAAAAGAAAATAATTAAAGACGAAACAGAAGAACCAAAAATAGTACCTATAACGGTAATAGGAAGAACTAAAGAACCTATATTAATGGATATAAGCAAATTGAAACCTAAAATGACTATAGGGGTTAGAAGCATTAAATAGTTTAGCAGAACTTCATAAATCAGGAAAATTCTAGAAAAATGTCTATAAAAGAACATAGTGCTATAACATTTCTTAAAAACATGGAAAAGAGTTAATGGAAAAAGAAAGACAAAAATATGAACCTTTAAAACAAGAAATGAGAAAAGATGTATTAGAAGAATTAAGAAAAGAAAATGCTAAATTAAAAACTAAAACCAATATAGAATGGTTAAATAAATATAAATTTTATAAAAGAAAATATAAAACCCAAAAGAAAGAATTAAAAGAAACAAAGTTAGAAGTAATAAATGTTTTAAAAGAAATAGATAATTTAAAAAATGAGATAAATCAATTAAAGATAGAATTAAAAGGAAAGGAAATTATTAAGTCTGACGATAGTAATCCAGAAACAAATAAAGAACAAGGTGAGAGTAGTAATACAAGTGAATCAGATAGTAATCTAGGAGAAAAAGGATTAAATTACTTAGAAGAATCAGATAATGAGGAAAAGAAAATAATAATAAAATAGAATAAAGAAATATTAGAAGCCCTTGGAAAAACCGTAAATGCAATTATAACAAATGAAGAAAAAAGTGATGAAAGTGATATAGAAGAAAGAGAAACTTCGCATAAACAAACAAATTATGAAACCGAATTAGATAATATAATGGATGAAGATGTATACCCAGAAGAATAAATAGAAGACCATATAATAACTAAAAATAATATTAAGATGCCAAGAAATATACCTATAGGACAACAAAATGAAGTACAAGATTTCATAGGATCAATAAACCAAGGAATAAATATAAATGGATATTTTCTAGATTTAGACAATGTCTACGACGATCAAGAAATAAGTAGAAGAATAAAAGATTTGAAATTAGGAATGTATATAGCCTTAATGAATTTAAAAAATATTGAAGATCTGGATTATGTTTTTGAATTAATATCAAAAACAATAGTAGGAAAGGCAGCATTTTGGTTAGAAAATATTATTTATAAATTAAAAGGACAAGTAAGAACGTATGCTAGAAGCTGGAAAGATACGTTAAACGCATTTGATATATTATTAAAAAGAGAATTTCTAGGAGAAAGATGGTTTGTAGCTCAAGAAAATATAACAGTAGAAAGAAAATTAGAGATAACAATGTATCCAAATAATATGAAATGTTGTAGGATTAGTAAATTACCAGAATATACTATAAGTTTTACTAAATTCTTTTATGAAGCTAAGTTTTTACCTAGTGAAAGCTTAGTATATCAACAACTGTATTATGATCATTTACCTTCAACTTATAATACCGAAATAACTAAAGAATATAATAATCTAGAACCTAAGAAAAATATATTAGGAGAAAGAATTAGATTATTAAGAGCATATTTAACTCGAAAATGTGAGGAATATAGAATTCAACAGAGAATTAAAAAGGATAAAAAACAAGGATTAAAAGAAATCTGTAATTTCACAGAGAAAAAATTAATATTTGGATGTGATAATCAAAATTAGAAAATTAGAAAAAAATATAGGAAATATAGAAAAACAGATTATAATAATCAAAATGAATATTATAAAAAAATAAAATAAAACCTATAGACCTTATAAACCATTTAATCGAAGATTTAAAAGAAGAAAATTTAAAAAATATAGAAATACTCCTGAAAATAGAAAGAGATTTAGATATAAGAGAAAGTTTAGAAAAAGAAATAAAACAAAAATAGCAGATTGTAAATGTTGGAACTGTAATGAAAAAGGACATTATGCAAATATGTGTCCTAAATTACAACAAAAAGGCGTAAAATACATAGATACTACCGAATTAATAATGAAATTAGAATATATAAGAGAAGATAATAATAACTAGTATGATGAAGTATTCTATATAAGTGAAACGGAACCAGAAGAAATAAATTATATAAATGAAAATGATAGTGATGATGAAATTTTAACTACTGAATAGAATAAAATGGTAGCTATATATATTGAAGCACATGTAGAATATTAACCTACTAAATATATAAAACAAAAGATATTTATAGATAGCGGGGGATAGATCTATTTAACTAAAGAAGAAGTATTTACTCAACACAAATGGAAATGTACTAAAAATAGAATAATAGTAACATGATTCAATAACCATAAAAAAGAGATAGATATAATAGCAGAAAATGTAAGATTCATATTAGGAAAAACAAGGTTTAGGTTACCTATAATATACCAAGAAAATAATATGAAACAACAAATGTTACTGGGAAATAACTTTTTAGATTCTTTTAAAACTCAAATAATAAAATAATATATGATAAGTTTGTTAACACCTTGCGAAAATGGATAGTATTAAAAAGAATAGTACCTGTAAAATCAATAGAAATAATTAATATTAAAGTAGAAAGAATAATTAATTTAGAACTATTAAAACAAAAATATTTAAAAGCCTTAGAAATAAATTTTGGAGAACATTCAATGAAGCTATGGGAAAAAGAAAAAATATACGCTGAAATAAAACTAATAAATCCTAATGATATAATTAGAAACAGAACAATAAGATATAGTCCAACAGATCAAAAGGAGTTAGAAGTTCAAATAAAAGAATTATTAAACTTAGGACTAATACAAGAAAGTACAAGACCGCATAGTAGCCCAGCGTTTTTAGTAAGAAATTATAATGAAGTAAAAAGAGGAAAAGCTAGAATGGTAATAGATTATTGAGAACTAAATAAAAAGACTATATTTGATGGATATTTCCTACCATATAAAAGAAATTTAATAAACCAAATAAATAATAAAAAATGGTTTAGTAAATTTGATTGTAAAAGCGAATACTGGAAAATAAAATTAACTAAGGAATCTAGATGTTTAACAGCATTTAGCGTACCGCAAGGACATTATGAATGGATAGTACTACCATATGGATTAAGAACAACCCCACAAATATTCCAAAGAAGAATGGATAAAATATTTAGAGAAATGAATAATTTTATTCTAGTATATATAGATGATATATTAATATTTAGTGACAATTTAACAGATCATTTAAAATATCTAGATATATTTATTCAGACTATTAGAAAACATGGAATCCAATTATTAGAAAAGAATTTTGAAAGGAGATTTAGTAGGGTTATTGGATAATATGAAAGAGTAATGCCAAACCAGGCTTAAAGCATTGGTTTTAGACAAGGTATAGGTATTAGAACATCAAGAAGATAAGCATTACTGGTTACAAGTATGATAGAGGTGTTAAGATATAAAGAAAGTGATCATTAGCTCAAGGTATATCAGGATGTCAAGCTTTAGGGTAAGGATAAGGTTATCAAACAATCGTGAACGACTTTAAAGAATATCTGGCTTTTAGGTATCAAGATAAAGTTTATATCGGGGTTCTTACAAGAGTTAAATCAAGCATCAAGGTGTAAAATCAAGATTTCTCAGTAATCAATAGCATGTTAATCAAAAGGATCAATCAGGTATTATAACAATTCTCTATTTTATCATGGCATCCCAATTACTTTGGTATACTAGCATGCTATGATTTTTAATCTACTTGCAATAAGTACTTGAGGAGTCATGGAATTTCTATATAATACGAAGATAGATTTGAGAATCACTTGGTCCGGGTATAACAAGGTAAATCAGGATACTCGCATCATATATATAAGAACTAGTTATCACACATTCGCAGTGTAAACTAAAAAGTAGGTTGAATCACTAGCCTTGAGAAGGCTGGACTGGACTGGACTGGAAAGTAGGAGCAACTGGAAGCTTTACTCGACCTTTATGGCAAGTTTACCCTCGTCTCGAGATCCTACACAATTAATAATAACCTCATTATAATATATTCTCACCAACGCAACCTATTTATAACCCGAAATTAAACACAAATGGCACTTAGGCCTATATGCACGCAATTTATAATCACCTTATAAACATAATAGTACACATAGCCACATATACTCACATAACATATTTTAAAAATCGCTAAACTAGACAAAGTCTCCAAATTTTGGCCTCCTAACTCGATGTGCCTTTACTAAACTATCCAAAACCTATTCACCCTCACTTGGGCCTTTCACTCTACTGGATTTATGCTATCTTGCAACTATAGTGGTCAACCTAGGCCTCACTCATAAATGCTCTAAAACTATGTGGTAAGTGAAGGTGCTTACTAAGGTAAATTTCAGAATGACATCTATGGTTTCTTGAGTGCATTAGACACTCTTACACTACAAGTTTACCTCCAAAACTTCTACACTAGACTCGTCTGATCATAAGGCAACTCCCAAACTTGATGTGGCTCAAGGGCCTAGCTTGGGCCTCCCTAGGCCTAAGCTTAAAATCCATGGTTCCCCTGTTTTTCTGGGCAGAAAAGGTCCTTACTTGAACTAACTTGTGACACATTATTCTAACTCAAATCCTATGAAATATGGCTGGAAAAACTCCTCTGACACTCCCTCTAACTAAGGCCCAATAGGGCCTAATGAGGGCCTACCTATGACATGGTCAAAACTTCCTATTTCTAAGTTGCAACAAAACTGTCCCTTGCTGGACAGATTTTGTGATTCCACTCGTGCACCTAACCAAACGTCTTACAAACCTCCAACAAACACCTAAAACCTATTATATACTCCTAGTGCTAGCTTCTGGTGGCTTGGGCCTCAAAGTGCACAACAAATGCTCATTCAAAACTTCCCCATAAACTAGTGCATCAAATCTGGAAAAATACAAACACTAACTAATCCCTTTCCACCTTGACTCCCACTTATTAACCAAACATCCAACCTTTACCAAATCAAACCTAGTGCATCAACATCCTAAAATAGTGCCTCAACAGGAGTGGAGATCATCCATGCCCTAGAACACAAACATGCAAATAAAAATATAACATGAAACTCATGAAAAACACTTAACAAGATTTCGGCTAAAACATAGAGTTTAAATTCTTGTAAATTCGACTTGTACCTATTACGCAACCTTAATAATCATGAAGTATATCTTCTCTTAAATATTATTAAGAAATATATCATGGAAACAATCTATTTCAAGCACAAATAATTCGAATTTATTGATTTTTATACATGAAAACATGATTTCGAGAAGAGTAGCATACACAACATGGTTGATCATCATATTAACATCTTAAAACTAGCATGCATGGCTAAACATGATTATATAGTGAAATTTCAGTAGCATTCGAAGGTTTTTAAAGCATGGTTTGTCCATAAAATACTTAGTTAAAACATATATAAAATGTATCTCATAGAGAGCTCTTGAATTCACAAGAATCAAGAGTTTCTCTTTGGAGATCACACAAAAGCTACACATGCAACCATGAAACTTCATCTCCCAAATCACAAAACTCTTGGGAAGTATATAAAATAAATGTAGGTGGAAGAATTACACTAGAGAAGATGAGAAATGGGATGGAAAAATGGAAGGGAATAGGGGAGGGGGTTCTCGGCCAAGAGCATGGAGAGGGAGGGGGAGGAGAGAAAAAGAGAGGTGAGTTGGAGTGTGGAGTGAGTGAAATGATTTCTCACATTTTGTTTTTTATTTTATGCCTTTTATTGACTAAAAGAAGTGAGTGAAAATGAGTATATACAAGAATACCCTCTAGCTAAAGTTAGGCCATTTTGCATGCAAGGTTAATGTGGTAATTTGGTCAACAACAAGTGAGTTAGAGGGGTTGGAAAGGTCTCCTTTGCCCTTTAATAGAATGGAAGAGTGATTTGCATGCAAGGGTTTCCATGTAATATTCTAATTATAAAAAATAAATTTTTAAAGATTTATTTTTATAAAATAAAATACAAGTTCAAAAATTATAAAATTTATACCATAAAATAACTTGGATTTTTAGAAATTTTATAAGATCACTTTTGAAATTTGTGAATGAAATAACTTTTAAGAGAAAATTTTTCCAAGGTTTAGAATATTCCTTATAAATCAAAAATAAGGGAAATAAATAAACTTTTGCTTTGAAAAAATCATATTCTACATAAAGCAATTTATAATGCAGAAATTTTCATTCACACAACGTACAATCATTAAGTATATTTACATTCGGCTCTAATATTATACAAAGTTCACAAATAATATTACACAAAATGTCGGTCATAACATCCTCTCCCCCTTAAGGAATTCTGTCCCCAGAATCTAAGAGAATAGATGAGGATACCGGGAACACATATCAGACTCTAACTCCCAAGTTGATTCTTCGACCTTGGGGTTTCTCCAAAGTACTTTCACTAACTTTACCGACTTATTCCTAAGACTCTTTACTTGCCAGTCGAGTAATTTGACAGGCTGCTCCACAAATGACAGGTCTGCCTGAATTTCTACTGGTTCATATTCTATCACATTGTTGACATCAAGATTGTACTTCTTAAGCAATGACACATGGAACACATTATGCACATGCTGATACTGAGGTGGTAAGGCTAACTCGTAGGCCACCTTCCCCACTTGACTCAAAATTTCAAAAGGACCTATATATTTAGGTGCTAACTTCCCTTTTTTGCCAAATCTAGACAACCTTTCCTTGGTGACACCTTCAGCAAAATAACTTCCCCTACTTGGAATCTAACATCCTTACGTGCTGGATCCGTATACTTTTTCTGTCTATCTTGAGCAGCAAGCAACCTTTTCTGAATTAACTTGACCGTCTCATGCAACTGTTGTACCAATTCCGAGCCTAGAATCTTTCCTTCTCCTACTTCATCCCAACTTGTCGTTGATCTACATTTCCGTCCGTACAAAGCTTTGTATGGTGGCATGCCTATACTGGAGTGATAGTTGTTATTATAGGAGAATTCTACTAATGGCAAGTGGTCGTCCCAACTTCCTGCAAAAACGATTGCACAACTGCGCAACATGTCTTCGATTGTTTGAATTGTCCTTTCGCTCTGACCATCAGTCTGTGGGTGATACGCCGTACTCATATTCAACTTCGTGCCAAGACTCTCTTGAAATTGCTTCCAGATTCTCGAGTTAAATCGGGGATCTCTGTCTGAAACTATCGATACGGGTACTCCATGTCTTAGTACGATTTCACGCACATACAGATGAACCAATCTGTCCAATGACAACTTCTCATTAATTGGAAGGAAATGCGCCGACTTCGTAAGGCGATCAACTATAACCCATATAGCGTCATGTCCAGATTTCATTCGCGGTAGTCCCACTATAAAGTCCATAGCAATATTTTCCCATTTCTATTTTGGAATCTTTAGGGGCTAAATTAATCCGCTTGGTCATTGATGTTCTGCCTTCACTTTCTGACAAGTATAACACTTTGCAACCCATTCTGCCACCTCTCGCTTCATATTTTGCCACTAAAAGTTCTGCTTCAAGTCCCGATACATCTTGGTGCTTCCCAGATGGATTGAAAATCTTGAATTGTGGGCTTCTTGAAAAATCTCATTCTTCAATTCAGGTACATGAGGAATCCAAATTCTTGAGGAAAACCTTAGTATACCTTGCTCATCCTTTTGAGTACCAATCTCTTCTCCAGTTAGCTGATTCTTCTCTTTCTCCATTACTTCTTCCTGACATTCCCTTATCTTTTCCACTAGTGTTGGCTGAAAAGTCATTGGACGACAAACTTCAACTATTCCACAATCACAAAGTTCCAATCCAAATCTCTTAATCTCTTCAGACAATTATTTTGGTGTTGCTATCATATTCAATCTTTCCTTCCTACTCAAAGCATCAGCTACAACGTTCGCCTTTCCAGGATGATAATTTATCGAGCAATCATAGTCCTTAATCAATTCCAACCATCTCCTTTGCCTCATATTGAGTTCCTTCTGAGTGAAAATGTACTTTAAACTCTTGTGATCTGTGTAGATTTCACACTTTTTCCTGTAGAGGTAATGTCTCCAAATCTTAAGTGCGAACACTATGGCGGCTAGTTCCAAGTCATGCGTCGGGTACTTCAATTCATGCGGTTTTAACTGTCTTGATGCATACGCGATCACCTTATTATGTTGCATTAGCACACAACCCAATCCTTTATGTGAAGCATCGCTCAAAATCACAAAGTTTCCTTGGTCGTCTGGTAGTACTAACACCGGAGCTGTTACCAATCTCTGTTTCAACTCTTAAAAGCTATCCTCACATTCTGCATTCCATTCGAACTTCTGATTCTTCCTGGTTAACTTAGTCAATGGCGTGGCGATTTTTGAAAAATCCTTGACAAATCTTCTATAATACCCTGCCAATCCTAGAAAACTTCGCACTTCTGTAGGTGTTTTTGGCCTCTCCCAACTCATAATCGCCTCAATATTTACCGGATCTACTTTAACTCCTTCATCTCCAATGACGTGCCCCAAAAATTGAACTTCCTTTAACCAAAACTCACATTTAGAAAACTTGGCATACAACTTCTCTTGTCGGAGTATCTTCAATGCTATCCACAGATGCTGCTTAGGTTCTTCTTCCGACTTTGAATAAATAAGGATGTCATCAATGAATACCACTACGAACTTGTCCAAATACTTTTTAAATACCCGATTTATCAGATCCATAAATGTTGTCAGGGCGTTAGTCAATCCAAAAGGCATTATTAAGAATTCATAATGTCCGTATCTTGTCCTGAATGCTGTCTTTGGGATATCTTCTTCTTTGATCTTTAATTGATGGTATCCTGATCTTAAGTCAATCTTTGAAAAGTACTTTGCTCCTTTCAGCTGATCAAATAGGTCATCTATTCTTGGTAGCGGGTATCGGTTCTTAATCGTCACCTTATTCAACTCCTGATAATCTATACATGACCGCATACTTCCATCTTTCTTCTTTACGAACAAGACAGGTGCTCCCTATCGTGACGTACTTGGCCATATCACTCCTTTGTCCAACAATTCTTGTTGTTGGCTCGCCAACTCTTTCATTTCTGCTGGTGCCATCCTATATGGGGCCTTCAAAACTGCTTCTGTGCCCGGAGCAAGGTTGATCTCGAACTCGATTTGTCGATCTGGCGGTAAGCCTGGTAGTTCGTCTGGAAACACATCTGGAAATTCGTTAACTACGGGAATACCTTCTATGCTGGGGTTGCCCTTTTCTGAATCCACTACATAAGCTAGGAACGACTCACAACCTTTTCTAAGTAACTTCTTAGCCTGAACGATTGTAAGAAACAGTTGCTCTTACCTCTGTCCCTTAAATACTACTTTCTCTCCACTCTTCATCTTTAAATACACTTTCTTGGACTTACAATTAATCTGGGCATTATTCTTCCCTAACTAATCCATACCTAAAATTATATCGAACTCTCCCAACTTGAAGAGTATCAAGTCGGCTGAAAACTTATACCCCGAAATATCAATCTCACACTTCGAACATAGTTGACTCACATGAATCTTCTCTTCGTTTCTAATTACCACATTTACTACCTCGTTCATAACCATTTTATCACATTGAAGTTTATCAACAAAAGTTTCTGATATGAAAGATCTCGTTGCTCCCGAATCAATCAATACTTTAGCTTCGACATTATTTAGTAAAAGTGTATTTGCTATCACCTCAGAGTTCTGAACAGCGTCCTTCATTTTCAAATTGAATGTCCTTGCTGTTGCTTGCGGAGTTATTGTAGGTGGTGGAGATAATGCTAATACCTCAGCTGGCACGTTTGCACTGGTACTTGCCACATTCATCAGAGCTTTACCTGGTCCGGTTGTCTTGCACTCCCTAGCTATGTGTCCAGTCTTTCCACACTTGTAACATGTAACTCCTGGTTTTGGCATCTTACACTCGTTTGCCAAATGTCCCTTCTGGTTGCACCTATAGCATGTCATGCTCAGCTTATTACACACTCCGGGGTGCCTTCTTCCACAATGCTTGCATTCCGGTCTCTGAAATCTGTTTTCTCCAACTTGTCCTTAGCTTCCCTGGTTGTTCCCCTTCGATTCTTGTCTTTTGCTCAAATTTCCCTTCTTTTGAAAATTTCCGCCCTTATGGAATCCAATCCTCTTTACATTCCGATCTTGTGAATTTCCGGCTTCAGACTTTTCTCCATAAAATGGAACTTTTCTCTTCTTGTTATCCCTCTCCTTTCTTGACTGCATCCCATTATTCTCAATCAGAGCAGCTTTCTGTACTATGACTGGATAAATATCAAGCTCAAACATAGCCACTCTATCTCTGATCCAAGGCTCTAATCCTTGTTGAAATCTCTTTGCTTTTTCCTCCTCACTGCTGGTATACTTTGTCATAAACCTTGACAATTCTGTGAACTTCTTCTCATACTCCAGTACAAACATATTCCCTTGCTTCAATTTAAGAAATTTAAGCTCCATCTGATTCTGCATGTACTTAGGATATTACTTTTCTAGAAATAACTTCTTAAATCTTTCCCAAGAAACTTGTTGATTTGCTTCCATAGCTTTTACTGATTCCCACCAATAGACGACTTCGCCCATCAAGAAGTAAGTAGCATATGGTGTCTTCTGATCATCCCCTAACTGTACCAACTCAAAAGCCCTTTCCATTTCCTTAATCCATGTGTTAGCTATTATTCGATCTGTGGTATTATGAAATGCAGGTGGGATCACATTCTGAAGAGCCTTGAAAGTAACAACTTGTCGAGATGGTACTGGTGGATCAGGTGGTTGGTGTGGTTCACGGTTATCTTGGTTTTCAAATTGTTGTTGAAAAGTTAGTTATTGTTGAGCTATAGCGTTTGTTTGCTATTGTAAGGTTTCCAGTAATCGAAGAATATTTGGATTTGTGGTAGATGTGGTTGTTGGGTTCTTCTTTTTGGGTGGCATGATCTTGAAATAAGAGTTACATCAAAACAGGTATGAATAATGAAATAATTCGAGGGTGTCGCATGGCATTCTTATTTACATATGAGGTCAAGTTTCAAATTAATCAAATATGGTGATGCATATAAAGGCGTAAGATAACAGTTGAAAGCATATGGAATGATAGTGCATAATAATTGAAATTTAAAGGTCACAATACATCAAGATTAGGATAAAGTCTGATTCTAGGAATAACATGCTTATTTAAAGAAAACAACTGGGAATTCTACAAAGTCCGATAATACAACGACATGAAAGGTAGATAATGGAAAGAACTAAGGCTCCACTACATCGGAACGGGGCTTGGTAGTCTTCTCCTCTCGAAGCAACTTCACAATGCTCTGGAGCTCATCCGCCACCATCTGGATGATATACTGACTGGTACGGTCTCGGTGTGATAGCATTTTCTCAAGCTTAGTGTTGACGTACTAAACCAAAGTCTTAAGTCTCACAGTCATCTGCTCCTTAGGCTTCTCTTCATAGTTTCGGCTATCCGGATACATGTTCTTCAATTGGTCTATCAGTCGGTCGTACTTGCCCTGAAGCATGTGAAACTCGCGCCTCAACTCAGCATACACAGAGAAAGCAATAGTGTCGTCTGACCCAGAGGATGGCGAGGAGTGCGCCCTTTGCTGACAAACCAATAAGAGGAGTATTAATAATAAATTTACTTAACCTACTCTCTCGTATATTATCTATAACTTATACATATATCCTATAACCTATTTGGGCTGTCTAGGGACTCTAAACCGTAGCTCTGATACCAAAACCTGTCACACCCCCTAACTTAACAATACAAAATATATAACTATTACAATATTTAAAAGAAAGTAAATACAACTAAATCCAAGATCTTATAGTTTAGGGTTTGGAACAGCCCAACACTACTAACTATTACAACTGGTTTTAATATTGAGTCCTCACACAAAACTATCTCTTATTCTACCTGAGCTCGGACATATGCGTCGGCATCACAAGTGTTACGTGCTTGAATCTAACCATAGCTACTAGCTGTAATATCATGGTTAAAGCAAGTAGTGAGCCAAATACTCAACAAGTGCTAAACAATATGATACAAAACATAAATCGAGATATATATTAAAGAATGACAATGTGAAGATATAACTAATAATAACAAGAGATGAACTTTTGGGTGATGGCATCATTTGCTTGTATCAAAAACTTTTTCAGAATCATATCTTAATCAAAAACCATTTTATGACGCTACGGATTACAGCCGGTGATCAGCCGTGAAGTAATACCGATCCTCGTCGGGTTCTAAAACATTAATGGGATCCCTAGGCAACTTTTAAGCCTACAATATCAGTGTGGAAAGGAATTGCATCTCAGTCCAGATCCACTATTTAAAGATAACATTTATCCCCCTTTGGGACTGAAAATCCAAATTTTAATCATTTCAAAAACTGATGCCGATTGTTATGGATTAAAAACTAAAGTATATGATTGTTGTATTTATAACTAAGGAACGTGAGCTTCAAGGCTCGATTTGACTGCTCTTGCATTTCGTGACTCAATCTGCCTTAACAAGATGCCTACGTACCTTGCTCATTACCAAGGATCAAGTCAAAAACGTTGTTCTGATTTGTGGGGTGAGGCCCCTTATATAGATGTTAGTGGTCCTTGAATTGGACGTGGTATAGGAGACTTGGTAGCCAAGTCTCAGAATTAGAATGGACTTTGGAGTCCAAATAGTAGGAAATTGATTCATTATCCTTCCAGGTTCCTTAGAGGCTAATCTGCAAGGATTTATGTCCTTATTGGGACTCTTCTCAATAGCTGATTTTTCCCTTATTAATTAATTACAAAATTTATTAATATTCAGGGTTTTTGGGCCTTCTTTGTTCCATCAGGCCTGATCAATGTGTTAACCTTTTTGGTCTGAATGTCATACATCTTCTTATTGGGCCTAGCAGCCCAAATCATGTATAATTAATATAATATTTAATTTACACAATCAAAATTCATTTATCCCTATCATTTTCCCTCCAACTTTTGGGAAATCGTATAAGATTTCGCAAAAGTTAACTTCATTCATTCCCTTACAGGGTATCGTTTTGCGTAAAGTGTGAAGCGACCTACACGTTTACAATGATTTTCCTTGTACGCGGCTTCAAGATCGTTTAAAAACTTCCTTTTTATTTTCTTACCTTTTCCCTATTTTAAGGAATTTTCTGGTATTTTTCATGAATTTTCCCTTTATTTCCGAAATTTTTCCAAATTTTCTGCAATTTTTCACAAACATTTTTCAATTTTCAGCCCTTTTTCGACCAGGATCCTAGTTGAAATTTTGACCTGGATCCTAATCGAATTTTGGGCCAGCCTTTCAATCCTGGTCGAAGGATTTCGACTAGGATCCATGACCTGGATTTCGACCAGGATCCTAGTCGAATCTTCGACCTGGATTTTGGTCGAAATTTGTGTCTTTCTTTGCTTCCTGGTCGTAAGGTTTTGATTAGGATTAACGACCTGGATTTCGAACAGGATCCTAGTCGAACCTTCGACCTGGATTTTAGTCGAGATTTCTGTGCTTATTTGTTTCCCGGTCGTAAGGTTTCGACTAGGATTCACGACCTGGATTTCGACCAGGATCCTAGTCGAACCTTCGACCTGGATTTTAGTCAAAAAATATTGTGCTTGATTTAGGAATTCGACCTCAATCCTGGTCTTATTTACCTGGATTTCGACCTCAATCCTGATCTTTTTTACCCGTAATTTTCTGGTGTCTGTTCGAAAGAATTCGAATAGAGTTCATGACCTGGAATTTGACCTCAATCCTGGTCTTTTTTACCAATAATTTTCGGGTGTCTGTTCGAAAAAATTCGAATAGAATTCACGACCTGGAATTCGACCTCAATCCTGGTCTTTTTTTACCCGTAATTTTCGGGTGTCTGTTCGAAAGAATTCGAATAGAATTCACGACATGAAATTCGACCTCAATCCTGATCTGTATTGGGCTTCTTCCTAATTCAATTTGGATTGGGCCTTGTTTGGGCATTCTATTTTTCCAAATCCTAATTGGATTTGGGGCTCTATTTTTCCAAATCCTAATTGGATTTGGGCCTTCTATTTTTCCAAATTCTAATTGGATTTGGGCCTTTATTTTTCCAAATCCTAATTGGATTTGGGCCTTCTATTTTTCCAAATCCTAATGGGATTTGGGCCTTCTATTGGGCCTCTTCCATATTAATCTGGACTTTAATATGTTAAAACACCTTCTTTAGAATTCTCTAGAATTCTCGGGAATTTTTATTTATTTCCTTTGGAATTCTTTGGAGTATTCTGGAACGTTCCATTTCTGGGCTTTCTTCTTTGGGCCTTTAATCTTACAGGGCTTTTTGTCCCTTCAACTTCACTATTTCTCCTATATAAAGGAGTGAGTAGAGTCTATTGCTCCTCACTTTCTCATTTCTAAATTCTCTTTCATTTTTATTCTATTAAGGATCTTAGAGAAATAACTGTAGGTCGGAGTAATTTGAGCCCCAAAGACTCCATTTAGCAAGCCAACCTCTTTTAGCAGCATTACCTCAGGTAAACACTTTTCCCTTTTTTCTTCTTGTGCTTGTTTTTGCATAGTTTGCGTTTAAAATTGTCTTCTTACGTGCCCTTTTTTCAGATGGCTGATAAGAAAATGACTCGTTTGGCCAAGATGAACGTGGCCAGAAAGTCCAATGAATTGCCCATTCGATCAAGTACACTTCCTTGATTGATATGATCAACACCCGAGGGGACGAGTACCCGTTTGATGCGCATTTAGACGCACAAGACCAAATCAGTGTCTTGCGGGATCCAAAGGAGCTGGACAAGTTGAGTGCTTGTTTCAAAATCAAGGAACCTTTCAAGCTAGTTCTTGCGGGTCCTGCCAACAGGGCCTGTCAATGGAGGAAGGACGCACTATGCGTCTACAGGGACACTCTAAGGGCAGGTATTAGACTCCCATTTCACCCATTTATCCCTGTTTTGCTAGCTGATGAGGGGATCAACCCTTGCCAACTCCCTACAAACTCTTGGAGGTTAATTATGTGCTACTTGTCTCAATGCTCCAAGCACAACGTTCCTACTTCGGTAGCCGTTTTTAGAAAATTATCCAGTTTAAAAACAGTCCCGACAAGAATCCGGGGTGGGTTTCTTTGAACCAGCGTCCAACTGTTCCCCACATAGTGAATGGGAAGTCCATCCCTAACAATAATTTGGAGTGGAAGAAAGATTTTCTGTACGTTCTTTGGGAGGGTGGTGATTGGGGCACCCTCTTTCGTTCATCTTTTGGGCTATCTCTAGATGGGAGCCCTAACGATATCGTTTTGTCTGAGGGGGAGTCCAAAGCTTTCAACCTCTTACTCAAGATAATGGGATTTCCCACTCTTAGGATCTCATCAGGGAGACCGTTCTTGTAGAACGTGGCATTTCTCCCGTTCCTAGAAAGAGTGTGTTTCCTTCCTTCTCTAGTTGTATTTGTTTCTTCCATCTTTTACTTTGCTAATTTCTCAAATCACTTACCTTATTTGTTGCAGTGGCTGAGAAGATTGAAGAGGCTACAAGGCCTAAAGACCTGGAGACAACCATGATGAAACGTGCTGGGAAGGTCTTCAAAGACCCGCGCCTCAGGGATCGTTTCCCGGAGTTCCTACTCCAGGCAAAGGAACCAGGCGAGGAAGGCCCCAGCCAACCTTTACGTACTAAATAAAAACCAGGGGCTTTCTTCCAACCCGCTTGGAGAATCCGGGGCAATGATTCGATTGTTGGCAACACAGCGCTTGCCAAGGAATGGTCTATGCATTCCATTTCCCCGGTTGACTATCACGACCTTGTCCTTCAACAGGACTTGGAGGCTAACGAGCTTTTCGGAGCTCAGGCTTTAGCGACGGTACACCTTTTTCTTTTGGCATTTATAGTTTTTTGCCGTAAATTTTCTTATTTCTCACTTTTGCTTTGTAACTTGTAGGCGAACGTCCATTTTCAAGGGGCGATTCACCAAGCCAAGGCTTGGAAAGTTGGCCTAGAGGATGCGAACAAGAAGCTGGAGGAGGCCAACTAGAGGATAGAGGCTCTTGAAGCCCAACTCGCCTCATCAACTTCTAACCTTGAAACGGCCCGGGCTGAGAATGTTATCCTCAAGGCTAAAAAAGATAAAGCTTTTGACGGCTGGATGGACACTCAGGAATTTAAGGATTTAATGGTGGAGCATGATGCCCTCCTACATCCAGTCAGCTACAAGGAAGGCTGGGACGCCGTTGTGGAGGCTATCCAGGACGAGTTTCCAGAAGTCCTTAAACAATCTTCCTTCACTTGTCCTGTGCGAGTTCCAGCACTTGGGGGCGTTGCAGATACACTAGCTGATCTGATTAAGAATGGCCCATCGGAAAGCCAGGGCCAAGGCCAAAAAAAGAAAGAGCTTGAATCCAGCTCTGAAGAGGAGGAATCTTCTCTTGAGGAGGAGACCGAGACTGTTATAAAGAAGGCCAGGGTAGAAGAGCCTCCAAATCCAGCGTCTCCTAAACCAGCATCTTCTGCGGCCTCCAAGGCGTCCGAGGATAGTTACGAGGGAACCTCTGTGGAGACTTCCGAAGAGACATCCGGGGGACCGACTGAAGGGACATCTGAGGAGACTTCGGATAGTGGTTCCGAAGAATCTGAGCCTGCCAAGGCCTAGGGTTTATGTATTTCTTCTTTCCTAGAAAATATTTAACTTTGTAATTGACTTTTATTATTCTCAGTTGTATTTGCCCAAGCATCATCGTATTTTTTCTGAGTTTTCAAACTCAAGTTTATAACTTGGTTTTATCCTTCACAATGCATCAATATAATAGGCTAAGATTAAGTTGAACGCTTTTTATTATAACTTGGTATTCTTGATACTTTACATGAAATGGGTTCAACCCTGATAAAATCTAAACATATCTTCTATGAAAATTCTAAGCAAGCAAAGCTTCAAGGTACTTTTAAACCTACTTGTCACTCTAACAAGTGAGAATCGTACTTTAACTGTTTTACACATAGTAAACCTTCAGGTTTTGGGCATGCCAAGTTCTCGGGACTTCAAAACCATCCATAGTCTCCAGCTTGCAGGTTTCTCTACCATGAACGTTCTTGACTTTGTATGGCCCTTCCCAATTTGGGGCAAGTTTCCCTTTCTGCCCTACACCAGAAGCTTCCACTTTCCTCAAGACTAAGTCACCTTCTTTGAAGAACCTTTCTTTAACCCTTAGGTTGTAGTAGAACGAAGCTTTTTTATGATATTCCACTATCTTCGCATGTGCCTCATCTCGTACTTCATCAATTAGATCCAGGGCAAACCTTTTCCCTTCTTCATTTTCATCAGCATTGAAAGCTTGAATCCTGGGGGAGGAATGTGATATCTCTACAAGAACAACTGCTTCTGCACCATATGCTAACATGAAGGGAGTTGCTCCAGTCGTAACTCTACAGGTAATCCTATAGGCCCATAGTATTGGGAGTATTTCATCCACCCAGTTATTCCTTGACTTCTCGATTCCCTTCTTTAGTCCATCCAGGATTGTTCGATTCGCCACTTTCGCTTGCCAATTGGCTTGCGGGTGAGCCACAGAGGTGAATCGCAACTCAATTTCATTCTCCTCACAATACTTCTTGAATTCCTCATTGTTGAATTGTGTTCCATTGTCAGTAACTATGATGCGGGGAATTCCATACCGGCACATGATATTTTCCCACAGGAATTGTACAACTTGCTTAGTTATGATTTTGGCCAAAGGCTTGGCTTCAATCCGCTTAGTAAAATAATCAATGGCTACAATCAGGAACTTCCTTTGTGCCGTGGCCATGGGGAAAGGCCCCAGTATATCCATTCCCCATATAGCAAAGGGGATGGGTGAGTTGATGGAGGTCAGCATCTCGGGGGGTTGTCTAACGACTGGTGCGTACTTCTGACAGTGGTCACACTTTTTCACATATTCTTTGGCATCATCCATCATTTCTGGCCAATAGAAGCCTAAACGGGTTATCTTATGAGCTAAGGCCCTGCCCCCAAGTGTTGCCCACATATGCCTTCATGTACTTCTTCAAGAGCCAAGCGTGCCTCATCGGGCCTGAGACACCTTAAGTAGGTAACCACGAAAGATCTTTTATACAGAATTCCATCTATCAACGAGTATCTTAGTGCTCGAACAACCAATTTTCGTGCTTCAGTAGCATCATTCGGCAACCAACCGGTTTTAATATGAGTCTTAATGGGATCTATCCATGACGCCCCCAGACCTATAGGAGCTACAAACTTAACATCAATGCTTCGTCTCTTCAGGACGCGGAAGTACACACTTCCTGAACTTTCTTATATCTCAGATGAAGCAAACTTTGATAATGCATCTGCCTTAGCATTTTCGTCCCTTGGAATGTGCTCAACATGGCATTCATCGAATTGGGTCATCACGGCCCTTCCTAGGCGGACATACTTAGCCATCGTATCATCCCTTGCCTCAAACTCTCCCTTCACCTAGGATATGACCAGCTTCGAGTCTCCACAAACTTTTAAGTTCTTGACTCTAAGTGTCCCTGCTAAGCCAAGACTAGCTATCAAAGCTTCATATTCTGCCTCATTGTTTGTGGTTGGGAAGTCTAACTTCATGGCATACTCAATTAAGAACCCATCAGGGCTTTGTAAAACCAAACCTGTCCCACTTGAATTTGTTTTTGATGCTCCATCAAAATAGATAACCCAATATTCTTTCTCCCTATCATCTTTTTCTTTGTCCCTCTTATTAACTTCCTTATCCTGAGGTATGGTATCTTTCTGCCCCCCGACTTCTTGGTTGGGTATGGTACATTCCACCACGAAGTTAGCCAATGCCCGGGCTTTTATTGTCGCTCGTGGCTTATACTTGATGTCAAATTCCCCCAACTCTATTGCCCATTTGATCAGTCTGCCACTAGCCTTAGGACTATGGATTATATTTCTCAAGGGTTGATTTGTCAGAACCTCAATTTGATGAGCCTGGAAGTAAGGACGGAGCTTTCTTGAAACCATTACCAGAGCTAAAGCAAACTTCTCAATAGTTGAATAATTCAACTCAGCTCCATGCAGAATTTTACTGACATAATATACGGGTTTCTGGATTTTCAGTTCCTCCTTAACCAATACAGCGCTCAAGGCATTCTCTGAAACGGCCAGGTACAAGTATAAAACTTCATTCAAAGCTGGCTTGGCTAACAACGGGGCATGGGCCATATATTTCTTTAACTCCTCAAATGCCTTCTGGCTTTCTTCACTCCATACAAAATCTTTAATGTTCTTTAAGGACTTGAAAAATGGCAAGCACTTGTCTCCTGACTTGGAGATGAATCATTCCAGCGCAGCAACCCTTCCTGTGAGCTTCTGAACATCCTTGACAGTTTTTGGTGGCTCCATGTCCAGGATTGCCTTTATTTTATCGGGGTTGGCCTCGATCCCTCTCTTGAAGACCATCAATCCCAAAAAATTTCCAGATCCTACTCTGAAAGCACACTTCGTAGGATTTAACATCATCTTGTGGTACCTCAGGACCTCAAAAACTTCCCTCAAATGGGTTATATGATCAGTATTTACTAGACTCTTGACTAACATGTCATCAACATAGACTTCCATAGTCTTGCCAATAAGATCCTTAAAAATTTTATTTACCAATCTTTGATAGGTGGCTCCTGCATTCTTAAGACCAAATGCCATAACAAGATAACAATAAACACCAAAGTCAGTGATGAATGATACCTTTGGAATGTCATCCTTATGCATCTTAATCTGATTGTATCCACTAAATCCATCTATGAAGCTCAGCATCCCATGCCCAACAGTGGCATCTATCAAAGTATCAATCCTTGGCAACGGAAAACAATCTTTAGGGCATGCATCATTCAGATCAGTGAAGTCTATACACATCCTCCATTTTCCATTGGCCTTCTTCACCATTACAGGGTTTGCTAACCATTCAGGAAACTGTATCTCCTCAATGAAACCAGCCTCTAAAAGCTTCTCAACCTCCTTTTTTATAGCTTCTTGACTTTCTAGAGCAAAACTTCTTTTCTTTTGTTTCACTGTCTTCCGATTCGGGTCCACATTCAACTTGTGAGTAATCAGTTCTGGGTCTATGCCTGGCATATCAGCTGCTGACCATACAAATACGTCACTATGTTCTTGCAAAAATTTCACCAACTGCCCCTCTAAAGGGCTCTTCGAGCGTGGCTCCAATAAAAGTCACCTTCTCAGGATCTTCGGGGGCTAAAGGAATTAAAACCAAGTCTTCTGTTGGCTTTCCCCTTTTCTCATCACTTTCTCGGATATCCAGATCTTCAATAGGAAGAACCTGCCCCCCAACTCCATCTGCCCTCAAAGAGGCTACATAACAGCTTCTAGCCATTTTTTGATCTCCTCTCTCTTCTCCAATGCCATTCCGGGTGGGAAATTTCATAACTGAATGGTAGGAAGAAGGGACTGCCTTAAAGGCATGTATCCCTGTTCTCCCCATGATAGCATTATAAGTTAAACTAGCCTTTACCACCACAAAGTCCAGCATCTGTGTTGCTTGCCTTGGTTCCTGACCTATGGTGGTTGGCAACTTGATTATCCCTTCCACAGGGCACTCTACACCTGCAAATCCATATATCGGCATGTCAGTTTGGGTCAATTAGGAGTCGTTATATCCCATCCTTAGAAAGGTGTCATGGAGCAAGATATTCACTAAAGCACCATTATCCACAAGGACTCTCTTGATCGGGCTATTTCCTATTATCGGTGTTATGACCAGCGGATCGTCATGAGGAAATTTCACACCCTCTAGGTTAGAATCATCAAAAGCCAATATCACTTCTGTCCTGGCCCTCTTCGGGGCTTCTCCAACAATATGCATAACCTCTCTAGTATATGCTTTTCTGGAGTTCCTGGATAATCCAGCAACAGTTCGTCTTCCAAAGATTGTGTTTATCACAGGCCCTCGAGGTTGCGACCCTCCAAAAATTGCATTTATAACCAGTCCTCTAGGTTAGGGATTCCGCCCCTGATCGTCTTGGTCCCTCCTACGATCTTCAAAGTTCTTTCTTCCATTATTATTCATATCCCCTCCTTCTCCAGTGTATTTGTTCAATCTTCCTTTTTGAATGAGGAACTCAATTTCATCTTTCAGTTGTCTACACTCATCGGTGTCATGACCGACATCTTTGTGAAATCTATAATACTTGCTCTTATCTAGCTTGGCAGGATCAGCCTTCAAGGGCTTAGGCCAACGAATATCTCGATCTTTCTCGATTTCCATCAAGATCTGGCTTCTAGGAGCATTCAAGTTAGCGTATTCAGTGAACTTTTGCCCAGGTCCTCCCTTTTTGGGGGTTGAATCAGGGTTTTGCTCGGTTCTAGGATACTTGTCCTTAGCGATATATTCCAGGTCAGTTTTCCGCTTCTTGCCTCCAGTGGGCTCATTATTCACTACGGTCTTCCTCATGCTCTCTTCCACCTTGATGTACTTCCCTGCCCTATCCTGGAGCTGCACCATTCTTTCAGGGGGGCGTTTGGCCAAGGACATCTTTAAAAGCTCATCCCTAGTTCCTTGTTGCAGTGCTATCATTGCGACCTTGTCATCGAGGTTCGGGACTTTTGAAGCTTCCTTCGTAAAATGATTCAAGTAGTCTCTTAAGGATTCCTTTGCTCCCTGCACAATGCTCATGAGGGATGCTGAACTTTTCTCATGCACTCTCCCACTGATAAATTGCTTAATAAAAGCCTGACTTAATTCTCTGAAGGACCCAATAGAGTTTGGGGGTAAACAACTATAGCACCTTTGAGCCATACCCGACAGGGTTTGAGGAAAGGCCCGACACATAATAGCATCATTCACGGGCTGCAACAACAGTGCATTAGAGAATGTCCTAACATGATTAACGGGATCTTCTTTGCCATCATAAGCTTTGATAGTTGGCATCTTGAACTTCCTTGAGATATGGGCATTCATTATTTCTTCAGTAAAGGGCGGAGTAGGATCATCAGGATCTCCAAGGGGAAGAAGATTGCTAGGATCAGCCCTTGGGACTACAGCCCTTCTCAGTGTCAGTCCATCCAGGTCTATGATAGGTGGAGGATTTATCCCCCTAGGAGGTAGTGGGGGTCTGGTGGTCTAGTGCGCCTCCAAGTCGCGCTTCAGCCTTTGAATCTCAGCCTCGTGAGCCCTGATCCTTTCCTGCACTTCTTGGGGATTCGTCCCTTGGGTGCTCCTAGGACGTTGGCTACCATCAGCCACCGGCTCTTTGCCAGCACGTCTCCTTCTTGGGGCTACTTCATCATCCGAAGATTCGGAGTCTCTCTCTGTGTAAGGGCCTGAAAATTCCTGATCCTCGGGGATAGGAGCCAAACTTTGTATGTAGGGGGGTGATCGCCTCCGTGCTTCACTCCGTCCAGCATGTCCACTTCCTCCAACCCCGGGGTAAAGGGGCATCCCATAAGGGGGGTTAGTAGTCACAACAATTGAATATTCGTACCCAATGGGTCGAGAATTCACAGGTGCATGTAGTTGTTGAACTTGGGGATTCGTACCTTGAATAGCCGAGGGAATCGTCCCTTGTGGCTGAGGTTCAGTTACCCCTATAAGGGTTTCTCCTTGGGTGGCTGCATAAGTTGAATGAGGAGGTACCTCCACGGTTGACGAAAGCACTTGGGTTGTCCCCGATGGTGTTCCTTGCTCAAGAGCTCTAATTCTTCTCCGTGTTCTCGCCATGGTTGTTGTTGTGCTTTCCCACAGACGGCGCCAAATGATATGGATTAAAAACTAAAGTATATGATTGTTGTATTTATAACTAAGGAACGTGAGCTTCAAGGCTCGATTTGACTGCTCTTGTGTTTCGTGACTCAATCTGCCTTAACAAGATGCCTACGTACCTTGTTGATTGCCAAGGATCAAGTCAAAAAACGTAGTTCTGATTTGTGGGGTGAGGCCCCTTATATAGATGTTGGTGGTCCTTGAATTGGACTTCGTATAGGAGACTTGGTAGCTAAGTCTTAGAATTAGAATGGACTTTGGAGTCCTAAATAGTAGGAAACTGATTCCTTATCCTTCCAGGTTCCTTAGAGGCTAATCTGCAAGGATTTATGTCCTTATTGGGACTCTTCTCAATAGCTGATTTTTTCCTTATTAATTAATTACGAAATTAATTAATATTCAGGGTTTTTGGGCCTTCTTTATTCCATCAGGTCTGATCCAGTCCATCAGGCCTGATCAATGTGTTACCTTTTTGGTCTGAATGTCATACATCTTCTTATTGGGCTTAGCAGCCCAAATCATGTATAATTAATATAATATTTAATTTACACAATCAGGATTTATTTATCCCTATCACCGATTGATAATAAAATTTCTTAAACCGTAAACATCTTTATCAAGGGATTGTAGATTGACTTGAAACACTGGAATTATATTCACTAAATCTTAGGGCCATGATCCACTGGACTTTACTCTATCAGGGTAATTGAAAGGTTTCCATTTACAAGAATTTTGACAAGGAGATTTAGTAGGGTTATTGGATAATATGAAAGAGTAATGCCAAACTAGGCTTAAAGCAATGGTTTTAGACAAGGTATAGGTATTAGAACATCAAGAAGATAAGCATTACTGTTTACAAGTATGATAGAGGTGTTAAGATATAAAGAAAGTGATCATTAGCTCAAGGTATATCAGGATTTCAAGCTTTAGGGTAAGGATAGGGTTATTAAACAATCGTGAACGACTTTAAAGAATATCTGGCTTTTAGGTATCAAGATAAAGTTTCTATCGAGGTTCTTACAAGAGTTAAATCAAGCATCAGGGTGTAAAATCAAGATTTCTCAGTAATCAATAGCATGTTAATCAAAAGGATCAATCAGGTATTATAACAATTCTCTATTTTATCATGGCATCCCGATTACTTTGGTATACTAACATGGTATGATTTTTGATCTACTTGCAATAAGTACCTGAGGGTTCATGGAATTTCTATATAATACGAAGATAGATTTGAGAATCACTTGGTCCGGGTATAACAAGGTAAATCAGGATACTCGCATCATATATATAAGAACTAGTTATCACACATTCGCAGTGTAAACTAAAAAGTAGGTTGAATCACTTGCCTTGAGAAGGCTGGACTGGACTGGACTGGAAAGTAGGAGCAACTGGAAGCTTTACTCGACCTTTATGGCAAGTTTACCCTCGTCTCGAGATCCTACACAATTAATAATAACCTCATTATAATATATTCTCACCAACGCAACTTATTTACAAACCGAAATTAAACATAATTGGCACTTAGGCCTATATGCACGTAATTTATAATTACCTTATAAACATAATAGTACACATAGACACATATACTCACATACCATATTTTAAATACCAAACAATATCACACACACCATATTGCAACACTAGGCTTGGATGATCTCGTTCTACAACTTAAGTCACTTGATCGCTAAACTAGACAAAGTCTCCAAATTTTGGCCTCCTAACACGATGTGCCTTTACTAAACTATCCAAAACCTATTGACCCTGACTTCGGCCTTTCACTCTACTAGATTTATGCTATCTTGTAACTATAGTGGTCAACCTAGGCCTCATTCATAAATGCTCTAAAATATGTGGTAAGTGAAGGTGCTTACTAAGGTAAATTTCAGAATAACATCTATGGTTTCTTGAGTGCATTAGACACTCTTACACTACAAGTTTACCTCCAAAACTTCGGCACTAGACTCTTCTGATCATAAGGCAACTCCCAAACTTGATGTGGCTCAAGGGCCTAGCTTGGGCCTCCCTAGGCCTAAGCTTAAAGTCCATGGTTCCCCTATTTTTCTGGGCAGAAAAGGTCCTGACTTGAACTAACTTGTGACACATTATTCTAACTCAAATCATATGAAATATGGCTGGAAAAAATCCTCTGACACTCCCTCTAACTAAGGCCCAACAGGGCCTAATGAGGGCTGTTATTCCTAGAGGACTAACAATGAGATTTACAGAAGGGGGGTTGAATGTAAATCTCAAAACTTTTTCAGGTTTTGAGAAGTTTATTAAAGCAGTGTGTTCTAGATGAACAAGTGTATGAATTGCTTTGAGCTAATGCAGACAGATATATATTCAAACACAAAATGTAAAGAACACAACAAACTTTAAAAACTTTTCTGGTGGATTTGTTGTTCCACCAGAGATGGTATATTAGAAAATCTGTGTTCAACAATGTTGATCACAGCTGCATCCTAGTACAAACTAGATGAATTTTCTCTCAAGATATTTCTTAACAGCTCTGGAAAATCTCTCTCTAATTACTAGCTTCTTCTTGGTTTATATATTACCAAGTGTACAAGTGAAAAACAATATAAAATTACAATAGTAAAATAAGTTCTTCACTTGCTTCTTTTCCTGTTCACTCCAGTACTTTGTTGACTATTGCATCTTTGTACTAAAGAAGAACGGCTGCTTTTTCTGTTGATCCTGAAATTCGGCTGCCACATCTCAGTTTTCTCTGTCAACCCATGTGCCTCTGTCTGTAGGTACAACTACCACTTATCAACGGCTAATTAGCAGAACATCCGTTGAAGCTTTCATCCGTTAATGACTTCATCCGTTGAAGGATGTTATCCGTTGAAGCTTTCATCCGTTGATGCATTTATCCGTTGATGCTCTCATCCGTTGAAGGATGTTATCCGTTGAAGCTTTAGAGACATCCGTTGAAGCTTAGCTTCTCATCCGTTGAAGGTCTTTAAGTCATCCGTTGATACCACTTCATTTATACAAAATTACAAGGCATGAAATATTTACAATTGGCCTTCCTATCTGCATATCATCTAGTAGTCAACATGACTTATAGTTTCTCTCAACTTCTAAGAATTACATTTTAAATACAGAGACTGAAATATGCTACAATACTAGACTTATTTCTAAGTAAAGCTACACCATCAACGGATAGCCAAAGTGGTCTTATCCGTTGAGGCTACTGACACTAAATTTCTACTTAAGTATTTTGTTAAACATATCATCAAACTAATGCACATATATTCCTAACAATCTCCCCCTATTTATGTCTATAAGAATTGTAGGCATAAATTCAGGGTTAACTTGATGATAACAAAACACTTAACAAATATTTGAATTGAAACTAAGTAGAAATATAAAAGTGCTGCAAAAGTGTATGTACTAGGAGGTAATTGAAGATTTACAGTATTTCCAAGGGTGCTCCTCTAGCCTGAGCAAATCATTATTTTCTTCTTTGTTCCCTGGTTTTCTTTCCTAGCCCTTTGTCATTTTCCTCAAATTGGAGTTGGAGTTGTCTGAAGAATTCAGCTTCATCTTCATCACTGATATCCAACTTAGATTGCATTTCTTTGAGAGTTTCATTGCTGGCAATCTTGAGTTGGTCTTCAAGTCTGAAAAATCTTCTGACTCCTTTGTCATCTCTAAATTCCATCAACCAATGAGGTGATTTGTGAATTTTAGTTCCCCTTTCTTGTATGAGTAAGGTTCTGGGCAAAGCATTTGGTTCCCTCCAAGTCTTCCTTATGTTGGCAATCTTGTTGAGAATTTCAGTCTTGGCTGTTCTGGTAAAGCCAGAATCCTTTTTGATGGCTGAAAAGACTCTGATCAAGGTAGAGTAGCCTTCATTTAGAATCCTGTAGAGAGGCCATGTTCTTTCCCCAGCTCCCTTATATCTGAAAACCAATCTCTCTGGTAGGTGTCTGTAGGCAGCTATTCCCCTTACTTCCTCCAGCTCATCCAGATAGAGATTAATGTCTGAAGCTTCTTTTATGTCACAGATGTGAACATAATCATCTTTAGAAATGGGTGGCTTAGGGTTAGGTTTTTGTTTTTGAGTGAATTTCTTAGAGGTTAGGGGAGGTGTAGATTTAGATTTTCTTTTCTGTTTCTTTGGTAGTGGTAGAGTGGTTAAAAAGGTAGGCAATGTGATGTTGTCCCAATCAATAGGTTCCTCTTTTGGAATGATTGGTTCACCATGGATATTTATAGAGGGATCAGCAACAAAAGGTTTAGGTATGGAAGGTAGTGGTTTAGATATAGATTTGGTATCTTCAGGGTTATCTTCACTCCTTCTGTGTGCCTTGGCCTTTCTTCTGTTTCCCTTCTGCCATTCCTCTCTTTCTTCCATATTTTCACCAAATATGCTCCCAAGAACCTCATCTAAGTTAGCAATCTTTTCTTCACCCCTGACTTCAATTCCTTTCATTTCTTCAACTTGGCTTGACTTTAGCTGTTTTTCAAGCTTTGCTTGTGCTCTTTTGTCAGCCTTGAGTTTTACAGCTTCTTTCTTCAACCTTCTGGTTTCTTCCCTTTTGGCCTTTAGAAATTTGGGATGTCCTTGCATCACACAGATACTCTTTCCCTCTCTATAGATAAAGGCCATGTCCATTCTCTCACCCTTGTCCTTGGTCTCCTTCTTCTTTATGATGCTTGCACTTAGAACTTTGTCTCCATCAGGTTTTGGAAGAGGAAAGTCTACTTCCTGCATCTGAGCAAAGTCTAGGGGATTCTTTGTGGAGTCCATACTGGATCTAGTGTTAGGCTTTAGAACCATAGGTTTTAAATTCTTGAAAGAAGTCTCTCCAACCTTATTTCTCCCTACTGGCTTGAGCTCCATGTTGATTGGTTCAATCTTTGTGCTAAATTTCACAGATGTTGATTTATTTTGTGTAGAACCAAACACCAATTGCAACCTTTCATCAATTCTCCTCCATTGTTCTTTCATTTGTATTTCAGCTGCTGCTAGCTGAATCAAATCAATTCCATCAGGTTTTCCCTTGATTTGAATGATTGGAGAGGTAGTGATGGCAGGAACTAGCACTTTAGATATCTGAATCTTTGTAGAGGGCTCTCCTTCCCCTTCCCTTTTATTCTCCCCCTTTTTGTTATCATCAAGGAGAGGGGTCAAGCCTTGTGCTTTTGCCAGCTGCATTAGGAGATTGGTTTGAGATTGTTGGTTGAGAAGAAGGGTGGCCACAGAATCTTCAATTCCTTGAACTCTGTCTTCCAACTTGGCCAGCCTTTGTTCAGTAACTGATTCCTTTTTCAATCTCGAAACCAAGTCCTGCAAAGTACCATAGGGCATGACTGAATCCAATTTTTCTGAAGTGAAGGATTTCAAGTCAGCAATATCTTTCCTGAGATCATCTAGACTCATATCTTGCTTTACTTTCTGCAACTTCATGAGATGCAGTGAGTCCAGGTGAGCTTGGAGGATAGCCTTGATATTTGCATTTGAAGTGTTCTGAATGGCCTGTTGAATAGTGATGATTTGTTTGACCAAGTGGACATTGAATTCACCTGTTCTATGCTCCTTAGTCAAGGCCCATTCAGGTAGATTAGGAATGGAATTAGGGTCTTCATCTCCCCCTATGTTCATGCTTCCATCAGAAGAAATAGAGTCATCATCATCAGAATTTACTCCAAATTCCTCAGATGGCTCACCAGCTGTAGAAGGCATCCTGTTAATAGCAGCTTTATCCCTTTGAAGAGATTCTGTTGAGTGCACTAGATGTAGTGTCCTCTCTGCCTCCTCATTGCCCTGAGCAGCCAACAGTTGATAGGCTGTCACAGGATGAGTAAAAGTGTCAGCATCCAAGGAAATGTTATCAATTACAGCTTTGTAATGTTGCTGAAATTGTCTTTCCTTTTCAGCATCATCCACAATCATTGACTCATGAGCAATGGCTGGTTCCACCCTTGTATCAACTGTACCTGCTTTTCTCTCTTTTTCTCTATGTTCTTGCATCAGGGGCTCCCCCTGGCTCACACATCTCACTCCCTCACCTTCACCTTCTAAGGTGGTACTCCACTCACTGACTTTTGCCATGCTGGAAGAAATAGCATGCATTTTTGTGCTCTCAATCTCTCCTTTTGCCTGGGAGCAACCCAGCCTCTCACTCAAATTTTCACTCCCTGCCCTCAATCCTAAAAGTGATTGCACAGTATTCATGTCTTCTACACTTGGAATCATTTCAGTTATTTGTGTAGAGACTATCAACGGATGTGGAATATCCGTTGAAGTTGAAACTGTTGTTATCAACGGATAACTGCTGTTAAGCTTATCCGTTGAAGAGCAACCACTTGTCAACGGATGAGTGATATCCGTTGAAGAAGGAAAAGAAGATGAAATTGAAAGTGATATAATTGTTGAATCTGTATAGATTGATTTGATATGTGTTGATACAGATCCTTCAATTATATCTGAAAGAATTTGCGGGTGATCCAACAAATCATCTAAAAGATGATGATCACCTGTATTTGAGTGGGGCTCCTCCCTGAGTTGTAAAGAGGGAGAATCAGGAATTGATGGGAATAACATATCCACATCCAGAGATGGTGAAGAAGTATTTGGTGATTGATGTGTAGTTATTGTGAGAGAATGGGGCTGTGACTCCACATTTATTGGAGTCACATCAAACTGAGTTTGAGAAGGCACAGAGACAGATGGATGTATCTGTGCAGTGTGTGCACCCTGTGTAGAAGATTGGGTTCTAGCCTTCTTCCTTCTAATAAAAGCTTTTGTAGGTGAGTGTTTGGCTTTAGTGTCCCTCCCTCTTTTGTTCTGTGTTCCTGGTTGGGAACTCTTTTCAATAGTAACATCCTTTTGGGAGGATGCTACTAGGGATGTGCTAGAAACCTTTTCAACCACCACAGCTTTTTGAGAAACTGGGGCTTGGCTAGCTTGGGAAGCACTCAACTCTCCTTCCTTATCCTGGGGGTTTCTTTGATGTTCACCCCTCCCCTCACCACTCACACCCTGTTCACTTCCCTCAGGGTTAATGGTTGTTGTTACAACTGTTGTCTTTTGAGAAACAACAGAGGTGGTTTTCTTTGTCTTGGATTTTGAAAGTTTAGATTTGGTGACCTTGGTAGAAATCTGTTGGGGCATTGACACAGATTTCATGGCCACACTAGAAGATAAAGAAATAGAGGGGTTGGAAGAAGTAGGAGTTGTAGAAGCAATTACCTCACCTACCTGGGGTGCATTCATGATTGGTAAATATACCAATTGCACACTGCTGTTTAGATCCATTCTCTTCAAGTCTGCAAGAACTCTTTTCTCTTGTGCCCAGCACTTGAGTTTATTATTCTCATTGATTATGACTAAACCTTCAGCAACATGGTTAGCCAATAACATAAAGAATCTAGCATAATAGATGTTATTAGGTCTATTAGCTTTGTTACCTAATCTAGTACCTAATTCTAGCATCACATAGTTGCTAAAGTTAAAGTACCTATCAGAAACAAGCATATAGAACATATTAACAAGAGATGAAGTTATGGCATCAAAATTACTAATTTTCCCAGAGAAAACCTTTATGAAGGCATCCCCAAGAAAACTCCATTCTTTCCTAAGGCCTTTTCGTCTAATACCCCCTAAATTAGCAGAGTTAAGAGAGTAACCTATGGAATCTAACATGCTGGATACATCACTATCAGTGTGTGGTGTCATGGCATTGTTCTCAGGTAATTTAAAACATGCTTGTAAGTCATCACAGTTAATACAGTGATTTTTACCTTTGAGAGTGAAGGAGATAGTCATATCCATGGAGTTGAACTCAGCAGTTGTCCAAATCTCCTCAACTACTTCACAGAAAATCGTTGGGGCTTCCAGCATTGCATAGCTAAGTTTACAGTTTTTGATGAAGTCCATCATTTTGTGATAATCTGAGTGGGCTTCATTCTTTTCTACCAGAGCTATGAAATTGTTCTTCTCGTAGATGAACCCAGATTGAGACATAATCTTCACGACTGGTGCCATTGTTGTGAGTAGAAATTGCAGAGAATAACTTGAAGGTTTTGCAGAGAGAAAATGGTAAATGCTTGAAATTCTAAGAAAGCGTAAAGTAATAATGAACAATCAGAAGGGCTTATATGCTTTCAAAGAAAAAGAAATAAATAAAGGATTAATCAATAAGTAGGTGTTAGTGAATTTCAGCCGTTTAAGAATAAACTGTAAGTATTCTAATAACTACCTTTAAAACCAATACATACAGATGTATGTATGGTATCAACGGTTAAGAAAATAGAATCAACGGCTGTGAAACACCTCAAACGTCTGATGTGACATTTCAACGGATAATGTAAATTGTCATCCGTTGAAAGGTACTTCAGCTTTATCCGTTGACGGATAAAAGTTCCAGAGATATACTTGTCTTTCAACGGATAATGAATATCCGTTGATAGAGCAATTTTGACTTTCAACGGATAGGGAACATCCGTTGAGGGAATAAACTTTGTTAAAAGTCAAATTTGTTCTAGCAACTAATATATTTCAGGCTTCTCATCAAATTGCAAAGAAGACATGAATTTTAAGAGTAATTAAGCATACCTAGCTCACTTACCAATCTTGTGAATGTTGATTCATCAAGTGGCTTGGTAAATATGTCAGCAATTTGTTGTTCACTTGGAACAAAATGTAGTTCCACTGTACCATTCATGACATGCTCCCTAATGAAGTGGTACTTGATATCAATGTGCTTGGTCCTTGAGTGCTGTACAGGATTCTCTGTTATGGCTATGGCACTTGTGTTGTCACAAAAGATAGGTATTCTATCAACATGAAGTCCATAATCAAGGAGTTGATTC
Source organism: Apium graveolens (assembly GCF_009905375.1). Taxonomy (NCBI): domain Eukaryota; kingdom Viridiplantae; phylum Streptophyta; class Magnoliopsida; order Apiales; family Apiaceae; genus Apium; species Apium graveolens. Next base: position 302,419,918 of record NC_133648.1, on the reverse strand, counting down.
CTCATCCATAACATTTGAGAACAGCAACTTCCAGCAGCAATGTATTCAGCCTCAGCTGTAGAAGTAGAGACTGAATTTTGCTTTTTGCTAAACCATGATACAAGCTTGTTTCCCAGGAATTGGCAGGAGCCTGTTGTACTTTTCCTGTCTATTTTGCAACCTGCATAGTCTGCATCTGAATAACCAATTAGATCAAAGCCAGATTCTCTAGGATACCAAATTCCTAAATTTGGTGTACCCTTGAGATATCTGAAAATTCTCTTGATAGCAATTAAGTGAGACTCCCTAGGATCAGCTTGAAATCTAGCACACAGACATGTAGCAAACATTATATCTGGTCTGCTAGCAGTTAAATATAAAAGTGAACCAACCATGCCTCTATAACTTGTAATGTCCACAGACCTTTCAGTCTTATTTAATTCAAGTTTGGTGGCAGTGGCCATGGGAGTTTTTGCAGATGAGCATTCCATTAAGTCAAACTTCTTTAAAAGATCATAAATATATTTAGTTTGACTAATGAAAATTCCATCACTAACTTGTTTAACTTGTAAACCAAGAAAATAGGTTAGTTCTCCCATTAGGCTCATTTCATATTTACTTTGCATTAGCTTAGCAAACTTTTTGCAAAGTTTATCATCTATAGAGCCAAATATTATGTCATCTACATAAATTTGAACAAGTATACTAGAGCCATTAACATCCCTAAAGAAGAGAGTTTTATCAACAGTACCTCTAGTGAAGTGATTCTCCAAAAGAAATTTTGATAAGGTTTCATACCAGGCTCTAGGTGCTTGCTTCAGTCCATAGAGTGCTTTCAACAGATAATACACATAGTCTGGAAAATTTGGATCTTCAAATCCTGGAGGTTGACTTACATAGACTTCTTCCTCTAATTTCCCATTTAGAAATGCACTCTTGACATCCATTTGATAGACTTTGAAATTGGCATGGGCTGCATGGGCTAGAAATATTCTGATGGCTTCAAGTCTTGCAACAGGAGCATATGTTTCATCAAAATCTATTCCCTCTTGCTGAGAATAGCCTTTAGCAACCAGTCTGGCTTTATTCTTTATGATAATGCCATTTTCATCCATCTTGTTTCTGAATACCCACTTTGTGTCAATAGGACTCTTGTTCTTTGGTTTGGGTACCAGCTTCCAAACTTGGTTTCTCTCAAATTGGTTTAGCTCTTCCTGCATAGCTAATATCCAATCTGGATCCAATAGAGCTTCTTCCACTTTCTTAGGTTCCTCCTGAGATAGAAAACTACTGTACAGACATTCATCTTGAGTAGCTCTTCTTGTTTGCACTTTAGATGATGCATCACCAATGATCAGTTCAAAGGGATGATTCTTGGTCCATTTCCTTTGTGGTGGAAGATGTGCTCTAGATGAGGTGGCCTCAGTATTGTCATGATGTGAGACAGAGTGTTGACTAGTTGAAACTCCCCCTGAGTTGTTGGTCCTTTGCAGGGAACTTGGAGTTCTATCAACTGATGATGTAAATCGATTATCTGTTGATGAACTATGATCAACGGATGCTTCATTTTGTACTTCAACGGATGGTGCACTATGTCTTTCAACGGATACTGCATTGCTTCTATCAATGGATGCAGTATTTTGTGCATTATCCAGGGGCATGTTTTGAATCCCTTTTGAAGTGTCATCTCCATCAGTCTCCTCTTCACTATCATCACAATATATCTCAATATTGTCAAATTTGAGTCTCTCATTATGTCTCTCATCTGTTAGTCCATCAATCTTTTTATCATCAAACACAACATGCACAGATTCCATAACAATGTTGGTTCTTAGATTGTAGACCCTATAAGATTTTCCAGCTGAATAACCAACAAATATTCCTTCATCAGCCTTTGCATCAAACTTCCCTTTATGGTCAGATTGATTCCTCAGTATAAAGCATTTACATCCAAAGACATGAAGAAAGTTTAGAGTTGGTTTTCTTCTCTTGAACAACTGATAGGGAGTCATGCCTTTAGCTTGATTGATCAAAGAAATATTCTGAGTGAAGCAGGCACAATTAACAGCTTCAGCCCAGAAATATGTTGGTAACTTTGATTCTTCAAGCATTGTTCTGGCAGCTTCAATTAAAGATCTGTTCTTTCTTTCAACAACCCCATTTTGCTGAGGTGTTCTTGGAGCTGAGAACTCATGCATGATTCCATTTTCTTCACAGAACAGCCTTAATGTCAAATTCTTGAACTCAGTTCCATTGTCACTCCTGATATTTCTAACCTTCAAGTCAGGATGATTGTTGACTTGCCTGATGTGATTGATAATGATTTCACTTGCTTCATCCTTTGATCCAAGAAAACAGACCCATGAGAACTTAGAGAAATCATCTACAATCACTAAGCAATATCTTTTTCTTGCTATTGACAATACATTGACTGGTCCAAACAAATCCATATGTAGCAGCTGTAATGGTTCATCAATTGTTGTTTCAAGCTTCTTCTGAAATGATGCTTTCCTTTGTTTGCCTTTCTGACAAGCATCACACAGACCATCCCTTGAGAATTCAACAAGAGGAATTCCTCTTACTAAGTCCTTTTTGACTAGATCATTCATTGTTTTGAAATTCAAATGGGATAGCTTCTTGTGCCATAGCCAACTCTCAACTAAACTTGCTTTGCTGAAGAGACAAGTAATAGATTCTGCATCTGTAGAGTTGAAGTCAGCTAAGTACACATTTCCTTTTCTAACTCCAGTTAGAACCACTTTGTTGTCTTCCTTACTAGTGACAACACAGGCTTCAGAATTGAAGGAAACTGTATTCCCTCTATCACATAGTTGACTGATACTCAGTAAGTTGTGCTTGAGACCATCAACTAATGCAACTTCTTCAATGATGACATTCCTTGTTGAAATCAAGCCATATCCCATAGTAAACCCTTTGCTGTCATCTCCAAAGGTTATGCTGGGGCCAGCTCTCTCTTTAAACTCTGTGAGCAGGGAGAAATCTCCAGTCATGTGTCTTGAACAGCCACTGTCCAAGTACCATAGATTTCTTCTATTTTCCTGCACACCACAAAATCAATCAATTTGATTTTGGTACCCAAGTTTCCTTGGGTCCATTCTTGTTAGCCTTTCTCCTAGACTTCATTCCTCCTGCATCTTTAGACTTAGGTGAGTTTGAGTCAACCTTGGTCTTAGATGTGGTTGGTTGAGGTGTAGGGTTAGTCACAACATTATCCATCACATTTATAGAATTATTAGGCATGGATTGTGCATACATGTTATTCCACATTGGCATATTGTATGGCATTTGAGGCATACTGAATGCAGCAAGATAAGGATTGTTAAAATATGGCATGTTTGCAAAATGTGCATAAGGATTTTGTTGAGACATAACAGGCATAGCATGTAGAGGTGATACAGACATGTTAGGCATGGAAGAGGGTACAGTTATGGGAGATTTCTTAATAGATTTACAGTTAGCAGATAGATGATTAACACTACTACAATGCACACAGCTTTTTCTAGGAGCATACTTGTCAGGTGTGTAATTGTTATGTTTGTTAACTCCTACCTTCCCATTTCTGTTGGATTTCCTTTTGGATTCCTTTTTATCCTCAACCATCTTGAGCCTATTGTTTAACTGTTCTAAGGTCATGTGCCCTACATTCACCTTTCTGACATCTTTGGATGTGCTTGCTCCTTCTTTGACAAAGTTCTTTGAAGTTGAACCAAACTTTTTGTTGAGTTTCTTTAGATTTTCTCTTTTAGAAACATCTGCCTGTTTTAATTGAGGAACCTTCAACGGATGTTCCTTTTCTTCCTTCAACGGATAACTTTCATCATCCGTTGATTCCACATCCGTTGACAGTCCATCAATTAATTCCAGTTTCTTTTTCTTTTTATCCCAGGCAGTTTTACAGAATGATTCAATTCCTTGGACTTTGGCAATTTGAGCACTTACATCCCTAGATGTTTTCCAGGCTTTAATCACCTCTTGCTCTTTCTCTAATTGATTGGAAAGTATTTCTACTTTCTTAACAGATTCAGCTAGTTCATTTTCAACAGATATACAATGCAATTTGGTTTTCTCTAGGTCAATCAACTTATTTTCTAACACAGTATTTCTATTACTTAAAAACAGATTGTTCTCTTTGATCCTACTATTTTCTTTAGCAAGAGATTTAAGAGACACACGCAAATGATACAATTCAGTAGACATGTCATTGAAAGCATCATTGCACTCTTCTTTAGTAAGCTGTGTTAAATCAGTAGTGATTACCTGATTGCTTGATGAACTAACTTCGTTTTCTTCAGAATCAGCCATGAGAGCAAGGTTGACATAATCCACATCTTCATCCTCTTCATCTCCATCAGCTGCCCAGTCCTTTTCTTGAGTAATGAAAGCCCTTTCCTTCTGTTTGAGTAGATCAAAATATTTCTTTTTGTAATCTACTTGTTCAAATTTCTTCTTTTCAGAGGTTGGCTTTCTGCACTCACTTGCAAAGTGTCCACTTATACCACAGTTAAAACACTTGAACTTGGATTTGTCCACCATGTTCTTATAGGGTTTAGTGGCTCTAGTGTTTTTCCTGAACTTCATCTTTGCAAATCTCCTGGACAGAAATGCAAGATGCTCATCAATACCATCAGAGTCATCTTGACTGGAGTTGTCTTCATTTTCAGCAACTTGCTCTTTACCCTTGTCTGATTCTGGATTTCTTACACCATCTTTGGAGCTTGATGTAGATCTCACAGTTTCTTTTCTGCATTCTTTCTCATTTTCAGCTACCAATGCAACTGAACCTCCTTTCTTTCTCCCCCTCTCCAATACCTCATCCTGTTCCAACTCTAGTTCATAAGTCTTCAAGATTCCATATAATCTTTCAAGAGTAAAGTCCTTATAATCCTGAGAGTTTCTTAAGGAAACAGTCATGGGTTTCCATTCCTTTGGTAAGGATCTCAAAAATTTAAGATTTGAATCCTTCACCTGGTACACTCTACCATACAGCTTCAGTCCATTCAACAGCTTTTGGAATCTATTAAATGTGTCATTTAAAGATTCATTCTCTTCAAAATGAAAGTACTCATACTGTTGAATGAGAAGCTGCATTTTGTTCTCTTTTACTTGTTCTGTACCTTCACACAGCAACTGAACTGTGTCCCAAACCTCTTTGGCAGTTGAACAATTTATCACATTATCAAACATATCCTTGTCAAGACCATTAAACAAAATGTTCATAGCCTTCTTATCCTTGTGGACTTCTTCTGTGTCTTCCATTGTCCATTCTGCTCTAGGTTTTGGAATGGATTGACCAACAGCAATTGTGGCCGTAGCAACTGTGGCTACTTTGTGGGGAATGTGAGGACCATTCTCAATGCAGTTTACATAACCTTCATCTTGGGAGAGTAGATGAAGGTGCATTTTCACCTTCCAGTGGTGATAACTGTCTTTGTCAAGAACTGGGATCTTTACTCCAATATCCTTCTTACTCATCTTTGTTAGATTCCAAGATCTTTAAACTCTTTGTGTGTCAAGAGCTTGCTCTGATACCAATTGTTATTCCTAGAGGACTAACAATGAGATTTACAGAAGGGGGGTTGAATGTAAATCTCAAAACTTTTTCAGGTTTTGAGAAGTTTATTAAAGCAGTGTGTTCTAGATGAACAAGTGTATGAATTGCTTTGAGCTAATGCAGACAGATATATATTCAAACACAAAATGTAAAGAACACAACAAACTTTAAAAACTTTTCTGGTGGATTTGTTGTTCCACCAGAGATGGTATATTAGAAAATCTGTGTTCAACAATGTTGATCACAGCTGCATCCTAGTACAAACTAGATGAATTTTCTCTCAAGATATTTCTTAACAGCTCTGGAAAATCTCTCTCTAATTACTAGCTTCTTCTTGGTTTATATATTACCAAGTGTACAAGTGAAAAACAATATAAAATTACAATAGTAAAATAAGTTCTTCACTTGCTTCTTTTCCTGTTCACTCCAGTACTTTGTTGACTATTGCATCTTTGTACTAAAGAAGAACGGCTGCTTTTTCTGTTGATCCTGAAATTCGGCTGCCACATCTCAGTTTTCTCTGTCAACCCATGTGCCTCTGTCTGTAGGTACAACTACCACTTATCAACGGCTAATTAGCAGAACATCCGTTGAAGCTTTCATCCGTTAATGACTTCATCCGTTGAAGGATGTTATCCGTTGAAGCTTTCATCCGTTGATGCATTTATCCGTTGATGCTCTCATCCGTTGAAGGATGTTATCCGTTGAAGCTTTAGAGACATCCGTTGAAGCTTAGCTTCTCATCCGTTGAAGGTCTTTAAGTCATCCGTTGATACCACTTCATTTATACAAAATTACAAGGCATGAAATATTTACAATTGGCCTTCCTATCTGCATATCATCTAGTAGTCAACATGACTTATAGTTTCTCTCAACTTCTAAGAATTACATTTTAAATACAGAGACTGAAATATGCTACAATACTAGACTTATTTCTAAGTAAAGCTACACCATCAACGGATAGCCAAAGTGGTCTTATCCGTTGAGGCTACTGACACTAAATTTCTACTTAAGTATTTTGTTAAACATATCATCAAACTAATGCACATATATTCCTAACAAGGGCCTACCTATGACATGGTCAAAACTTCTTATTTCTAAGTTGCAACAAAACTGTCCACTGCTGGACAGATTTTGTGATTCCACTCGTGCACCTAACCAAACGTCTTACAAACCTCCAACAAACACCTAAAACCTATTGTATACTCATAGTGCTAGCTTCTGGTGGCTTAGGCCTCAAAGTGAACAACAAATGCTTATTCAAAACTTCCCCATAAACTAGTGCATCAAATCTGGAAAAATGCAAACATTAACTAATCGCTTTCCACCTTGACTCCCACTTATTAACCAAATATTCAACTTTTACCAAAGCAAACCTAGTGCATCAACATCCTAAAATAGTGCCTCAATAGGAGTGGAGATCATCCATGCCCTAGAACACCAACATCCAAATAAAAATATAATATAAAACTCATGGAAAACACTTAACAAGATTTCGGCAAAAACATAGAGTTTAAATTCTTGTAAATTCGACTTGTACCTATTACTCAACCTTAATAATCATGAAATATATCTTCTCTTAACTATTATTAAGAAATATATCATGGAAATAATCTATTTTAAGCACAAATAATTCAAATTTATAGATTTTTAAACATGAAAACATGATTTCGAGAAGAGTAGCATACACAACATGGTTGATCATCATATTAACATCTTAAAACTAGCGTGCATGGATAAACATGATTATATAGTGAAATTTCAGAAGCATGCAAAGGTTTTTAAAGCATGGTTTCTCCATAAAACACTTAGTTAAAACATATATAAAATGTATCTCATAGAGAGCTCTTGAATTCACAAGAATCAAGAGTTTCTCTTTGGAGATCATACAAAAGCTACACATGCAATCATGAAACTTCATCTTCCAAATCACAAAACTCTTGGGAAGTATATAAAATAAATGTAGGTGGAAGAATTATACTAGGGAATATGAAAAATGGGATGGAAAAATGGAAGGGAGTGGGGGAGGGGGTTCACGGCCGAGAGCAAGGAGAGGGAGGGGGAGGAGAGAAATAGAGAGGTGAGTTGGAGTGTGGAGTGAGTGAAATGATTTCTCACATTTTGTTTTTGGTTTTATGCATTTGATTGACTAAAAGAAATGAGTGGAAATGAGAATGTACAAGAATACCCTCTAGTTAAAGTTAGGCCATTTTGCATGTAAGGTTAATGTGGTAATTTGGTTAACAATAAGTGAGTTAGTGGGGTTGGAAAGGTCTCCTTTGCCCTTTAATAGAATGGAAGAGTGATTTGCATGCAAGGGTTTCCATGTAACTTTTCTAATTATAACAAATAAATTTTTAAAGATTTATATTTATAAAATAAAATATAAGTTCAAAAATAATAAAATTTATACCATAAAATAACTTGGATTTTTAGAAATTTTATAAGATCACTTTTGAAATTTGTGAATGAAATAACTTTTAAAAGAATTTTTTTCCAAGGTTTAGAATATTCCTTATAAATCAAAAATAAGGGAAATAAATAAACTTTTGCTTTGAAAAAATCATATTCTACATAAAGCAATTTATAATGTAGAAATTTGCATTCACACAACGTACAATCATTAAGTATATTTGCATTCGGATCTAATATTATACAAAGTTCACAATTACACAAAATGCTGGTCGTAACAGAAATCAGAAATATTTAAACACAAAATAGAATATTTAGGATATATTTTAGATTCCGAAGGAATTCAATTACAAGAACATATTTCAACAAAAATAAAGAATTTTAAAGAAACTTTAGAAAATAAAAAAGAAGTACAACAATTCTTAGGAATAGTAAATTACGCTTCAGATTATATAAAAGACTTACCAAAATTAAGAAAACCACTACAAGATTTAATAAAGAAAAATAAAACTTTTGAGTGGAAAGAAGATCATACAAATGCAATAAGAGTACTAAAAACAAAGGTAGAAAATTTACCTAAACTACGATTACCCAAAGATACTAATCAATTAGAATTATTTACAGATGCTAGTGATATAGGATGGGGAGCAGTATTAGTAGCTTTTGAAAAAGACGATATTGATAAAGAAAACCGTTTAATATGTGGATATGCAGCTGGAACTTGGAAACCCAATGAAAAGAATTATCATATTAATGAAAAGGAATTATTAGCGGTAAAATTAGGAATTAAAAGATTTCATTATCATTTACTACTTGTAAAATTTGTTGTAAGAACAGATAACACTCAAGTAAGATCATTTATATTCAATAAAATTGACCCTTTACCAGAATTAAATAAGAGAAGAAATTGGAAAGCATTCTTTAGTTGTTATGATTTTATTATTAAAAATATATCAGGTACTAAAAATGGTCTTGCAGATTTTCTTAGTAGAGAAAATGGACAGGGATAACAAGAATATTCAACCGATGGAAATGATACTAGAAGAAATCAAGAGGAAGAATGAACAAATTGCAACCTTGACCCAAGAAGTTAATAACCTTATAAAAAATCTTGAAGGAGCTATAAAGCTTACCAAAAATATTACACCCCAAACTTTTGTATCAAGACTAGCTACAACTCCTACAATATCAACCCTTACCCAAACAGAAATATCCAAACCAGAATAACTAAAACCTCAAGTTTCTATATCAGACAGAATTAAATATCCAAAAGATTATATAGAAGCCTTTGAAAAGATAACAAAATTTTATGACTACAAATCCAATTTTCCATCCTCAGAACTAGAATTTAGTAAAACTTATGGTATATTCTGGTAATTTACTAATCCTACAACATTTTATTTTATTTAGATACATTGTTATCTCTAATTTTCTTTCTACTATTATATTTTTTTGAGCTACAAACCATCTTTCTCCTAGAAATTCTCTTTTTAATAATATATCAAATGCGTTTAACGTATCTTTCCAGCTTCTAGCATACGTTCTTACTTGTCCCTTTAATTCATAAATAATATTTTCTAACCAAAATATGTCTTTCCTACTATTGTTTTTGATATTAATTCAAAAACATAATCCAGATCTTCTATATTTTTTTGAATTCATTAAGGCTATATACATTCCTAAATTTCAATCTTTTATTCTTCTATTTATTTCTTGATCGTCGTAGACATTGTCTAAATCTAGAAAATATCCATTTATATTTATTCCTTGGTTTATTGATCCTATGAAATCTTGTACTTCATTTTGTTGTCCTATAGGTATATTTCCTGGCATCTTAATATTATTTTTAGTTATTATATGCTCTTTTATTTCTTCTTCTGGGTATACATCCTCATCCATTATATTATCTGATTCGGTTTCATAATTTGTTTGTTTATGTGAAGTTTCTCTTTCTTCTATATCACTTTCATCGCTTTTTTCTTCATTTGATATAATTGCATTTACGGTTTTTCCAAGGGCTTCTAATATTTCTTTATTCTCTTTTATTATTATTTCCTTTTCCTCATTATCTGATTCTTCTAAGTAATTTAATCCTTCTTCTTCTAGATTACTATCTGATTCACTTGTATTACTACTCTCACCTTGTTTTTTATTCGTTTCTGGATTACTATCGTCAGACTTAATAATTTCCTTTCCTTTTAATTCTATCTTTAATTGATTTATCTCATTTTTTAAATTATCTATTTCTTTTAAAACATTTATTACTTCTAACTTTGTTTCTTTTAATTCTTTCTTTTGGGTTTTATATTTTCTTTTATAAAATTTATATCTATTTAACCATTCTATATTAGTTTTAGTTTTTAATTTAGCATTTTCTTTGCTTAATTCTTCTAATTCATCTTTTCTCATTTCTTGTTTTATAGGTTCATATTTTTGTCTTTCTTCTTCCATTAACTCTTTAAATATTTTTTAGTTTATTTGCTTCCTTTTGTATTAATTTGGATAGTTCTATTTTTATCAAACCATCTTTTATTAAATTTATTTTTACTTTTCCATTTATCTTATCTATATCTATTATATTTTCATGTTTCTGAGCTATATATCTAACTTCTTTATTTCTTTCAAAATATGATGTTTTGAATATCTTTTTTATTGTTAATTCTTCTATTTCACTTTGGATTTGATTATATATATCCGGTTTAAAACTTAGAGTTTGTGATGTTCCTTCTTCGTATTCATCCATTTGATAATATACATCTTGTTTTTCAGTTGATTTTTCCGATGACATTTTTTCGAACTGTATTATTATCCAGTTATATTACTTGATAAAATTATTCTTTTAAGTCCTTGGATTCATAGTTTGTTATTTCTAAATGTTATTATCATATTTCCAAGTTGTTGATAACATCTTATTATTTCATCCCTATTTTCTCTTGTCCATTCAATTTTATTTTTTCTTTCGAGCAATTTATCTAGTTCTATTTCTAATTTTTCTTGATTTTTTATTAAAAGTTTTATTTTTCTCGTATTTCTAGTTTTTGCATTTGGATCCATCCAATTCATTTTTTAATTTTTTGTCTTAAATCATTTATTAATTTTTATTGTTCAGTTAATACTTCTTTTAAGTCTTTTATTTGAATTTCTAAATTAGTTTCTTTAATAAAATTTTCTCATTTTATTAAAAGATTTTCTTCTTCCAGTGTTCTAATTTTTTCATCTCTCTCTTCCAACATTGTTCGCAACCTAGCTATAATATCTAATTTTTCATTTATTATTTGCATACTTATTTTACAACTTTCAATATATTGATTTATATCTTTATTAAAAGTAAAGTTTTAATCTGCTATTATTTTAATACTTTCTAACTTATAATCTTCAATAAATCAAATATTTATTTATTTTATTTATATAAATATATTAACTATCTATATAAAATTTTCTTCCACATTTGTTTTGTTTATTTATTTTCTACTATAAAATAAATTAATAGATTTGCTATTATTTTAGATATATAACTTTTATTATTATCTCTTAGTAATTTTGTTGGAGGTCTCATTTAATTTTCAAATTTTAATATTAATATTTAATTTTTTACTATTCATATTCATAATTACTATTCAATTTTCAGTATTCATCGGTTACTATTCATTGGTTACTATTCATTCCGAAATTTTGAACTTTGTTCCACTCAACTTTTAATGCTTCCTACTATTTGTTACAGTAAATTTTACTATTTTTTATGCTTGCTACTATTTACTATAGTTTTGATATTGTAACAAAAAAATTATCAGTATTTTTATGAGTTTAGAAATCGAGATCACTTGCTGAGTTATTTTCTCTCTGAGTTTTCTTACACAAATTTCTTTTCTTTATACATTAATGGCAAGCTAAAAACCTCACCTCTGCAATCTATAACAAGATAACATACAGTTTATATATATATATATATATATATATATATATATATATATATTTAAGCAGAATATCATATAAATCAAGTACCCAATAAACATCTACTATTATAATAATTATAAAGATGAAGAAGCAAGGAACGGTAAATAGTCCGTTGAGACGCCTGAAGTTGCAAAGCCCAAGATGACGGGAAAGTCGAAATAGGGGCATAGCATTCACGAGGGACTCCGGTGAGCTGTTCTTGATTCATCAACTTTATAATTGTCTAAATGATTTTTGTTTATTTGGTATGCGATTAATATGTTAGGATGCTTAAATATATAGAAATAACTGTCATATTTAAATTGTTATTGATTGTAGAGAAATTATAATACATAATTTTATGATTTATATATCTGTGTGCCTTCCCTCTTTAGGGTTATCAGATATAGAAAACAATCCCAAATCAATCTGGTAGTATATGAGGATGTCATCAATAAATACAATCACAAGCTTATCCAAGTACTCCTTATACACCCTGTTCATTAAATCCATGAAAGCGGCTGGGGCATTGGTGTATAGCATAATGTAATGTAACATGTAATCGAGGATTTATAACTCAACATGAAAACATAAACAGATAAACAATAACTGTGAAGCACAGAAACCCTACAGATGAAAACAGGATAAACACAAAGAACCAAATGATGTGATTGACTCCTTAAGTTCTCCTACAGATCATGGGAAGAAGTTCATTGTCATGTTCAAGCAACCATGTAGAATAAGACATCAAGGGACTTTAAGCATCAGTTACATGTATTGATTTCAAGTGTTACAGATCAAGGATTCAGTGAAAGAAGTAATGGATAAACACCAATATGTATCAACTCAAAAACACAAGACAAATTGAATTAGGATCCTCTCAATGCTAGCTATTTGTGAACCAGACCAGTGCACCAAACATCGGTATTCAAGAAAGTATTTTGATACAATTACAGAAGGAAATGATTGAACAAGAGCAAAAATACTCTAGGTCATGACAGCCCTCTCAACAGGTCGCCATAGGAGTCCTAGTCGCCACAGAAATAGACTAAGTGTCTATCTGGTCGCCATAGGAGTTCTAGTCGCCACAGAAATAGACTAAGTGTCTATCAGTCGCCATAGAACTCTGTCACCACAGAGTTTAGTCGCCACAAAGAAAGGCACAAGGGAACTCTGTCGCCACAGAGCTCAGTCGCCATAGAAGTGTTGTTCATTGATTTCAAATGCAGCAAAGTTTAATGAAATGTGTGGACAAAAATTGGCCACCTGTCCATTGAATTTGAAAGAATACAAAGCAGCTACTAAATGTATTCATTTAGTTAGTTATCTTCTTTAGCAAACACAGAAAGCTTACGAGATCTCCATTAAAGCTTCACATTTATTACTCTTGTAAACATACTGTTATGCTGCTGAATTTATTGTAGCTAATTAATACTTTGATTAGATTGTAGCAACCTCAAGATTTATATTAATAAAACGATATATTCCTCGAATTGTTTTGTGTTATTTTGATTCCGTACTTTAACGAAGAACTGGAAATGAATCGAAAAAGATTGTAGGTATCGTATTCAACCCCCCCTTCTATGATACTTTGGGACTAACAATTGGTATCAGAGCTTGTTGATTGACATACAAATCAAGATCCGTAGAAAGAAACGAGTTCTTGAAAAATTTCTTGAATTTTTTAATTTTCAAAAATTTTCATTTCTTAAAATTTTTGAACTTTAAATTATTTAATTCCGCCAAGATGATGAACAACCAATGAATTGGAAGTATAAAGGTTCCCGTATTCGATAGAGATAATTACAACCTATGGAAGAAAAAGATGATGCTATTTATGAAAGCCTCGAATCCACTTTACATTGGGATATTACTGAATGGCCTTTATGTTTCGATGGAAGTAGTTGCTGAATCCACAACCACAGCTGGTGTAAGAATTCCTTCCTCATCCACTCCCAGGTATCGTCTAAATATACGGAAACTGACAAGGAGTTGATAAATCTGGACACAAGCCTTCAACTCATAATTGTGGAATCGACTGATAAAGATATGAGTCATCAACTTCTAGGAAGTAACAGTGCGAAAGATATGTGGGAAACCATTGAGCTTTTAATGGAAGGTACAGAAGAAGTCAAAGAAAATAGGATGGATATTCTGATGACTCAGTATGAGGCATTCAAACTTTTACCCAGAGAAGCATTGTCTTCACTCTTTGAGAGATATACAAGACTGTTAAGTGAATTAAAGTTGTAAGGGAAAATTTATCCTATACGTGAGTCCAACAGAAAGTTTATTCTAACGCTCTCAGTTCACCTGCAACAAAAGAACACATCAATCAGAGAAAGAGTAGATTTTATCACTATGTCTCTAGATGTGATCTATGGAAAGTTGAGAACACATGAGCTGGAGCAAGAGCAGAGAGGTGTTATCTATGGACCTAGTTCTCTTGACAGTAAGAGTACGACACTTGCAAAAACCACTGCTCTTGTAGTTCGTGAACCTGAAGCTCAAGAAAATAAGGTTGCACCCTCCTCAACAATCAAAGAAATTGTCGTAGCTGAAATTGCTCATGGTGAGCCAGAGGATGAAAGTGAGTTCTATACTTAAGAAGAACTTGAACAGTTGGAGGACAAATCTATGGCCTATATGGCTGCAAAATTTAGTCATGTTAGATTCAGAAGAAATCCCAACTATAAACCAAGGGGTTTATCAGGGAGATTTCAGAAAGGAAGCTACTCATCAGGGTCAAGCTCCAGAGGAGGCTACAAGTCAAGCTGGATAGATAGGAGCAAAATAAGATGCTATAACTGCAATGAGTTAGGGCACTTTGCATCTAATTGCAGAAAACCCAAGGCAGCAAAGTCAAATGACTCCTATGAAAAAAAGGAAACTTATGAAGATTTGAAAAGGAAAAATGAGAAGCTGAAATAGAAGCTGAATGCTTATGTGGTAAAGGAAAAGGGAAGAGCATACATTGCTGAAGGAAAAAGCTGGGATGATACTGATTCGTGTGAAGAGGAAGAGTACGTGAATCTGGCTCTTATGGCAAACTCTGCAGAGGAATCATCGCAATCATCTCAGGTTCCGGAACTTACCACTATAGATATGACTGTGTCGGAATACAAATCTACTGTGCATGAACTTACTTTAGAATTGTATAATGTTCATACAAGCATGCTTTCATATAAAATGGAAAATGATAAGTTAGTTCTTAAATCTGAGAGTTTAACCTCTAGGAATGAAGAATTAGAATTGCTTGTAGTTGGACTAGAAGACCTTAAGCAAAAGAATGAATATCTAGAGAATAAGGTTAAATGCAATGCAGGCATAGAAGCCATTCTTAGAACCCAAATTGCTGACTTAGAAAAGAAGTTACAGGCATTTAAGAATGCAGCTTTGACTCAGAAGGAGATAATAGATAGTCAAAGATTTAAATCTAAGACTTCAATAGGACTTGACTATACAAAGCTAAACAGTAATAAACATAGTGGCACATCTGAGATAAACATATTTGTCTCAGAAAAGGTTCCATATGTTATTAAGGATGCTGTATCTCCGTTATTCACTGAGTCTGTTTCAGAACCTTTGGATGAAGTAAGTTTGCTAGTCAATGAGGAATTGATTACTGAAGATAGAGAGAAGGAAGAGGAATCCCCTAAGACTCATAAGGTTCCAGATAGTAAAGCTAAATCCATAGCTGACCCAGGTAATAAGGTGGATAGTAAGGAACCTGACACATCTAAGAAACCAGACCCAATATTTAACTCTAAGACTAGTGAGGGTGCTAAGGTTAAGACTAAGAAGAACAGATATGGCAAGGTAGGTGTAAATAAAAAATCTGATTTTGCATCTTCCTCATCTGCATCTAGGAAGTTATGTAATAATTATAATTCTGCTGCACACCTTACACATGCATGCACTAAAGCTAAAGTAGATACTGTTGCATCTTCCAGTATGCCTTCCATGCCTAACATGCCTAGCTTTCATGAACCCTGTGGTGTAGTTAGATATATGCCATGTGCATTTTTTACCATGTCTGAATATTTTAAAGCTTATCATGCAACTACTATCACGTACACTGACACTAAGACAAGCATGGGTAATGAGCACACAGGCTAAGACTGTAGTACCTCCTGTCTCTAAGTCTAACATCTCTGATAAGACTAGCACTGAGAAGGAGTTAGTGAAAGTGAGAGCTAAGCCTGTTAAGGTTTCATTTGTTGATACTGTTTCTACCCCTAAACCTTCAGGACCCAAGAAAGCTTGGGTACCAAAGTCTTCTTAATCAATCTGTGTTTGCAGGGTAAGGTGAGAATGGAAAAGATCATGTGGATTCTGGACAGTGGGTGTTCTAGGCACATGACAGGAGAAAAGTCCCTACTCACAGGAGTGGTTGAGAAAGCTGGCCCTATAGTTACCTTTGAAGATGACAGTAAATGATTTACTAAGGGATATGGAAATTTGAAAATTGGCAATGTCATCATTAAAAACATCTCTCTTATGGAAGGATTAAAGCATAATCTTCTGAGCATAAGTCAGTTTTGTGACAGGGGATACAATGTTGATTTTAGAACAGAAAGATGTTTGATCACTCACAGGAAAGATGAGAAGCTTGCTTTACAAGGAGTAAGGAAAGGGAATCTGTATGTAGCTGACTTGAAGTCTACCTGTGATGAATTAATAAGATGTTTCTATAGCAAAACTTCATTAGAACTAAGTTGTCTATGGCACAAGAAGCTCTCATACTTGAATTTCAAGACAATGAACTCTCAGATCAAGAGAGAGCTAGTGAGAGGACTACCACAGATGGAATTATGTCAAGAAGGACTCCGTGAAGTATGTGAAAAAGGGAAATTAAAGAAAGCATCACACAGAAGCAAGGAAATGACAAGTATAAATGAACCTCTTCAGTTGATTCACATGGATTTATTTGGTCCAGTGAACGTATTGTCACTATCAAGGAAAAGATATGCTTTAGTGATGGTTGATGACTTCTCCAAATACACATAGGTGTTGTTTTTACAATCCAAGGATGAAGCACCTTAGCTGATAGTGGATCATATAAAGAAAACTGAGATGGAAGCAAAATTACCTGTTAGAAAGATCAGATCAGATAATGGGACAGAATTCAAGAATGCATTTCTAAATATATTTTGTACAGAGAAAGGTATTTCGAGACAGTATTCAGCTCCAAGGACTACACAATAAAATGGGGTAGTAGAAAGGAAGAATCGTACCTTGGTTGAAGCAGCAAGGACTATGCTAAGTGAATCAAGCCTTCCTACCTACTTCTGGGCTGAAGCTGTCAACACGGCATGTTACACTCAAAATCGTACCCTGATTAATAAAGATCATGACAAGACTCCTTATGAGATAATGGCTTACAAGAAACCAACACTAAAATACTTTCATGTGTTTGGTGCTAAATGCTTTGCGCTAAAGGAAGGAAACGAACATCTAGGAAATTTTGATGTTAAAGCAGAAGAAGGCATATTTCTTGGCTATTCTCTGGAATCTAAATCTTACAGGGTTTATATGATTACTGATCAGAAGGTGATTGAAAGCCTTAATGTAACATTCGACGACACCAAGCTGGTAAGTCTGCCAAGAGAAACGGATTCTGAATCTCTGGAAATTGAAAATTTATCAGATGATCCTTTGGATATAATAGAACCTGAGATTGCTAGATCTGTGCCTATAGTACATGGAAATGCTGATTCAGGAGCAAGTGGTGATAATGGTGGAAATAATGATCATGATAATCATTCAGGAACCCCATCAAGAACCACTACAAACAGATCAGAATCATCCAGTCATGGTGACAACAACTCAGGGGGAGCAGGAAGAGGATCTACAGTTCACACTCAACATCAGAATGAACAAGGGGAAACATCAAGATCATATCTGCCTCGTCAAAGAGTTTGGAACAGAGACCATCCCTTTGAGTTGATCATTGGTGATACTGACACAGGAGTAAGAACTAAACATGCCACTCATAATGAATGTCACTTTTCAAGGTTTCTGTCAGAAATGGAACCTAAAAAAGTGGAGGAGTCATTGGAAGATCCATATTGGGTTATTGCTATGCAAGAAGAACTCAATCTGTTTGAGAGGCAGAAGGTATGGAAGCTGGTACCCCGACCAAAGAACAAGTCAGTGATAGGCACTAAATGGGTATTCAGGAACAAGCTAGATGAAGATGGCATTGTAACGAGAAATAAGGCCAGACTGGTAGCTAAAGGTTACTCTCAAGAAGAGGGTATAAATTATGATGAAACCTATGCACCAGTGGCTAGAATTGAGGCAATCAGGATGTTTCTGGCATTCGTGACACATTCAAAATTCAAAGTTTATCAAATGGACGTGAAGAGTGCATTCCTGAATGGGGAGCTAGAAGAAGAAGTGTATGTGGAACAACCTCCAGGTTTTGAAGATCCAAATCTGGCTGATTTTGTATACTTTCTATTCAAAGCTCTCTATGGTCTTAAGCAAGCTCCAAGGACATGGTATGACACTCTCTCTGAGTTTTTACTTGAAAATGGTTTTACTAAAGGTGTCATAGATAAAACTCTATTTCACAAAATGCACAAATCTAATATGATATTAGTATAAGTATATGATGACGATATTATATTTGGTTCTACTAATGATGATCTTTGCAAGAGATTCTCTAAGCTAATACAGAGTAAGTACGAGATGAGCATGATGGGAGAGTTAAACTACTTTCTTGGATTACAAGTGAGTCAAAGGAAAGATTGTATATTCATTTATCAATCCAAGTATATCAGAGAAATTCTCAACAAGTATAATCTGGAAGATTCAACTCTAGCAAAGACCCCCATGCCAACAGCCTCCAAGCTTGATCATGACAAAACTGGTAAGAAAGTTGACATCACAAGCTACAGAGGTATGATAGGCTCATTACTTTATCTCACAGCAAGTAGACCACATATTATGTTTGCAACATGCTTATGTGCTAGACTTCAAGCTGAACCAAAAGAGTCTCATCTTATAGCTGTTAAAAGAATATTTAGGTACCTTAAGGGAACTCCAAATCTTGGCATTTGGTACCCTAAAGGTACAGGTTTTGACCTAGTTGGCTATACAGATTCAGATTTTGCAGGTTGTAAGATTGACCGGAAAAGTACATCAGAAAGCTGTCAGTTTCTTGGGAGAAGATTGGTATCCTGGCATAGCAAGAAGCAGTACTCAGTATCCACATCAACTGCTGAAGCTGAATACATAGCTGCTGGAAGCTGTTGTGCTCAAATCTTGTGGATGAGGAACCAACTCCGGGATTATGGTCTCTTGGTATCAAATATCCCAATATTTTGTGACAATACAAGTGCAATAGCAATATCAAACAATCCAGTTCAGCACTCGAGAACCAAGCACATTGATATCATGTATCACTTTATCAGAGAGCATGTCACAAATGGCACTTTGGAGTTACACTTTGTACCCACTGAGGATCAAATTACAGACATCTTCACCAAACCACTTGATGAAAACACTTTCTCTAAGTTAGTTAGTGAACTTGGGATGTTAAATCTTTCTAATTAACTTAGAAGTCAATAACTGCAATTTATACTGGTTAAATTCACTTGTTATTTAATTTCAATATCTTAAGGACATCTGAATTTACATGCCATTAATTATTTCTCGTAATTCAATCATTTATGTGCTTGCATACAATATATATATATATATATATATATATATATATATATGTTTGAGCACATTCATATTGATAAAGCTATTTAATTTAATTTCAATGGACTTTATATAATTAATATTTAAAGGGGTTCATTGAAATTAATATTAAAATACTGTAGCATAATCATTTTTCATAAAAATATAGTATTATCAATAAAATGATAATAGTTGTATAAGTAGTAAAATATAATGGTGATTTATTATTTGTTTTAAACATTCTTTTAAATGATTTTTTTAAAAAAGATGTTTAAAATGAATTTCAGCAGCTCAGAGGTTGTTGGGTCGCAACAGGAGTTTTAGACTTAGAATTTTTCTAAGTATAACTCATCTGTGTCTCCATAGAGAGAAAGCCTTAGAAATTTTCTAAGTACAACTCATCTGTGTCTCCACAGAGAGAAAGACTTAGAAATTTTCTAAGTAAAACTCATCTGTGTCACCATAGAGAGTTTATACTCAGAATTATTCTAAGTACAACTCTCCTGTGTCGCCATAGAGGATCCACTTAGAATTTTTGTAAGTGTAGTCCCTCTGTGTCACCACAGAAGGATCCCAAGCACCAACACTTCTCTGTGGTCGCCACAGAGACACTACAGTGCTCCGTGGTCGCCACAGGAAGCTGTCGCCACACAACACTTAGTGCTTTTGTTTTTTGTTGGTTGTGTTGCGAGTATATATACATAATTCACTTCTTTTCGATTATATACACACAACAGCAAGAATCGCAGGAGGGAAGAAATGTTGTTTTGATCAAATCCGTAACAGAACTCTGCCAAATTTTTTAATTTTTGTAGATTTTGAAAGCCCATAACATAAGGATCATTTTGAGTCCAAAATCCACAACTTTTACCGAGTATTTTTGAAGATCGAATTACTTAGTTGTTGCTTGTTTAAAGCTTTGTTTAGAAAAAACTGTTACTTGATTTATTCTTAATTTAATTTTTAGGCCTTGTTTGGTTAATCTCTTAAAAAGTGTGTTTTTTATGTATGGTCAATTTATTTTATCTCATAATTCGAAGGGCGCAAATAAATTTGTTTTAAATCCCAATATTATTCTCATTTTAATTAAATGGCGAATAATATTCAGATTCCAAAAAAAAATTTTGTTTCTATTATTGAACGTGATCCAGTTAAAATGGTACATTTTGAGACATGGATCCGTTTTCTAAATAAACACTCCATTGTGCGCTTCGCATTAACTACTAATGTGAAATTGAATGTTGAGCTTCTCAGGCATGTGCATACAACCGCTACAAATTCTTCTGATGATGAACAATTAGCTTTCTCCTTTACTATTGGTGATGATACAATCAGAATCACATAAGACGATTTAAATGAACATCTTTAGCTACCTCGTGATAATTTTGATGACATTCCAGAAGACTGGGAATTACTCAGCTTTTTCAGAGCAATAAAGAGCACATTGACAGAGAATGACAACTTTCCAAAGCACTTCAACAAAAGTCATCTTCCAAAGGAATGGAATCTGTTCTTCAATATATTGTCTCACTACTTGGCTCCCAAGACTGGTGGATTCCATGGACTGACTATTTTCAATCAAGTTGTTGGGGTTGCTGTCACAAATAATCTTCGCATCAACTTTGGACGTTTATTCATGAACCACATTTTGGAGAACTAATCTCAGTGTCAGAACTTTATCTTATACGCAAGGTTTCTTCAGATTGTGCTCAATGGAAAACTGTCAGAAGCACAAAAGGCATCAACTCACAGTGATATCTTGGAAGATCCTCATATCTTGTCTTCACTGATAGTGACTAAATTGCACAAGAAAGGGAACTATTCAAATGCAAACGCTGATTTCCTAACATACCACATGATAGATGTCTTTGCTACTATCAATGCTCAATATGAAGAAGAATGAGCTGAAGATGAACCTCAAGCTGAAAATGAACCACAGAAAAACATTGCTCATGAACCTGAAGAAAATGTGAATGCAAAAGCAGATCAACTTGATCCTAAGCATGGTGATCAAGCAGAGGCCGAAGTTGAACCGCAAGAAGCTGAACCTGAAAATTCTCCACAACCTCAACCTGAAGCTGCTAGTCCACCTCCTCAAGCTGCTGAGTCTACTCACTCTAATACATATATCTACAGACCAACTTTCTCAGGTATGGGTACTTCTGCTATGAGTAATACTTTTCAAGCATGCTCTGATTTCATTAGTATAGAACAATTACATCTTGACCCACATCACGCATAGCTACTTATTGAAGAAGTAGATAGGAGAGTGTTAGTCCCTTAACAATGCAACAAGAATTACAAAAGGGGGGTTGAATGGAATTCTTGAAACTTTTTCACAAATAAAATTGTTCTAACTTAAATATGTATATATCAGTGTGAGTTGATTTGCAGAGTGCGGAATAATAACTTGAAGTGAATCAAAACACAAGTAATTAAAAACACAAGTCTTTAAAAACTTTCTTGTATATTTAAATGTATCCACCAGAGATATATAATATATTAAGAGAACTCTGTGTAGAAATTAGCTCACGGCTGCTTACAAATGAACAACTAAGACTACAGAGAAATACTGAGAATACAGCTTACAAATGTTTCTCCCTTGGTTGCTTAGTTAGTTGTTCTATTTGCTGCTTCTTGGTTTTTATATATCACCAAGATTACGAAGTAATAAGACAAGATAATGAAACAAAAACTATCAATTCTAATACTATGCTACTTCATTACTCTATTCCAACATCTTTGAATATCTTCATAATAGCATGGAAATGGCAATGCTTCTTTGTTCTCTAAAACCCAGTTGAATAGGCTTCCACATTCCATTTGCATACACTCGACGCATGTGACTATGTTGTCACTGTCAACAGATGTTTGAATTCTTTATCCGTCGGGTTCATGATCATCCGTCGAGTTCATGATCATCCGTCGAGTTCATGATCATCCGTCGGGTTGTCTAGTTGATCATCCGTCGGGTGGCATTGTTGTTTATCCGTCGGGTAGCAATCTGGCACTTGACTTCATTTCATTTATGCAGGATTACAAGATATCATCTATGTACAATTAATCAACCTATTCTGCATATCTAGTTAAAGTCAACATGACTTGAGTACTACTTACAGAATATAAACAATGTGTATGCAGAAATGTTGTAACACCCCCAAATCCGGGGTCGGGGATTCAGGTTGTCACGAGTTTCATTTCCCTTATCAATACTTAATCTTAACAGTCAACCAACTACTGAGTACTGTGACCCCACAATACACACACACACACACCACAAGTTATAGTCTCAGAGATGAATACCAAAAATAACACAAGTCCTTTTATTCCACAATTATAAACCGTTACACCTTAAAAGGGTTTCTGAATAATTTACATATTCCTTTCCATTATTACAATTCATAAATATACATAAGTCCGGTACAAAAAAAGTTGAAAGCCTAGCCTATTGGTAGTTCCTACCTCAACTACAATGGCATCAACGCCTACAGAAAACTGCGGAACGTTTCCTATCCGCTCACAAATTGGGAGCTTGGTCCTGTTCATCTTGTCTATCTGTTGTTGTGTGATGAAAGAAGAAAGCAAGGGTGAGCAACAAGCCCACCGAAATAATATGTATAATAATTAACAATATATGAGCATTCTCATAGTAGTCATGAAAGTCTTGGTCAAGAAGAAATGAACCAAGTTGATATCTTAACGCGACCAAGTCGCAAAATATTCAGTATATAGTATATATACTTTTCATAATCTTTGAAATCCTTTCCCATGCATAATATACATAGAGTTCCAGTTTATAACTACATTTCTGAAAAATAAAGTTTTATCTACAGTACCTCTTGTGAAGTGATTTTCCAAAAGGAACTTTGATAAAGTGTCATACCAGGCTCTAGGTGCTTGCTTCAGTCCATAAAGTGCTTTAAGAAGATAATAGACATACTCTGGAAAATTTGGATCTTCAAAACCAGGAGGTTGACTGACATATACTTCTTCCTCCAAATCTCCATTCAGAAAGGCACTTTTGACATCCATTTGATAGACCTTGAAATTGGCATGGGCTGCATAGGCTAAGAAGATTCTGATGGCTTCAAGTCTTGCAACAAGAGAAAATGTTTCATCAAAATCTATTCCTTCTTGCTGACAATAGCCCTTAGCAACCAATCTAGCTTTGTTCCTGACTACTATGCCATTTTCATCCATCTTGTTTCTGAATACCCACTTGGTGTCTATTGGATTCTTTCCTTTAGGTTTGGGTACTAGCTTCCATACATTATTCCTTTCAAATTGGTTTAGCTCCTCCTGCATAGCTAAAATCCAATCAGGATCCAACAAAGCTTCTTCTACCTTCTTTGGTTCTTCCTTTGACAGAAAGCTACTGTATAGACATTCTTCCTGAGTTGCTCTTCTTGTTTGAACTCTAGAAGAGACATCACCAATGATAAGCTCAAAGGGGTGATCTTTTGTCCATTTCCTTTGTTGAGGTAGATTAGCTCTAGATGAAGAGACCTCATGGTTGTCTTGATGTGTGATTGAGTTTTGTTTGCTAGAAACTCCCCCTGAGTTTGTGGATCTTTGATTTGAGAAAGGGGAATTTTCTATAGGTGATCTGTCTTGACCTCCAGCTCCTTTTGATAACCCGACGGATGGTGAATTTTGAGTACCGACGGATGAGGCAGGTTGTTTTCTGATGGATAACGCAGATTGCCTTCCGACGGATGAAGCATTATGCAACTCGACGGATGTTGAGTTTTGTGCTTCATTGGTAGTAGATTTGTCTACATTATCCTTAGACACTGTTTCTTGATCACTTTCATCATCACTGTCATCACTAACCATCTCCACATTGTCGAATTTGAGGCTCTCATGGTAATCTCCATCTTTCAGTCCTTCAATCTTTTTATCATTAAACACAACATGTATAGATTCCACAACAATGTTGGTTCTTAGATTGTAGACTCTGTATGCTTTACTAACAGCATATCCAACAAAAATTCCTTCATCTGCTTTAGCATCAAACTTCCCATTTTAATCCGTTTGACTTCTCAGGATATAGCATTTGCAGCCAAAGACATGAAGAAAGTTTAGAGTTGGCTTCTTGTTCTTGAACAATTGATAGGGAGTCATGCATCTTGGTTGATTAATCAGAGAAATGTTCTGAGTGTAGCATGCAGTATTTACAGCTTCAGCCCAGAAATATGTTGGTAGTTTAGATTCTTCAAGCATTATCCTTGCAGCTTCAATAAGTGATCTGTTCTTCCTTTCCACTACTCCATTCTGTTGTGGAGTCCTTGTTGCTGAAAACTCATGCAGAATCCCATTTTCTTCACAAAATTCTCTCATGACAGAATTCTTGAACTCAGTTCCATTGTCACTCCTGATTCTTCTAACTTTGAAATCAGGATGATTGTTGACTTGCCTTATGTGATTGATGATGATTTCACTAGCCTCATCTTTAGATTTTAGGAAATATGTCCAAAAGAACTTTGAGAAATCATCTACAATTACTAGGCAAAATCTTTTCCTTGAGATGGACAATACATTGACTGGTCCAAACAAATCCATGTGAAGCAGTTACAAAGGCTCTTCAATTGTTGAATCAAGTTTCTTCCTGAATGATGCTTTGATCTGCTTCCCTTTTTGGCAGGCATCACACAGTCCATCCTTTGAAAACTCCACTAGAGGAATGCTTCTTACCAGTTCTTTCTTTACCAGCTCATTTATGGTCTTGAAGTTTAAATGGGATAGCTTCTTGTGCCATAGCCAACTTTCATCCTGACTTGCTTTACTGAGAAGACAAGTTACAGACTTTGCTTTGGATGAGTTGAAATCAACTAGATACACATTTCCTTTTCTCACACCAGTGAGAACTACTTTGTTGCTTCTTTTATTAGTCACAACACAGGCTTCTGAGTTGAAGGTTACTGAATTTCCTTTGTCACAAAGCTGGCTGATACTCAACAGATTGTGTTTGAGACCATCCACTAAGGCAACCTCCTCAATGATGACATTGTCCTTTAAAATCATGCCATATCCCACAGTATAACCCTTGCTGTCATCTCCAAAAATAATACTTGGGCCAGCTCTCTCCTTAAACTCTGTGAGCATGGTAGAATCACCAGTCATGTGTCTTAAACAACCACTATCCAAGTACCAAAGATTCTTTCTGTTTCCCTGCACACATCAAAATCAAATCAAGTTGATTTTGGTACCCAAGTTTCCTTGGGTCCTGCCTTGTTAGCTTTCTTTTTCTGTTTCTTAGGTCTTATCTCATTTGACTTAGGAATTTTAGATTCATCCTTAGTCATTTGGATTGGGCCTTTGGAACCATTCATTGCAACAGAATTATCATGCATATTATGACTAACAGGAAATGGCATGCTTGGTGTAAACATGTTATTCCAGTAAGGCATGCTAAATGGCATTTGTGGCATACTATATGCAACATAATAAGGATTAGGTGCAAATGGCATATTATCAAACTGTGCATTCATGTTCTGTGTAGGCATAACATTAACAGGCATGGGAGGCATGGCATTCATGTTAGGAAATTGAGACTGAACATACATGGGAGTAGGCATGGCAGATTTGCAATTAACAGAAAAATGATTTATGCTACCACACTTGACATAGATTTTTCTAGGAGCATATTTATCAGGTGTGTAGTTATTGTGTTTGTTAATCCCTACTTTACCATTCCTATTATTTTTCCTTTTAGTCTCTGTTTTTACCTCAATTTTCTCAAGTCTGTCACTTAATTGTTTAACAGTCATGTGACCAACATTAGCCTTTTTACCTTTCTTAACTTGACTTGACTCTCCTGAAATAAAGTTCTTGGAAAGAGACCCATACTTCTCATTCAGCTTGATTAGTTTGGCTTTGCTAATGGGCTTGCTCACAGCCGACGGATGAGGATTTTCATCATTCGACGGATAACACTTTTTGTTATACGACGGATAGTCCTCATCATCCGTCGAGTCTACATCTGTTAGCAGTCCATCTACCAAATTAGGTTCTAGTTTCTCTTTGTTCTTTTTCCAGGCTTCATCACAGAAAGACTCAATTCCTTAAACTTTGGTGATTTGAGCATGGACATCCCTGGATGACTTCCATGCTTTAATCACCTCTTGTTCACGCTCGAGCTGCTTCTTTAAAATCTCTTCCTTTTTCAAGGACTCGGTTAATTCCTCCTTGGCAATCTTACACTCAATTCTTAATTTCTCAAAATCAACAAACTGAGACTCAAGCACATTATTCATCTCACTTAAAAAAGAAATTATTTTCTTTGATTTTAGCATTTTCTTTAGTAAGAGACTTAAGTGTAACACATAAATGATATAATTCTGTAGACATGTCATTTATGGCATCATTACACTCAGCTTTAGATAAATATGCAAGGTTTGTAGTAATTACCTGATTTCTTGAGGAGCTTGTCTCTGTCTCATCAGACTTGGCCATTAGGGCTAGATTGACATAGCTGACATCTTCATCTTCATCTAAACCATCTGCTGCCCAGTCATTTTCTTGTGTAATAAAAGCCCTTTCCTTTTATTTGAGTAGATCAAAGTATTTTTGCTTATAATCCACAGACTCAAACTTTTTCTTACTGGAATCTGACTTTCTACACTCATTGGCAAAATGCCCTGCCAAGCCACATTTGAAATATTTGAATTTTGACTTATCCACCATGTTTCTATTTGGCTTGGCTGCTCCAAAGTTCTTCTTGAATTTGAGCTTGGCAAATCTCCTGGAAAGAAATGCTAGGTGCTCATCAACGTCCTCCATGTCATCTTGGCTCAATGAATCTTCATTTTCTACTACAAGCCCATTGCCCTTGTTCTCACAGACCTTAGCAGTTGATTCAACAGCTTCCATCTTCACTTCCTTCTCCTTTTCCAGATCAGCAACTAGTGCAATGGATCCTCCTTTCTTCTTTTCTCTCTCCATCCTTTCATCCTGCTCTATTTCAAGCTCTTAGGTTTTCAGGATGCCATACAGTCTCTCCAAAGTAAACTCCTTATAATCTTGTGAGTTTCTCAATGAGACTGTCATTGGTTTCCATTCCTTTGGAAGAGATCTAAGGAATTTCAGATTAGAGTCTTTAGTCTGATAGACTCTTCCATGCAACTTAAGAGCATTTAGTAGTTTTTGAAACCTACTAAAAATGTCAGTGAGAGACTCACTTTCCTCATTGTGAAAATGCTCATATTGCTGAATCAAGAGCTGCATCTTATTTTCTCTAACTTGTTCAGTGCCATCACAGATTATCTGTATAGTATCCCAGACTTTCTTGGCAGTTTTGCAGTTGATAATGTTGTCAAACATGTCTGCATCAACTCCATTAAACAGAATATTCATGGCCTTTTTATCCTTCCTGACTTGTTCAATGTCAGGATCAGACCATTCATGCCTTGGCTTGGGAACTGATGGCTCGTATCCTGTTGCAGCTCTCATTGGAACATGAGGGCCTCTTTCTATGCAGTCCACATAAGCCTCATCTTGAGAAAGCATATGAAGATACATCTTTACCTTCCAATGATGGTAATTATCTTTATCTAGAAAAGGAATCTTGACTCCAACATCCTTCTTCTTCATCTTGCTGAATTGTTTTGATATTTAAACTCTTTGTAGATTAAGAGCTTGCTCTGATACCAATTGTTAATCCCTTAACAATATAGCAAGAATTACAGAAGGGGGTTGAATGGAATTCTTGAACCTTTTTCTTAAAATAAAAATGTTCAAACTCGAATACAAATATAAGTGTTTTGATTAGCACAATGCGGAATAAAAACTTAATTGAATCAAAATATAAGTAATTAAAAACAAGAGTCTTTAAAAACTTTATGGTGGATTTAAACAATTCCACCAGAGATATATATTATATCGAGAGAACTCTGTGTGCAAGAATGCTCACAGCTGCTTACAAATTTGAACTACTGAGAATACAGAGAAATGCTAATATTTCTGCTTACAAATGTTTCTCACTTTTTGTATCTCAGATCTTAGTTTCTATTTGCTACTGCTTGGTTTATATATTACCAAGATTACAAAGTCAAAAGAAGATGGTTTAAATAACGATATAATTACCATTTTTCTTTTGAATTCTTGAAAAAAAAATCGTGAATGTCAATAATAAGTCTTTACAATATATAATTTATTTTTATGTTACAACCATGATTTATACTCGGTTCCGTAAAAAATATATGGATTTTTTGTCAGTGATAATGTGAATACCATATATAAATTATTGCAATTTATTTATTACATAATTTTAATTTTTGAATAATTATAAATGCATGTTATTGAAGTAATCAATTGTCTCATTAGATGTTAATAATGATTATACATATATATAAATCAGATATTTAGCATATAAATAATTGAAACTATCGTAATTTACTAAGAAATGTAACATACGTATTGCTCAAAGGTTAAAAGAAAGGAATTCAATTGTTTGTCCTTTCTGTGTTGTTTTATTGAAATTGTTGGCAATGTGAGAGCTTCCATAATGGTTTCTTGAACTATAACTACATATCATGCAAAAGAAGGGAGCACCTGGGCACTTGTACAATCATCCTAAACACAGATGCATGATAATGTGCCTACTTAATCGCTTGTTAGCTCGCACAAACATAACTACAGGACAATATATAGTTCTACTCAAGTATGAACCATGTTTCCATGGAAAACAAGTAAATGACCTTACATTATGAAGAAGACTAAAATTACCTGTTTAATTTGTGGAACAGAAACTCTGGGAGCATCCCTAAGTCTTTCAATAGACATAAAATTACCTTCCAAACATTCTTCGTGCATTATCATTAATTTTTCAGATATCTGGTCATGAAAATTGAAGTAATCCAGAGTGAGGGTAGGATAAAGTACGCAAAAAATGCACAATAATGGCAAAAAGTGCATGTTCTATGATGTTCAATGAACATATACTTGTTGAAAGGGTAGGACAAAGTACGCAAAATATGCACATCAATTGCAAAAAGTGCAAGTTCTATGATGTTTAATGAACAGATACTTGTTGAAAAATTCTGTGAAAAGAGTACCACTTCTTTAAATGCTTATGCATAGAACAGAATACATAAAGGCAATGATACAATGGACCCTGAGGTATGTCAACTTGTACGCTTTGAACCATGAACTATGTTTATGGGAAAAATTGGACCTTGATTCATTTAGAAGCGAATTAGCCATTTGCAGGCACAATTTTTTCAAAACAGTTGATCTACTGTTAGGAAGACCACTTAGAGCTAAGTCACTCATTTGAAACAGGAAATTCAAACCAAATTGCCAAATATAAGGGTCACCTCGTCTATTATATGTAGTTTATGGTCGTTTTAACTAAGATAATCATTCAGGGCTAAAACTGTACAAGCTGACATATTATAGGTTTCATAGTGGATTATAACCATTTACCAATCATGCATGAAGAACTATGATATTTAATCTGATGAATTATGGTATAACTTTAAACACAAAATTATCCCCACTAGATAAATAGAAGAATTAGCTATTTCAGGGGGTTTGAAACAGGAAATTCAAAACAAATTGGCAAATATAAGGGTCACCTCGTCTATTATATGTAGTTTATGGTCGTTTTAACTAAGATAATCATTCAGGGCTAAAACTGTACAGGCTGACATATTATAGGTTTCATAGTGGATTATAACCATTTACCAATCATGCATAAAGAACTATGACATTTAATCTGATGAATTGTGGTATAACTTTAAACACAAAATTATCCCTACTAGATAAACAGAAGAATTAGCTATTTCAGGGGTAAAAGATCTAAAACAAACAATTTCTGGAAAAAAAGAACTGGTACAAACCCTTATACACTCCTAACAATCTAAAAATATAAATTTGTTCTACAGAGAATCTAGACCATATTTTTGTTTTAAAAGTTCTTTTAGAAAAAACATAGGACCAATATACAACAAGGCTAGGTGCTCATCAGATTACAGTATAGTTTAGTAGTCTATCAAACCTGCGCCAACAAAAGAATAAAATGTTGAGATGATGAAAGGGAAAGTACCTCCTCAATGCTGCCATCATCATGTTCAGTGTTAAGAGAAAGCATAAAGTCATCAAGCATGTTCTCCAAATCATCAATATAAATAGGCCCTGCCCACAATAAAAAGAACATAATCAACAAAGTAATCGCGAGATAATTAGTTATGTACAAAATAATACATTTGCAAACTAAAAAAGTAGAATATCAAGTTCCATATCTAGTACTACAACAGAGCAACCTCTGCTCTTACATATTCAAGCTCCTAGAGGAAGTATTTAATACTTCACGTGCGTAAGACAACATAACAATTTGCTGCATGGAGGCAGTAAAAGAAAGTAAAGAATCCTGCCCACTACAATTGTAAGTTGAAAACACATAAGTCGAATAAATTTTTCATTAATGAGTTTGTAAAAATATAACTTTTGACTTGGTGAACCATGAAAAGAGATCAACAGGTAACTGCTCGACCGCAACTTGAAGAGAAGACCATTGCGAGAGCAACAACTGTATTCCTTCTTGTAGTTTAAATGCTGCATCTTCCGATAACTAATGGCGCTCCATTATCAATTCAGCTTAAGAACCTAAGTCCGGGACTATCTATTTTGTTCATATATAGATATCTAATCAAATTAAGAAGAGTTTTATACTCCTAAGTACTGAGTACAAAGGCTTTTTAATGTTAATGCACCAAGGATACATCTATAGACTGTAATTACACAACTTCATTAAAGAAAAAACCAATTCTATCATTAAAATACACTAAGTATTTGTGTCCCTCCACTAAGTACGCACCGGAATTTATCTCTATTAAAAAACCAAAAATATTTTAAAAATGAAGCCTGTCAGCACTGCCCTGTAACTCAACGTTATCATAGCTAAATGATACGAATATAAATCGATAAGCAGTACGTACTTCTAGTTTAACACCAAGTCAATTAAAATTGTTCTTAGGGAACTTGTATCAAACACCTATTGGGCACAATCAAGAATTAACTAACTTCTCTTCCATTAAGTAGTGGGTGATAATCCTAAACAAAATAAATCTTCGAACACGTAAGCATAGTTTTAGTAGTCATTCTTTGAAAAATAAACAATAATTCATGGAAGGTGAATCAACACAAAATAGGAGTTCTATATACGTAAATGTTGAAAATAACAAATGAAATGAGTTTATGCAATACCTTAGTGCTAAAATTTAGCAGGAGAAGACTGTGGAATAAGTTGCTAACCCGATCTTGCTCGATGTTCTGATTGTAAACTAGGTCACTTCTACAAATCCACTATTTTATGGATAACTATCAACTAGTTTATAATCCGTGCGATGCACGGACTAATTATACATTTATAATTTTATTATTTTCTAAAAATAACTTATAAAAGACGGTAATTATATATTATTTAGATTAATGAAATTAAATATTTACATATTATTTTGTATATATTATATCGAATGATTCAAAATTGAGATAGTTAAACTTTAAAACAAAACACTAAAAATATTATAAATGCTATGACTATGGTTCGAGTTATGAAAATGGAATATGTTAAAAAATTTGTGTTAAGAACTCTATTGAAGTACCTAATATGGATGATATAATATCGATTCGTGGTCGTTCAAGGCGTGAAGGATAAGTTGTTACATAATTTCATCTGTTGAGAAATCATTATAAAAACTATCAGTTTTTGTGCTTTGCTACTTTGTTCTCTATTACCCAGTTAATAGGCTTCCTCATTTCATTTGCATACATCCCGACGCATGTGACCAGTTGTCACTGTCAACTGATGTTTGAATTCTTTATCTGTTGGGTACATGATCATCCGTCGACTTTATGATCATCCGTTGATGGCTTTATTGATCATCCGTCGACTGCTATATTAAACATCCGTTGATAGCCATTTGATCATTCGTCGATGACTTTGTTAATCATCTGTCGATGGCTTTGTTAATCGTCTGTCGGTAGCTATTTTGGCACTTGACTTCATTTCACTTATGCAGAATTACAAGACATCATTTATGTACAATTAATCAACCTATTCTGCATATCTAGTTAAAGTCAACATGACTTATTTGCTACTACATAATCTATACAAAGGTGTATGCAGAAATGTGCTACAGACTCATTATTACATAAGCTACTCACTAGATGGATAATAAGTCATCATCCGTCGGAACTATAATGAGTTATCCGTCGGGACTATAATTCTTATCCGTCGAGTGCTACATTATTTCACTAAGTAAAATCTACTTAGGTGTTTTGTTTATGTCATCATCAAGTACACAACATATGCACAACACACCATCAGTATCTCCAATTTTTCCATGTGCATCCAATGAATTTCCTAGAGTCTTCGTGGATTTAAGACTCATCATTTTCAATGGCGGCTGATTCCAAATTCCTCATAATACATTATAAATTCTTTCAAAGTGAATTCTCCTCTATTGTTAGACTTAAAATTTCTTATCTTCCTTTTTCGACTATTTTCTACCAGCACACGGAACTTTTTAAAGGCATCAAATTTATCACTTTTATTCTTTAAGAAATAAGTTCACATAACTCGACTAAAATCATCAACCAATTGAAAATATAATTGTTACCTACAGAGGTGCACAGTGTAATAGGACCACAAAAATTACCGTGCACCAATTCAAGTGGTAATGTAGCTGAAAACTTTGATTGAGTCGGGAACGTTTTCCCGGTCTGTTTGCCCATTAGGCACCTTGTACATACTTCATCCGGCTGGCTGACAACAAGCATCCCTTGCACCATATTGGTTGTGGACATCATCTTCAAGGCCTTAAAATTGACATGATCAAGACAAGAGTGCCACAACCAGTTTATACTTTCAATTCATGCCATTTAACACTTTGACTCACATATATATATATTATGATCTTATATAACCTATTGAAAAAGCGTTTTACTTTTATCAATAAATTATCTTGCTTATAACGAACCCACAAGTGTTCCCCTTTGAGCATTATAATATATCCCTCTTCAACAAATTGCCCAAGACTAAATATATCACTATGCAAGGAGGGAATATAATATACCTCTTTTAACGTTCTGACTTCTGCATTTTTTCATCTCAAATTGATTGAGCTTTAACCCTCAATTTCAACAATGGAGCCATCTCCAAACTTGACTTGGCCGCCCACACTTCGATGTAGGCTAGCAAAACTTGATTGTTCCCCGGTCATGTGACTACATGCTCCGTTATCAAGATACCATAAATTTTATTCCAACTTGTAATAACCCCAATTTTTGGAAATTTTTGAAACCCTTATGAATAGTGATTTCGCAGATTATGCTGAATGAGAAAACTTTTCATGCCACACTATGTAGGGGTTCTTTTATTGATCTTCCGAGATATTATTAGTACTCTATGTGGTATATCGTCAGAATCCAAATCCGAACACTTTGATTTTTCCCGAAAATCCACCAGATATCGAAAGAATTGAGTATAAGGTAACAGGATAAAAAGGTTTTAAATTCAAGGATTTTAATAGAGGATCATAAAAGGAATATAATGTATTGAGAAAGGTTAAAGGGAACCCAAGTAATAAGATCCCGGGTATGATCCCTCAAACGATAAACGAGAACGAAAGTTAAGCGAACCGTATAACAGATCAGCGGTCATTAGGCAAGCAATTAGGAGTTAATCAAGGGGTTAGTGGATGATGATGTCATCACACCAACAAGAAGAAGAAAAGTGTGGAAGATGACATAAGCATGGTGACTTAAGCATGACAAAAAGGAGGGATTGGTTGGTTGATTGTGGACCATTCATTCTTTACCATGGTAAAAAGTTAATTAAACAAACAAGGTGGATCAACCAAGCCAAAAACAAATTATAACAACAAAAAAACACAAAACACTCCATTTCTTCAAGGAAGCTCTCGACTTCTTTTTATCAAAAATGAAGATCCAAGCACCACCACTTACTATTTGGCAAGGTATTTATCTAAGCTTCCCCATGGATAGTTACATACTTCCTATAAGTTTAAGCTTCTAATTCCAAGCCAATCTTTTTTTATAAATCAAGGAAGAAGATGGTGAATAGTAACTTTCAAAAAATAACTTTAGTTTTCTTGAAATTTTATGAAAGTTTAAGGTTATACAAGCAAGGATCAAGGTTCTTTAGGCATTCAAAGCTCTTGGGTTGTGTTAAGAAGCTTCAAGAAGGAATAAACTCCAAACCCTAACTTTAGTTTTGAGTATTTAGGAATGGTTATAATTGATATAGTATATGTGAAACATGAAGCTTGTTTGTTTAGAGTTTGGGTTGGAGTGGTAGTGAAATGAATGTTGAATCTTGTTGATTTGTTAAAGGAATTAAGTATAGTTTAAATTCATGATGAGAATAACATAAATTGGAAGAACTTTAGGTGTTGGGACTGTTGTAGTGTGTTTTGGATGGATGTTGGTTGTATGAATGAATTGGGATTGATTGGTGGTTGAATTGGAATGGTATAAAATTGGGAAATCGCGTAAACATAGCCGTCGTAATGTCCGATTTACTTTAGACTGCTTTTGTTCATAACATTAGGACCCGAGAACTCCCTGATAGGTTTTGACCATTGCCATGTTTAGATAGTTCATGTTATGAGCTTCGTTTTGATATGTGGTTCGTTTGATTCCGATGTACGGTTTAGGAGACACGACCGTTTTAAGTAACGGCGTTTCGCGAACAAACCATTACCCCTCGCCTTACTTTGAAACATTGGTTAAAGACCCTAAATGACTAATTGGAGTATGAAACAATTATGTAAAGTGGATTAGGAAGTTGGTAAGGTACTCGCAAAAGAATCACCTTAAAACCCTTAATGGTTAATTTATTAAAAATGGTGGAGCTGAGGGTACTCGAGCGACTTAAGTTAATCGTTAAGCGCGAAAGCGAACGTTATGACTCTAAATGGTTAAAGTCTAGTTTCTTAAGCGACCGGGGTTTAATTCTGACTTATGTTGTTGTTCATAGGTTATCGGACCCACTCTAATCTTAGGTCTATCCGGGAGCACTCATGCAAGTTTTCTACCCGTTATACTGTTGTTGTGATGTATAAATGTATATGCATTATCTTGTGATAGATGCATGTTGGTTAATTAGCAAATTTTGCGATATATTGAAGCATGCTGATATGGTATATATATGCATGTCTGTTTCATAATCTGGTTATCTATCTGTTGATTTCAATGCTTATAGTTGCATAATACCTATGCTAGAGATAAGCAGTAGTTGCGTATACCCTTAGTATAGGGGACCCAAAGGTGAACATTTTCTAAAACCGGGAGTCGATGTTCCCGAGTATATTATATATATATATATATTTAAATATATATATATATATTGATATAGTTTTCAAAACTATTAATCGAATAAGGTTTATTCGATAACTTTTATTCTATTTAATGAATATTATTACGAATATTCATTCGAGGGCTTATGACTCAAGTTATTTTATTTAATGAATATTATTACGAATATTCATTCGAGGGCTTTTGACTCCTGTTATTTTATTTAATGAATATTATTACGAATATTCATTCGAGGGCTTATGACTCCTGTTATTTTATTTAATGAATATTATTACGAATATTCATTCGAGGGCTTATGACTCCTGTTATTTTATTTAATGAATATTATTACGAATATTCATTCGAGGGCTTATGACTCCTGTTATTTTATTTAATGAATATTATTACGAATATTCATTCGATGGCTTATGACTCCTTTTATTTTATTTTATGAATATTATTACGAATATTCATTCAAGGGCTTATGACTCCTTTTATTTTATTTATTGAATATTATTTGAATATTCATTCGAGGGCTTATGACTCAGTTTATATTATTTAATGAATATTATTTGAATATTCATTTAAGGATCTATGACTCCGATTATTTGCTGAGATATATTTTTTATTTTATTAAAGAATAAGGTGTCGATAATCCAACTTATCTTGATTATTCAAATAAAGATAGTACTTTCGTATAAGTATATCTTTGGTTATTTAATACTCATTTCAAGTATAAGTTTTACAACTTCTACCTCAATTATTTGTATAAAGATTATTCTTTTTGGGAATATTATTTAAATAATAATATTCAGATATTTTCTAATATATTGGGACTGATTTACTTTATTAAATCAGCATTACTCCAAACACTCTTTAAAGTGTTTTCGAGTCTTTAAAATGATTTTTAAAAGTTAGAGCGGATCCCAAAACTCATTTTTATATATTTAAGATCTTCCTTTTAAAGGGGATTTAAATACTCGCTCAAAACCAGAGGGATCCGGCTCTGTGGGTATTTTATATTCGCAACGAGGTTGCTCTTTTGATAAATGAATTGATTACTTACCCAACGTTCGGGAAGTAAGTCCATCTATTGAGTCGGCATAAGCAACATGGGCTCAGTGGGCATCCATGAAAGTGTAAGTGGCTCAGTGGGAGTCCATCAAATACGTAAGTGGCTGAGTGGCAGTCCAGCATAAGGTCCTATTGCGGCCAGGGTGATGACCAGTGGGGAATTCGTCCATCTACTAGTAGAAAAGGTTACTTATTGGTATCTTTGCCTGATCAGCAAGATATCAGGTTTATGCCAAGGTTTTCTCCTTTCCAAATTCATTGGATATTGCAACTCTGTTTATAATTTTCATAATAGAGGTTTTCAAGGAGTGTATGAAATGTATATATATATAGGTGTATATATATCGGGACTTAATGAAGTATCTCGTAACTTCATTATTTATAATGATGTTCAAAGATTGAATCTATTCAAATCTTGTCCTGTAGTCTCATCTATGTGATGAACTTTTGAAACTAATTATAACTTGAACGGTGGTAGTTCAAGTAGTATTTGGAAAAGATATAAGTATATTGGAGTATCTTGTAACTTCATCTTTTAAACTTATATCTAGCAAATGATTATCTTATGCATGTCAAAAATTTTCAGAAAAACGTTGAGACAAGGTTAGATATATGAGATCACCTTGCAACGATAGTTTTATACAGTTATAAACTGGAACTCTATGTATATTATGCATGGAAGAGGACTTCCAAGATTTTGAAAAGTATATATGTATATATACTGAATATTTTACGACTTCATCGCATTAAGATATCAAACTTGGTCCATTTCTTTTGACCAAGACTTTCATGAGTACTATGAGAAGGCTCATATATAGTTAATCATTATACATATTATTTTGGTGGGCTTGCTGCTCACCCTTGCTTTCTTCTCTCATCACACAACAACAGATAAAAAAGATGAACAGGACCAAGCTCCCAATTCGCGAGCGGATAGGAAACGTTCCGCAGTTTCCTATAGGCGTTGATGTCGCTGTAGCTGAGGTAGGAACTACCAATAGGCTAGGCTTTCAACTTTTGATGTACCAGACTTATGTATCTTTATCAATTGTAATAATGGCAAAGAAATGTAAATCTATTCAGAAACCCTTTTAAGGTGTAATGGCATATAATTTTGGAATAAAATGATTCGTGTTACTTTTGGATATTCATCTCTGAGACTATAACTTGTGGTGTGTGTGTTTATTGTGGGGTCACAGTACAGAGTAGTTGATTGTTTATTAAGATTGGGTGTTATTAAGGGAAATGGAACTCGTGACAACCCGGATCCCCGACCCCGGATTTGGGGGTGTTACAGAAATGGTATCAGAGCTAAGCGTTATAAACCTCAGAGATGATGTGACGTTAAGATAATAAGTTCACTAAGATAATAAGAACTCTTGCCAAGTTCACCCGGTTCCCCACGCGGCGAATGGGTACGTCCCCCTAAACCACATTCTGATAAAGTCTGGTAGTTTGAAGTATGTATTCACGAGGAAAAGCAAATGTAGTGGCAAGCGATAAGCAAAAAGGAAAGAACGAACATAGAGACTGCACCTGCAGAATTAACTATGGAATTTTAGAAGTTGGAATTGGAAGTTAAAGTTCATAATCCAAAAGGAACAAGGATGGATAGTATGACCTTTCAGTCAAAGTTGTGAAGGGAAAAATAAGATGTCAATAGAAGATAATGGATCAAGATGTTAGTAGTTAGTAAGAGGAAATTTATGCACCCAGGAAAATAATCACGATATCCCCAGGTTTTCTTCCAGCACTTGGATGCTACAAGTAGAAGGATTAAGAAATGAGATCCCACAGGGAATTCACAATATAAAGTATTTAATTTATTGAAGAAATGCCAAGATATACGGAAATTTAAAGAAAAATAGTGATAACCAGGTATAAGAAGGAATTTTCAAGATGGATTAGGAAGTGTTGGACATGTCAACGAATTATGGCAAAATATTGGAGGCCTAGTGAATAAGGCAGACCCAGGGAGTGGTTTTACAAGAAGCGAATCGTTAAGTGTACCAGTGATGTTAAGGGAGAAAAGGAATAAAATTATAAGAGTATGTACTGATTATCGGGAGTTTAACAAAACAACGAATAAGAAGAAGGGAGACCCTATAAAGAATTGATTACTTATGAGACCTAATTCAAGAAGTGTGTTATGTCTCGAGGAATAACTTAAGATTCAACCTGAGAACATAACAAAGATTACGATTAAAGTGAGTTATGAGCATTGCAAGCTCGGGTGATATTATATGAAATAACAAGTGTATCAGTTACCTATAAGGAATTAGGGAACATGTTGTATAAAGAGTACTCAGATAAGTGAATTGTATTTATTGATAACATCTTCAGCTATTCAGAGAATAAGAGAGTCTGTGTGAGACGCCCAAGGATTTTTCCCCAAAGATTAGAAGGAAAGTAGCTATACGTTGAGTTTTCAAGTTTGAAATTTTGACAGAGGTTAATAAAAGATTCTGATTAATCCGTTAACAACTACCTAAACAAATCCGTATGGTAACAGATGCCTTGTGCAGAAAGAAAGGATTGGATGTAATTAAGACCCCTGAGGAGTTAATAAAAGAATTAGAAAAAAAGTGGAATATGAAGTTCAAGTACCTAAAGGTGATAAAAAGTGAATATATGAGATTACTTTTCACTCTTAACTGATAGAAACAACTAAGATATGTTTAAATGTTTGGAAACTAAGTTGAAATTGAGCACCGCCTATCATCCTTAAACAAAGGGTCAGAGTGAGGAAGCGATTCAGGAAATATAAGGTATGTTGAGAGGTTGAATTTTAAGGAAAATTGGGATGATCATTTATCATCAATGTCAGCTTTAGAATGCCACTTTACCAAGCCTTATGTGGACGCAAGTGTAGGTCCCCACTTTATTGAAATAAAATGGGAGAAAGGAAGTTGTCAAATTCTAAGTTGATTCAGCACACCAAGGGCATAGTGATATTGATTAAAGCAGCTCGGAGTAGACAAAGAAAGAAGGCGAAATTGTATCGAGAGAGAGTATGAGTATAGAAATAGGACCAGTAGTGTTAGTACAAGTTTCATCTTGAAAGAGACTGGACAAGTCTGAGTAGAAGGGACAGGTTAAGTCCTAAAATTAGTGAACCATTCGAGGTATTGATAAATATAGATAAAGTTGTTCATGAGTTGATGTTACCGTCACAACAGTGTATACATATAATGTATTCTGCGTGTCACTGTTAATGCGATAAGTATCTGATTTGAATCAAGTGATTGATTAGGAGCCAATGGGCTCTTGTCCAAGTTTGTTCTGCATATAGTGATCGATCCAAATTCTTGATCTTTAAAGGCGAGTCCTTGAAAATGAATGTATATCTATAGTGAGTACGTTTGAAATCCTCGAGTAGAAGAGTCTACTTGGGAATTAGAGTCAGATATGCTTGACAAGTATCCTCATAATTCTTCAAAAATTATGAAACTCATATTTATTTAAGTTTGGAATATTCCGAGAGTTTTAAAATTATATTGGAAATTTTTGGGATTAATTTCACCCGCGCGTTGATTCGTTTAATTGTTAAAAGCGGGTATAAATTGTGTTTCAGGAATTATTTTAAAATTATGAAATTTATGTTTTTATAAACTTCAGGATATTTGTAACATTTTAAGACTATTTTCGTGATATTCTAAATCTATTTTAAGTGTAGCTCGGTTCATTAATTGTGAAATGCGGGTATAAAGTGCGATTCAAAAAATGGTTTAAAAATTATGAAAATTTTAATTCAATAACTTTTGAATATTTAGAGATTTTTGGTATTAAAATTTCAATTTTTTTGATAAATTTTAAAAGTACCGTTGATACGTTAAATTATCAGAGAAACGAATTAGGAATTATATAATGCGATACAAGGACACGTGTTTTGTTTTGGTTAATAGGAGGCTGAGTCAGTTTATTTGTTTTGGGGATAAACATCCCAACTCTTTGTCTCTCTCTCTCTCATTCGCATCTCCCTGGAATCTCTCCTTTCTCTCCTCGAAATCTCTCTCTCGTCTCAATCTTTTCTTTTCTATGTGTTTCTATCCCGGTGCTCTGTTCACTCTTCCCTCCCCTGTTTCTCTTCGGTTCCTGTCACCTGTTTCTTTTTCCAGTGATCAGCCACCGCCCAATTCCGGTGAGGCTTGGTGGCTTCCGTTTGGTTATATATATGTTGTGTGTGTATACATGTGTTCGTGTGTGTGTGTGATACTGTGTGTGTGCATGTGAAGTGTGTGTGTTGTATACGTGTGTTAGTGTATGTTGTGTGTGCGGTGGTGGCCATGTTTGTTGCCCGTGTTTGTTGGCTGTGTCCCTGTGCTCCCCTGTTTCTCTGTTGGACTGTGTTATTGGGCCTGTTAAGGTGTTTGGGCCACTAATGTTAAGGCTGATTGTGTGTAGTGGGTTTTGATATTTTAATTTTATTTTGCAGGAATTAATTGATTAAATTTTATGAAATAAATAATTGCTTTCGGGAAATTAATTTCGTAATCGGTGAAATACACATTGGAAACCCGAAACGAATCGGGTACCCGCGAATTTTACCGCCGACGGTGGACTGTGATGATTAATTCTGAGTCCTAATAATTTGAAAATAAAAAAATGATAATAAAATACGAGTAATAATTAATAATTGTGATTGGGTTGGAATTTAAAAGTGTATGGATTTTGATTGATATTGTTGGTTTGAAGCAGTGGTTGGGGGTTGTATTCGGATGGTTGTTGTGATACTGGTGGATTGGTTTGACGTCGATTGTATTCGATGGGTAGTCCGATAAGCAAAGGAAGCACTGTCCGATTTTTGGGAACATACCCTGTAACATATCGGAACTACTAGTCGAATGTAAATAGTTATATAGTTCTAAATAAATATTCCGTAAAATATAAGGGACAATTTGTTTCCTAAAACGATGAGTATATGTGTTTTCTGAAAACGAATATTGAATCGAGATTTGAGTATGTGAATCCTGTATGTTGCGTAAACTATAGTAATGTACCTGAGTACGAGTCGGGATTGTTGTCGTTTGGGTAGGGTTGGTATTGAGGATATGTCAAGCGTACATGGACGTCTAACATAGGGTATTTTAACCTTGTAGGTTCTAGTCGGGAAACCGAAAGTGGACGTTGGGCTAAAGATGACCTAGTAGTCAGTCGACGAGCTCTGTAGAGTTTCAACAGAAAAACCTGAGTGTCGAAGTCGAATCCAATGTGATCTAGTGGTTGGACGTTAAATCCTGAGCGTCAGAATCAGCTCAGAGTCGATCAATAATAGTTGTAAAGCCCTGCAAGGCAAGTACTTTTAAACTTTTTCTAAGATATAATGTAAATATTTCTAAATTCTGTCGTGACATATTGTTAAGTATTCAAATAGCTCTGTTTTATATTGAAAGTACTTTGAATCCTTCAGCCTTGAACCTGAGCCACATCATTTGATTTTTGAGCCATAAACCTCATTCTTTGTGAACAATATCTTGTTGGTTTACCAGATACTAAACCACACAAATACGATACTACTCTACAAATATATATACCCATCATATACCAAACACTGGAACAAAATTATTTGAACCTACATAAACTTTTATACTCAACCATACCTTGTGACATCAAAGAACTAAACCTTATAAAATCATTGTTCCTCTAATACTCGATTCTCCTATAGGATGAAGGCCATTTCTTTTATACCCTCGTGGTACCCATGAATTTTCACCATGCTCTTATAAAAATGTTTTATTGCTATTAATTATGATCTTTATTTATTGAGTTATATTGTTTATCCTATGGAACTGCTTTAGAATTGGATAGTTTTCTTTATATGGACCAGATTCGTGGTCAGACCAGATTCGTGGTCGAATTAGGCCAATGTGTGCCTTGGATCCAGTTCGTAGAGCAGAGCTGTGTGCTTTGCTCGGGGTTAGTGCGTGACTGATCAGCAACCTAACCTTGGTTTTAAAAATTTAAAATGAATATCCGATTCTAATGATTAGTTAAAAAGAAACTTGATTCCTCTGAATCATCTCGTTTGATCATTGTTTAACCTCAGTTATCGTTAGTATGACTTGCTAAGCTAGTTAGCTCACTCTTGCGAATCTTTTTTTATATATTTTATAGTTAAAAAGGATATGGATGATAGTGAAGTCCCTCAATCCAAAGTGCGAGCTAGGTTTCCAGCAAATGTAATAACCCCAATTTTTGGAAATTTTTGAAACCCTTATGAATAGTGATTTTGCAGATTATGCTGAATAAGAAAACTTTTCATGCCACACTATGTAGGGGTTCTGTTATTGATATTCTGAGATTTTACTAGTACTCTATATGGTATATAAGTGTATGTAAACATCGTCAGAATCCAATTCCGAACACTTTGATTTTTCCCGAAAATCCACCAGATACCGAAAGAATTGAGTATAAGGTAACATGATTAAAAGGATTTAAATTCAAGGATTATGAGAGAGGATCATAAAAGGAATATTATGTATTGAGAAAGATTAAGGGAACCCAAGTAATAAGATCCCGGGTATGATCCCTCAAACGATAAACGAAATGAAAGTTAAGCGAACCGTATAACAGATCAGCGGTCATTAGCCAAGTAATTAGAAGCTAATCAAAGAGATTAGAGGGGATGATGTCATCCAACCAATGAGAAGAGGACAAAGAGGGGAGGGTGACATCACATGATGACATAAGGATGACATAAGGGAAGGAATTGTTGGATGATTTAAAACCACAAAAAGTTCAAGGTTAAAAAGGTAATTAACCAAAACAAATCAAAAGAAAATCAACCAACCAAAACAAAACAAATCAAAACATAAAAGCATTTCTTCGTCAACCAAGGAGCTCTCGGCTTTTATTCATTTCAAGAAGAAGAATTTTCAAAATTCAAGTTCCAAGCTTCCTAAATTGGTAAGATAATTATCTAGTACTCCTTATGCATAGTTATGGCTATTCTATAAGTTTAAGCCTCCAAATCATTCACAATCTTCTCCAACAAATCAATGAAGAAGATAATGAATAGTGATTTCAAGATTTTTAACTTGATTTTTCTTGTTTTTCCTTTAAGATCCAAGCATCCCTAAGACATCTCAAGGCTTCTTATGGCTTCCTAGCTACTCCAATCACTTCAAGGAAGGTATAACA
This sequence comes from Apium graveolens, assembly GCF_009905375.1. Classification (NCBI taxonomy): domain Eukaryota; kingdom Viridiplantae; phylum Streptophyta; class Magnoliopsida; order Apiales; family Apiaceae; genus Apium; species Apium graveolens. The sequence goes on along the minus strand of NC_133648.1, from coordinate 302,375,796 downwards.
TCTCCAAACCCTAGCTTTACTTGTATATTAGGATGATTTTGATTTTTATGGTAAAAGAGTAGCTTGATGCTTGTTGGTTTAGAGTTTGGGTTGGAATGGTAGTGAATTGAATGTTGAAATCTTATTGATTAGTTAAAGGACTTAAGTATAGTTTAAATTCAAGTTTAAGAATAAGTATAAATTGTTAATGTTGAGTTTATTGGGGCTGTTATGATGTAGTGTGGATGTATGTTGGTTGTATGAATGAATTGGGATTGATTGGTGGTTGAATTGGAATGGTATAAAATTGGGAAATCGCGTAAACATAGCCATCACAATGTCCGATTTACTTTAGACTGCTTTTGTTCATAACATTAGGACCCGAGAACTCCCTGCTAGGTTTTGACCATTGCCATGTTTAGATAGTTCATGTTACGAGCTTCGTTTTGATATGTGGTTCATTTGATTCCGATGTACGGTTTAGGAGAAACGGTCGTTTTAAGTAACGACGTTTCGCGAACGAATCATTACCCCTCGCCTTACTTCAAACATATGTTAAAGACCAAAATGACTAATTGGGGTATGAAACAATTAGGTAAAGTGTATTAGGAAGTTGGTAAGACACTCGCGAAAGAATCGCCTTAAAACTCGTAATGGTTGATTTATTAAAAATGGTGGAGCCGAGGGTACTCGAGCGACTTAAGAGAATCAGTAAGCGCGAAAGCGAACATTAGGACTCTAAATGGTTAAAGTCTAGTTTCTTAAGCGACCGGGGTTTAATTCCGACTTATGTTGTTGTTCATAGGTTATCGGACCCACTCAAAGCTTAAGTCTATCCGGGAGCACTCAGGCAAGTTTTCTACCCGTATAACTGTTGTTGTGATGTATATGTGTTTATGCATGATCTTGTGATAAATGCATATTTGTTATTAGCAAATTCTTGCGATATATTGGAGCATGTGATATGGTATATATGCATGCTTGTTTCGTATTCTTGATTTATATATCTGTTGGTTCAAATGCTTATTAGTTGTATAATAGCTATGCTAGAGATAAGCAGTACTTGCGTATACCCTGAGTATAGGGGACCCAAAGGTGAACCCTTTTCTAAAACCGGGAGTAGATGTTCCCGAGTATATGATATATATATATATATATATATATTTATATATATATATATTGATATGGTTTTTAAAAACTATTAATCGAATAAGGTTTATTCGATAACTTTATATTATTTAATGAATATTACTTGAATATTAATTCGAGGACTTATGACTCACTTTATATTATTTATTGAATATTATTTGAATATTCATTTGAGGACCTATGACTCCGATTATTTCCTAAAATATATTCTTTATTTTATTAAAGAATAAGGTGTCGATAATCAAACTTATTTTTGATTATTCAAATAAAGATAGTACTTTCGTATAAGTATATCTTTGGTTATTTAATACTCATTTCAAGTATAAGTTTTAAAACTTCTACTTCAAGTTATTTATATAGAGATTATCCTTATGGGCATATTATTTAATAATATTTAGATATTTTCTAATATATTGGGACTGATTTAATTCATTAAATCAGCATTACTCCAAACATTCTTAAAAATGTTTTCGAGTCTTCAAAATGATTTTTAAAAGTTAGGGCGGATCCCAAAACTCATTTTTATATTTAAGATCCTCCTTTCGAAGGGGATTTAAATATTCGCTCAAAACCTGAGGGATCCGGCTCTGTGGTGTATTTTGTATTCGCAACGAGGTTGATGTTTTGAGAAAACAATTTGATTACTTGCCCAATGTTCGGGAAGTAAGCCCATCCAATTGAGTCGGCATAAGCGACAGGCCGGGGTACGGTCTATCATAGTGTAAGTGGCTGGGTGGCAGTCCATCAACGCGTAAGAGGCCGGGTGGCGGTCCAGCACAAGGTCTTAATACGACCAGGGTGATGACCGGTGGGGGATTCATCCATCTACTAGTAGAAAAGGTTACTTATTGGTATCTTTGCCTGATCAGCAAGATATCGGGTTTATGCCAAAATTCTTTTCTTTCCAAATTCATTAGATATTACAACTCTGTTCATACTTTACATGACAGAGGTTTTCAGGAGATGTATGAGAGATATATATATGGATATATATATATATAGATATTGTAACACCCCCAGATCCGGGGTCGGGGATCCGGGTCGTCACGGTCTTTCTTTCCACAATATCACTTCACTTAATTAATAATAAATAACCTTATGCTGTGACCCCACACTAACACACACCACAACCCGTTATAGTCTCAGAGATGAAATTTAAATAAGTACAAGTCTTTGAATCCACAATTTAAAAGTTATTACAACCCAAAATGATTACTTGATAAATTTACAGTTAATTGCCATTATCTGCCACAAGTTATAATTATACATAATTGATTCTCAAAAGTAGATGGTCTGATCTATAATAGATCTACCTCTGCAGCTATAACAGCTACAACATCAACGGGAAGACGCGGGACGCTTCCCACGTGTTTGCGCTGGGTCTGCTGGAGTCTGGCCATCTTTCCTAACTGTTGTTGTGTGATGAAGAAATAAAGCAAGGGTGAGCAGCAAGCCCACCAAAATAATATGTATAATGATTAACAATATATGAGCCTTCTCATAGTACTCTTAAAAGTCTTGGTCAAAAGAAATGAACCAAGTTGATATCTTAATGCGATGAAGTCGCAAAATATTCAGTATATATATATATATACATATATACTTTTCAAAATATGGGAAGTCCTCTTCCATGCATAATACACACAGAGTTCCAGTTTATAACTGTATATATAAAAATATCATTGCAAGGTGATCTCATATATCTAACCTTGTCTCAACGTTTTTCCGAAAATCTTTGTCATTCATAAGACAATCATTAACTAGATATAAGTTTAAAAGATGAAGTTACAAGATACCCCAGAATACTTATATATTTCCCAAATACTACTTGAACTACCCCCGTTCAAGTTATAATCAGTTTCAAAGGTTCATCACATAGATGAGACTATAAGACAAGATTTGAATAGATTCAATCTTTGAATATCATTATAAATAATGAAGTTACGAGATACTTCATTAAGTCCCGATATATAAATATATTCATATATATCTCCCATACATTTCCTGAAAACCTCTGTCATGTAAAGTATGAACAGAGTTGCAATATCCAATGAATTTTGAAGGAAAAGAGTTTTGGCATAAACCAGATATCTTGCTGATCAGGCAAAGATACCAATAAGTAACCTTTTCTACTGTAGATGGATGAATTCCTCGCCGGTCATCACCCTGGCCGCATTAGGACCTCGCGCTAGACCGTTGCCCGGCCACTCACGCGTGGATGGACTGCCACCCAGCCTCTTACACCTTTATAGACCGTACCCCGGCCTGTCGCTTATGCCGACTCAATCAGATGGACTTACTTCCCGAACATTGGGCAAGTAATCAAATTGTTTTCTCAAAACAATAACCATGTTGCGAATATAAAATACACCACAGAGCCGGATCCCCAAGATTTTTGAGCGAATATTCAAGTCTCCTTAAAATGGAAGATCTTGAATTTGGAAACAAGTTTTGGGATCCTCTCTACCTTTTAAATTCATTTTGAAGACTCGAAAACATTTTTAAGAATGTTTGGAGTAATGCTGATTTAATAAAATAAATCAGTCCCAATATGAAAGAAATATCTGAATATTATTATTTAAATAATATTCCCATAAAGAATAATTGAGATAGAAGTTGGAAAACTTATACTTGACTGAATAGCAATTAATCAAAGATATACTTATACGAAAGTAATATCTTTATTTGAATAATCAAAAATAAGTTTGACTATCGACACCTTATTCTTTAATACAATAAAGAATATTATAAGTAATAAGCGGAGTCATAATACCTCGAATGAATATTATAAATAATATTCATTAAATAAAATAAAAGAGTCATACATCCTCAAATGAATATCCAATTAATAATCATTAAATAATATAAACTGAGTCATAAGCCCTCGAATGAATATTCAAATCATATTGAAATAATAAAATAAACTGAGTCATAACCCTCGAATGAATATTCAAATCAAATTCAAATAATAAAATAAACTTAGTCATAACCCTCGAATGAATATTCAATATAGTATTCAATTAATAAAATAAAAGTTATCGAATAAACCTTATTCGATTAATAGTTTGGAAAACTATAACCATATATATATAAAAATATATATATTATACTCAGGAACATCGACTCCCGGTTTAGAAATATGTTCACCTTTGGGTCCCCTATACTAAGGGTATACGCAACTACTGCTTATCTCTAGCATAGGTATTATGCAACTATAAGCATCGAAATCAACAGATAGATAACCAGATTACGAAACAGACATGCATATATACCATATCAGCATGCTCCAATATATCACAAAATTTGCTAATAACAATCATGCACTTATCACAAGATAATGCATATACATATATTTACATCACAACAACAGTATAACGGGTAGAAAACTTGCCTGAGCGACTTGGGGTGATAAAAGGCTCGGGACGAGTCTGGTAACCTATAAACAACAAGTAAGTTGGAATTAAACCAAAGTCACTTGTAAATCTATACTTTAACTAACTTAGACTCTAACGCTTGTTTTGCGCTTACTGATTTGCTTAAGTCACCCGGGTACCCTCGGCTCCACCATTTTTAATAATTTAACCTTTACGAGTTTTAAGGCGATTCCTTCGCGAGTGTCTTACCAACTTCCTAACACACTTACCATAAATGTTTCATGCATTAATTAACCCTTTTTGGTCTTTAACCTATGTTTCAAAGTAAGGCGAGGGGAAAAGTTTCGTTCGCGAAACGCCGTTACTTGAAACGGTCGTTTCTCCTAAATCGTGCATCGGAATCGAACGAACTACATATCAAAACGAAGCTCGTAACATGAGCTATCTAAACATGGCAGTGGTCATAATCTAGCAGGGGGTTCTCGGGTCCTAATGCTATGCACAAAAACAGTCCAAAGAAAATCGGATGTTACGACGGCTATGTTTACGCGATTTCCAATATTTTAAACCATTCAAAACCCTCCCAATTCAACCTCAAATCCAACATACAACCAACATCCATCCTTATCACATCATAACAACCTTAACCAATTCAATTTTAACATTCATACTTATGCCTAAGCTTAACTTTAACCATTCTTAAGTTCTTTTAATCAAAACAACAACATTTACCATTCCAATTCAATACCATTTCAAATCCCAAACTCTAAATCACAACATCAAGCTACAATATCATCCTACTAATCAAAATCATCTTATAATACATAGGAATCTAGGGTTTGGAGATGGTATACCTTCATTGAAGTGGTGGGAGGAGCTAGGAAGCCTTAAGAAGCTTTGAGAAGTCTTAGGAATGCTTGGATCTTCAAGGAAAACAAGAAAAACTTCAAGTTAAAAACTTGAAAACACTATTCATAGTCTTCTTCTTTGATTAAATGAAGAAGATGGAGAAGGAATTGATTGCTTAAACTCATGATATAGCCCTAACTAAGCATGAAGATGATTAGGGAATTAACTCACCAATTTAGGAAGCTTGGATCTTTGATTTTGAATTTCTTGCTCTTTTGAATAGTAAAAAGCCGAGAGCTTCTTCAAGAACAAGCCTTGGTTCTTTTTGATTTTGATGAAAATGATTTTACATGGCTTGGTTGCTTTGTTTTTTGTGTTTGATTTAGTCAATTACCTTGTTGCCCTTGAATTTGTGTGGTTCTCATTCAACCACACCTCCTTCCTTCCAATGTCATAATTGTGTCATCCTCATGATGTCATCCTCCCCTCCTTGTCCTCTTTCTATTGGTTGGATGACATCATCCCCACTAATCCCCTTGATTAACTTCCTAATCGTTTGCCTAATGACCGCTGATCTGTTATACGGTTCGCTTAACTTTCGTTTTCGTTTATCGTTTGAGGGATCATACCCCGGATCTTATTACTTAGGTTCCCTTAACCTTTCTCAATATATTGTATTCCTTTTATGATCCTCTCTTATAATCCTTTAATTTAAATCCTTTTTATCCTGTTACCTTATACTCAATTCTTTCTGTATCTATTGGATTTCCGGGAAAAATCAAAGTGTTCGGAATTGGATTCTGACGATCTTTACATACACTTATATACCACATAGAGCACTAATAATATTCCATAAGATCAATAACAGAACCCCTACATAGCGTGGCATGAAAATTTTTCTCATTCAGCAAAAACACTATTCATAAGGGTTTCAAAAATTTCCAAAAATTGGGGTCATTACAGTCTCCCCTCCTTAAAAGGATTCCGTCCCGGAATCAGATAGAAAATAGTTGGGGATGCTTTTCTAGCATTGTGCCTTCTAACTCTCTAGTCAATTTTCGACATTTTGGTCCTACCACCAACTCTGCCTAGTTTGATAATCCTTCTCCTAAGCACTTGCTCCTTTTCACTCTATAACCCTTCCTGGTTGCTCCATATAGGTTACGTCGGGTTGCATATCTATGCGCTCATATGCCTCTATTTATCTGGCATCTGAATTACACTTCCTTAACATTGATACGTGAAACACGTTACGACCTGCTACATGTTCGGGGTTAGGGCTAGCTCATATGCTAACTTCCCAAACGTCTTAATATATCCAAGGGTCCAACAAATTGTAGTCTTAGCTTTCCTTTCTTTCCGAACTTCATCAATCCTTTCCAAGGGATACCTATAACATTACTAGGTCCCCTATTTCATACTCTTTGTCCTTTCGTGTCATGTCAACATACTTATCATGTCCATCTTGGGCTACTACCAGCCGTCCTCTGATTAGATCTATCATATCCTTGGTCCTTTAGACCACTGCTGGTCCGAGCATCTTGCGCTCTACAACTTCATCCTAACATAAGGGAGATCGATATTGTCTTCCCTCAAGGATCTCATAAGGCGATATCTCAATACTGACATATGATCTATTGTCGTAAGAAAACTCAATCCGTGTTAAGTGATCATTCCAATTTCTTTCAAGTCTATTGCACAGACTCTCATTATAGCTTTTAGCATTAGAGCTTTTGCTTCTCAATACCCATTCTTTTCGAGTTCGTAATCGCTACTACCTTCCGTTCCTAATATTATACTGGTTATACTTTTGCTCGTTAGCATTCTATAACCTTTTAATAACCACGTCAACCTTAGTATCACGAATGTGTTCCCATTCCGCATACTACCACCACTTTATTACTCCTTTTTCAGTTGTTTCTATTTTCTAAAATTTGATCAATCAAATAGAAGTAAAGGAATTTGTTGAGAGATCACTATGATCATGAACACTTGTTATATCGCATAGTTAGTACAGAAGGTGGCCAGCCTTTAGTACTTGACAAGCAATTAAACAATAGCTGGTATCCTACTCGGCTTCTATCACACAGATAGATAGTCATTCGGTAATACCTCCCCTTCTGGAAGGGTTGTTCTTCTCAGCTTACATGAAATGAAAAGAAGAGAAAAGAATGAACTGAAGAGAATTGTATATTCATAAAAAATTTTATTGCCATAAAATATCTGGCTTGGAATCTACCTCTGAACTATAGAGGTTTGTCATAGAAGAACAAAACATATATGTATTTATATCAACATCAAGTATTATAGTATCGCATTTCCCATGCCTAAATATTTCTATTCCGTCCATCATTCTATGGACCCATGCTCTTCCTCGAGCTTATACACAATCACCTTTGAAACTCCCTCGACATCGAAAATCGAATCTGGGATCTCATTCTATATATCACCGTTACTAGGATTCTATGCTCGCACCGCAACCTTCCTCGTATAATAATACGACTCTCTATTGATAAGAAAGAATAATTATTCACTAGGTAGATACTCTACTTAATTAGTCTATCAATGATAACTTATACACTACCACGACCCGATTAGTGGTACTCAATCTCAACACCCATTCCAATACAACTCTCATGGTTGTAATCAGCTCACTACTCGCAGAATCATTGCTGCCTTACTATGGTCCACCACTGACCTACTGTCGTCATTCACTTTTCCATAAAATCTTAATATCTAACCATACGGAGTCTATACATGTCGTATCAAATTCTCCTAAGGAGTTAACATAACCACCAATCACAATTCATGAAGAACACTCCAAACTCTGACGTACTTTCGTGACATGAAGCAGATAAAATTGCAGAAGAGTTTCAATTAAAGCAACGATAGCAGGTTAATACCATTATTAATCATATGCCTTAAATAGAAGACTTAACTCAAAGGTTCGTCTAGTCCTTTTGGAAACATGGTCCTGGCTTATCCCAAGATAGGACCTCCTAAGATAGATAGCCCGTTCATGGCGATTACACGAATTAAACTTTTACCAACTACTATTACGGTTGGATATTGCACTGTCATCAGAAGGAATGTCAATCTTCCAAACCATAATTCAACCTTCACATTTTTAACCATCATCACTGTATTCTTTTGGCACACGCACCTATAATTATCCTCTTACCTTTAAAGTGTCGGCCACCTCTTTGGCCTTTCCTGATAGTAAAATTTCCTTACAATCAATGTCATTTTAACCACCTCCAAATAAATTTTCTACCTTATTTCCGATCACTGCTTGAGTGAAGATGTTTTCCTTAAAATCAGATGGGAAAAAAAATATCACCATTTTTCCATAAGTTATTGCCTCAGTCTTTAGAGGCTAATCACTGTCAAGACTGACTCTCAATCATACTTAGAACATTTTTTTTATCTTAAGTCCTAATTGCCCTGAACAATTTCGACCATTACTGGTTCGATCCATACTTTCTCGTGGTTTAACACGTGCCCCACTTGGCATCATTATAATTACGTCATATTTCCTTTATCCACATTTCTATTCTTGAGAATTTTGAATATTACCTTTTTCCTTATAAAACCTCTAAGGTTATCCTTCAATCGTTCCTCCTGTATTCCCTAGATACAGGGCATATCACAATACCATTTACTAATAGTAGAACCATTGTCTATATACTTCTGCAAAATTTCTCCACTGATTCTTAAAGGTTGTTGTTACCTTAACCCTTTCCCAATCATACTGTCAAAACTCATACTGTCCCTATTAAGGGTGACATGCCAACCTTTATGCAGTCCCCTAGGATTCATTTTAAGTTACCAATGTTCTATCCTTAATTCCACCTTTAAAAGGTACCCGCATCCTTCCACGAATAAATCAAGTCATATTTCCTTGATAGATTATCATATTCATCATTCCCACCTCAATAGTCTATACCTAACTTCATAATAGCATCCTTATTCAAATTGAGGTCAATCCATATGGCCTCCAAAAGATAACAACGGTTATCCGCTTGTCTTGCCTAATTTGGTAACGATAACAAGGATGTTCTGGAAGATATTGGTCGTGTTCAACGTGAACTTCTTCTTAATAATTCCTTATTTACTTTTGTTGTTTATCTCAACAGTCACCTCAATGTTGGGATATCTTTCATACCTGGCGTCTCCCTTTCTGGGTATCAAGCCACCGTCTTACATTTCACCTTCTTGAAGGTCACTTCCTTCATCCAATTTTTCCTAATTTCTTACTTCCTTATCCCCTTAGTCTATCCGCGTCTCATTATTTATCCTTCGAATTATCTCAAGGTTTCCTCGAATCCTCCCAACTTACAGGGGATAAACTATATGTATCTCGTATGCCCTCAACCATCAATTTTAACTTATGGTGAATCACCCTCATCCTGACGAATGCATACTTTTCTATTTCTATTGCTACGAGTCGTTAGGGTTTCCTCATACCCAACTCCCTTATCATACCTCAAACTCTATTGCCGTTATATTCCTTTCCACTTCAATTTCTTTTTATTTTCCTTTCTCTTATCATTATTTCATGAACCAACACAACATAAGCATTGATTTCAAACATCCCGTCATTCTGGATTCATGCCCTTAGAACGAATCTTGACAACTTTTACAACTTAAATTCACAATTCATCATACTCGTCTGCCTTTGTTCTGGCTCTAAAGCTTTTACACTCTCTCCATAACCTTGGGAATTACTTTCCCGAAAACAATTGGCTGAACTTTAATCAGTTTATCATAACCTCTGGCTCCGTGCCTTTCTTGGTCTTTCACTAGCGGGTGGCCTCTCTCTTAGGAGGGTAAGTGACAAAAATAGTCCTTTGTGGTTCGTCAATCATTTAGAATCTCAAATGATTCCTCTATTTCCTTTAGCCAGGCTCTTGCCTCGGCTGGGTCAGCTTGTTCCATGGAACTCTGAGAGCTTAGCGACTTAAAGGTCCTGAAAGAATTTCTCACCGCACTGTCTCCTCAGGGTGGTGGTTGGGGATAATAGTCTAAGTTCTTTTTAGACAGGTCCATGAATTGCCGTATAGGAGTACCGTCTCGGGTCTCCTTTCCTTACTCGACTTTCTGTTTCCTTAGTATGAAATGTTTCATCCTACTCCCCATAATTGGGGTCATCTTTTAATTTAAAATCCTCATTTTCCACTCCATTATGTCATGGGTTCCTTCTATCTTGATGGCGACCTCCCTGACTATCACGTTCAGGGTTTGCTCTAAATCTTATTCCTCAAACTATGGCTCTCATCTAAGTTCTCATCCTTACGCTCTTGAACTTTCGGAACCCAAATTCTATAGGAATACCTCATTATTCCCTTATCATCTTTCTCGATATTAATCTTTTATCTAATTGTTGGCTCTCTGCCTTCATTCATAACTTTTTCTGGCACAATATGATATTTTCTAATAATTCGGGCTATATTGCAATCTCAAACAGCTTTTCGGTACCGGCTCCGGTTACCTTCACTTCTATTTCCATTTTCTCAAAATCTCTTATAAACTCTCCAAAAGACATTATCATCTTGAGTCTCTCCTTTTTACTAAGGGCATCAGCCACCATATTGGCTTTCCCCGAATGATAAAGAATCTCCCAATCATTATTCTTGATTAGCTCTAACTGCCTCCTCTGGCATATGTTGAGCTCTTTCTACGTGAAAATGTACTAGAGCACTTATGGCTTAGGTAATTCTCGCACTTCTCTCCATACAAGTAGTGCCTCCAATCTTTAGGGTAAAACTATTGCCACGAGCCTAAGCTCATGAGCGGGGATATCGAATTTCATATTACCTTAATTGTCTTGACATGTACGCGATTACCTTACCGTACTGCATAAGCACGCACCCTAAGCCCTTGTGCGAAGCGTCACTACACTTCACAAAATCTCCTTTTCCATCCGGCAATTCCAGTATAGGGGCCATCACCAACCTCTGCTTCAGTTCTTGAAAGCTGTTCTCGCATTTCTCTGTCCATTCGAACTTCTCAGTCTTACGAGTAAGCCGCGTTAAAGGGGGTACTATCTTTACAACTTGAACGAACCTCCGGTAGTGACCGGCCAATCCTACCTCTGGTAGTCGACCAAACCATGGTCATCAATTCATCAGTGGTCCTTTATCCAATCCTGTCAGGATCCTCCATGGGATCCTCCTCAACAACTATCTCTTCTAGGACAACATCCTCAACCGCTACATCCTCAATATCAACATCATCCGGTCCTGCATTAGGACACTCTATCGGATCCACAATCCGATCTCCAATTAGTAATAAAATATCATCGCGATGTTGCTCCTCAACCTCAGGGTTCGGAGTCCCGCTACCATATACGATAACGAACTACGCTCCTATCACGATATTTATAAGGGTTCCCATAAGGGTTTTAACTGTCAGTACTACGTTAGGTAGCCCGACTATGAACTTGGCAAGAGTTCTTATTATCTTAGTGAACTTATTATCTTAACATCCCATCATCTCTGAGGTTTATAACGCTTAGCTCTGATACCATTTCTGTAACACCCCCAGATCCGGGGTCGGGGATCCGGGTCGTCACGGTCTTTCTTTCCACAATATCACTTCACTTAATTAATAATAAATAACCTTATGCTGTGACCCCACACTAACACACACCACAACCCGTTATAGTCTCAGAGATGAAATTTAAATAAGTACAAGTCTTTGAATCCACAATTTAAAAGTTATTACAACCCAAAATGATTACTTGATAAATTTACAGTTAATTGCCATTATCTGCCACAAGTTATAATTATACATAATTGATTCTCAAAAGTAGATGGTCTGATCTACAATAGATCTACCTCTGCAGCTATAGCAGCTACAACATCAACGGGAAGACGCAGGACGCTTCCCACGCGCTTGCGCTGGGTCTGCTGGAGTCTGGCCATCTTTCCTAACTGTTGTTGTGTGATGAAGAAATAAAGCAAGGGTGAGCAGCAAGCCCACCAAAATAATATGTATAATGATTAACAATATATGAGCCTTCTCATAGTACTCATAAAAGTCTTGGTCAAAAGAAATGAACCAAGTTGATATCTTAATGCGATGAAGTCGCAAAATATTCAGTATATATATATACATATTGTAAGTCATATGTCATAGCCTATTTGTATATTCGAGGATTCAACTCAACTCAAATAAGAATGTAATAAGTAAATAGTAGATCTACCGTCAGAGAGATCTCGCAAAGTAATATCTGTCAAAGGATTCAGAGACAAGGTTCATCTACAGGCTTGAGGAATTAATTCACTGGAAGAAGTTCAAGAAATTGATCATGCCTCAGTGATATAAATCAAGATCGTGGATTTAATCAAGTGACAGAGATCTCGTCAGAGTATCAATTAATTACAAGGATTTAATCTGAAGAAAATCAAAGTGTCAGAGTCAAGACATGAAGAAACGTCACGGAAGTTAGTCACTCATGAACCAGACAGTACATCGAGTGTCAACGTTGAAGTGGTGGAATTGATTCATAATTTTCAGTGATTTTCAGAAGATTTACAGAAGAATGGTTGCTGCTCAAGACTAGAATTAATTCTCTATTAATTAATTAATTCATCTAATTTAATTAAGAAAATAAATTATATCTGCAAAGAATAATTTATTTATTAATTGAATTAATTGATTAACTAATTCTGAATTAATTTTAGGAATTTTCAGAAGTTTAATTGGATTAAATTCAAGTCTTAAATCAGCAAGACAAATGGAAATGAACTAGCATGACAATCTGGATTGTCATACCGATTGTCATGCCAAGTCATTTCCATTGTCATACCGAAAGTTACTCTAGGAGGATAATTGTCTTGCTAGTTCATTCTGATTGTCATGCTAGTTCATTCAGATTGTCTTGCTAGTTCAATCAATTGTCCTACCGAAAGTCTTGCCAGCTATAGGATTGTCATGCCAATTACATTCTATTCAGCTGATTGATTAAATAGAAGCAGAGAAGCAGCATATCATTAATCTCTCAATCAAGACAAGAACAAAAGAAAGCAGCCGCCTCTGAAAAATATCATCTTTTATCTGCAGAAATTCAAGATCAATTTCTAGTTTGTTAATGTTAAATCCAAACCACTAGAATTATTTATCTTGTTCTTGTGTAACAATCTAGCGGATCAAAATCCCTAGAACTTAATCTCAAATCGCGTTTAGCATTTGATTCTAATTATTGCAAAAATAGAAAAAGTTCATGTCGAATTTATTCTAGATTTGTGATAATTGATTTGAGATTAATACCTTGTAATCGATACAGTTGTTGTAACACATTTCAAGTTTAATAATATTTTTATTTAACTTGAATTTTGTTTCACATTTTTTATTCCGCATTTTATTCGATTATTTGGTAACGTTTGTATTCAACCCCCCCTTCTACAAACTCATTGGGACCCAACAATTGGTATCAGAGCCTTCTGATTAACGAACAAATCAAGATCCTAGACTTTTGTGATTTTTCAACTCCTTGAATTTTTATTTATTCAAAAATTCATAATGACTTCACATAAAGTTGGAACCGTTAAAATTCCACAATTTGATAAAGAGAATTATATCATGTGGAAGAAGAAGATGCTATTATTTTTACAAGTTGCAAATCCCAAATATTCAAACTTGTTAAAGAAGGGTATAAAAACTCCGATGGTTATTGAACCGGAGGTAATAATAGATGGTGTGGTGACTACTGAAGCTAGAACCTATCCAAAAGAGCCTGAAGATTTTACTCCTGCTGAGAAGGAAGAAGCCTCCTTGGATGCCAGCCTTCAATTAATATTAATTGATTCCCTTGATCCCTTGATGAACAGACATGTGATGAACTGTAAAAATTCCAAACACATGTGGGAAACTATTGAGGTGATTAATGAAGGCACAGAGGAAGTTAGGGAGAACAAGTTGGAAATCCTAACCTCTGAATATGAACATTTCAAATCAAATCCAGGAGAAGGAATTACTGAAGTGTTTGAGAGGTACAATGCGTTGATCAACAACCTGAACATCAATGGAAAGTATTATTCAATCAGGGAGGTCAACAAAAAGTTCCTTTTAACACTGCCAGCTCATCTTGAACATAGAATCACTGCCATTAGAGAAGCTAGAGATCTGAGTGAGATTTCTTTGGACAGGCTCTATGGAGTGTTAAAAACCTATGAGTTGGAGCAGATTCAACAGAAGGAAGTCTACGGGAAGGATAGAATGGTCAGCACATCTACTGCACTTGTAGCTGAAGGTCAACAACAACAACAATCTCAACAGTTAGAAAGAATGGTACAGTTTTCCAAGGGTGAGGAAAATGAGTTAGTAGCAGAATATGATCCTCCTACTACAAATCAATCAAGTGATGATTTTTATTCCTTGGAAGAGCTGGAGCAATTGGAAGATGAATCAATGGCCCAAATTGTCAAGAGATTCTCCCATGTCAGATTCAGGAGGAATCCCAAGCTTAAGTACAAGTCCAACTACAACAAATTCCAGAAAGGTGGATCTTCATCCTCTAACACCAGCAGTGGTGGGTACAAAACAGGGATGGTTGATCGAAGCACCATTAGATGCTATAACTGCAATGAGTTGGGACACTTTGCCACAGAATGTAGGAAGCCAAAGCAAGTAAGAAAGAACTCTGAAAGGGCTTATCTGGCAAAGGGAAGAAGCTGGGATGATACTGACAGTGAAGATGAAGATGAAGGAAATCTTGCTCTTATGGCTATTGATGGAAAAGCTTCATCGTCAAGAATAGAGGTAAAACTTTCTGATGCTGAAATGGTTTATCATCTAAGAGGTAACTTAGATTGTGCACGTCGTGATAATGAACTGTTAAGTTTAAAGATCACAGACCTTGAGAAAGAGGTCAATGAATTAAGACTTGTGCATATTAATCAAGACAAATTAAAAGAACAGGTATCTTTTCTAGAGAATAGAGTTGACTGTTATAGAAAACTCGAAACTATTCTCAAAGACAAGATCACCGGTCTTGAGACTAAGGTTAGAGCCTACTTCAATTCTTGTTCGAAGGCTAAAGAGTTCTACAGTAAGCAAGCTGTTAATCAAACATCTGGAATAGGTTATGATTACAATGCTGCTATTGGAGAATTAGGCATAAACTCCCCTCCTCATGTATGTGCTAAAGGGAGGGAAGTACCACATGTGCTTAAGGGTGTTGATGAACCCCTCTATAAAGCATCAATTGCTGAACCATTTGATGCGACCTCTTCTGTTATTCATGAAGAAATACGTGCTGAAGATCATGCTAATGAGAAGATTGTTTCCAAGTCAAGTGAGTCGAAAGTTCCAGTCAAAGTTGTGAAAGCAACTGAGACTAACTCAGACACACATGAGTTGGATAACAATAATGCCATGTCTACCATGCATAAATTACCTGCTATTAATCACTCTCATAAAGCATGTGGTGTTGCTAATTGTATGTCTTGTGCTTTTAATATGATGTATGCTTATTTTAATGGTAAGCATGTGTCTAATGATAAGACTACTCCTCGTCAGCATGTGAATAACAAGAAGCATGATAGGTCTAAGACTGCTAGTCCTTCTAAGGCTAGAAAGGAGACATTTGTGCCTAAGCTTAAACAGAAATTTGTTAAGGCTGTTTACAAGGTCAAATGTTCAGTCATTGAGAATGTTGAGACCATTAAAATTAAAAATGTTGTTTTGTCTGACAAAGGACAGTTCTACAAGTATGCCGGGCCCAACCAAGTTTGGGTTCCGAAGAAGGTCTAATCCATTTGAAGTGCAGGGCAGTATACAGGTGTAACCGGTAGTGTGGATTCTTGACAAGTGGATCATCAAGACATATGACCGGAGATAGAGCCCTGCTATCAAATGTGGTTGAGAAAGCTGGCCCCATGGTTACCTTTGGAGATAACAGCAAAGGTTTATCTGAGGGATATGGCTGTTTGCAAGCTGGGAATGTTATCATTATAATTTTGTATATTGTGCTAGGTTATTATCAGGAAGCATCATCTAACATATAGCACCAGTGACGAGACTTGAGAATATTACGACATATCAGACACCTGTTGCACATTACACTTGGAATTGTACTCTAGTAAGATGTGTACAAGTGTACTCCTGATTGGTAAGTCAAAAGAGGAAGTCAATGCACCACAGTTCATGGACTTTGCAGCTGCAGATCTATTGGACTATGCAATTTCTTCTTCACAATCTCACTTCAGGTTGGTATGAACTAGTATACTGCTCAAGCAATCGTCAAGGACATGGTATGGCACTCTAACAGAAATTGTAATTTTATATGAACTAGTAGAGTCGTCATAATTATGCAACATAACAATTAATATCTAAAGTACTTGACAAGTATCGGTCAATGATATCTTGTTAACATTATGTTGCAGATATTTGTAAGCTTTTGACATGAATGAGAATTACTTAGACTTTACCCTAAGTGATCAATGTTTTATCAAAAACTCATTCATATTGAAAAACAAAAATTAAACTTCTTTCTACATTAGTGATTTCTTATTTCATGTAAAATCTTTTGAAATCACTATTGTAAATCATTTTCTCTCTATTACCATATATTCTGTGTTACAGGTTCAGTCTCCAATGACTTTCTTTCATTGACAGTCATGAGGTTGAAAACCCACAACGTCTATCCCAGACTGTAAAGACAAACACAAAAACAGAACCAACCAACACTCTCTTACCACTAAATGTAGTATGAATGAGCGTGAGGGAGATAGTGCCTTAGTGCACCACATAAGGAAGGTTCTGTAGTCAACCCAGTAGCTCTGTCTCCTACATAGATGAGTAGTACTTAAACCGAGACAACTGCTAGCCCCCATACATCTTCTCAAAAAGATGTAATGGCTGAAAAGGCACAAAAACAGTTACTAGATTCATTCTCTCAACAGGGTGAGTCTATTGAATTTTTCCTGTCGGCCAAGGTATCCGATGTAGTGTCACCACTTCAAACATAATCAATTCTTGATGCACAAGGAGAGGTTACACACACAAAGGATGAGTTGACAGAAACAAGAGTTTCGACCATTTTAAGGTCAGATTCGATTGTTCAAGGTTCGTTACTGGACCAATTGCCTTTACAGGTGTTAGGAGAGGATACTGATCCAAAAGCCATATGTCAGTGGTCAGTGTCTACCTCCCCAGGCTTAAATCCCCTGGATGCATCTGCGGATAGTGGATCTGACATAGGCGCAGATCGGCAACTTGTTGACAATGATTCAGATATTACCTGATGAGTCACAAGGAAGTGTCTTCACAGACATTAGAAGGGAACTTTGATCTTTATGCTAAAATCGTTGGATCATTGTTTACCTTCCCAGAATTCAAATCTGGAACCCTAAAAGGGAAACTAGCAACTTGTAAATTATGACTCAGATTCATCTGACGAGTTTAACAAGGATGGGGATTTGTGAACTCCCATTGCACCACCTGTGACCTCCTTTAAGGATGGCTAAGGTGATTTTCCTTGCAGGTACAGCTGGATTATGGAGCTATGAGAGAAGAGTGATACACTTGTGAGAATGAGTGTAAACACGAGTGGAGAGAAGAGTGAAACACATGTGAGGTACACTAAACAGAATCACACACTCACAGTGAGGTAGAAAGAGAAACTACTTGTTATTTCTTTTCCAACCAAGTTAAATATGAGAACTCCTTCAGACGACGGCATACATTCCTTCTTTAAGGGGGAGATAAAAGCTTAAGTAATAGTTTGGAGGATTCCTCAACTAAGGGGGAGAAATAGCAGGGAGGAAGAAAAAGATCCTACATGTACACTACACCACACCATTGTTGTTTGTAACTACGGATCCTATTGTACGGGAGAGGTGGTAAACACAAGGTGATTTCCTAGTAAGGGAAGAAGCTGTTAGGGGAGTACCATTGGTTTTTATCTGCGGATCCTATTGTACGGGAGAGGTGGTAAAACGAAGGTCATCTTCTTTAATCAGTTGATTCTCATAGGGGGAGAAGCAAGAGATATGGGCTTCTCAACAGGAAATGTGGTTGTACAAATGAAGATGGAACTACTTGAAGATATGTTCAGTCTAGAGGAACATCTACTTGGAATCTGGAAAATGTTAAATCTAGTCCAGAACTTTTCTGCTATTTACTTTGCATGTATGTTTATATCTTTTTCTTATTTGTTAGTTGAGTTATCCTCTAGGTATTTGTGTGTTATTGTCTAACAAACAAATAGGGGGAGATTGTAAGTCATATGTCATAGCCTATTTGTATATTCGAGGATTCAACTCAACTCAAATAAGAATGTAATAAGTAAATAGTAGATCTACCGTCAGAGAGATCTCGCAAAGTAATATCTGTCAAAGGATTCAGAGACAAGGTTCATCTACAGGCTTGAGGAATTAATTCACTGGAAGAAGTTCAAGAAATTGATCATGCCTCAGTGATATAAATCAAGATCGTGGATTTAATCAAGTGACAGAGATCTCGTCAGAGTATCAATTAATTACAAGGATTTAATCTGAAGAAAATCAAAGTGTCAGAGTCAAGACATGAAGAAACGTCACGGAAGTTAGTCACTCATGAACCAGACAGTACATCGAGTGTCAACGTTGAAGTGGTGGAATTGATTCATAATTTTCAGTGATTTTCAGAAGATTTACAGAAGAATGGTTGCTGCTCAAGACTAGAATTAATTCTCTATTAATTAATTAATTCATCTAATTTAATTAAGAAAATAAATTATATCTGCAAAGAATAATTTATTTATTAATTGAATTAATTGATTAACTAATTCTGAATTAATTTTAGGAATTTTCAGAAGTTTAATTGGATTAAATTCAAGTCTTAAATCAGCAAGACAAATGGAAATGAACTAGCATGACAATCTGGATTGTCATACCGATTGTCATGCCAAGTCATTTCCATTGTCATACCGAAAGTTACTCTAGGAGGATAATTGTCTTGCTAGTTCATTCTGATTGTCATGCTAGTTCATTCAGATTGTCTTGCTAGTTCAATCAATTGTCCTACCGAAAGTCTTGCCAGCTATAGGATTGTCATGCCAATTACATTCTATTCAGCTGATTGATTAAATAGAAGCAGAGAAGCAGCATATCATTAATCTCTCAATCAAGACAAGAACAAAAGAAAGCAGCCGCCTCTGAAAAATATCATCTTTTATCTGCAGAAATTCAAGATCAATTTCTAGTTTGTTAATGTTAAATCCAAACCACTAGAATTATTTATCTTGTTCTTGTGTAACAATCTAGCGGATCAAAATCCCTAGAACTTAATCTCAAATCGCGTTTAGCATTTGATTCTAATTATTGCAAAAATAGAAAAAGTTCATGTCGAATTTATTCTAGATTTGTGATAATTGATTTGAGATTAATACCTTGTAATCGATACAGTTGTTGTAACACATTTCAAGTTTAATAATATTTTTATTTAACTTGAATTTTGTTTCACATTTTTTATTCCGCATTTTATTCGATTATTTGGTAACGTTTGTATTCAACCCCCCCTTCTACAAACTCATTGGGACCCAACAATTGGTATCAGAGCCTTCTGATTAACGAACAAATCAAGATCCTAGACTTTTGTGATTTTTCAACTCCTTGAATTTTTATTTATTCAAAAATTCATAATGACTTCACATAAAGTTGGAACCGTTAAAATTCCACAATTTGATAAAGAGAATTATATCATGTGGAAGAAGAAGATGCTATTATTTTTACAAGTTGCAAATCCCAAATATTCAAACTTGTTAAAGAAGGGTATAAAAACTCCGATGGTTATTGAACCGGAGGTAATAATAGATGGTGTGGTGACTACTGAAGCTAGAACCATTAACTAGATATAAGTTTAAAAGATGAAGTTACAAGATACCCCAGAATACTTATATCTTTCCCAAATACTACTTGAACTACCCCCGTTCAAGTTATAATCAGTTTCAAAGGTTCATCACATAGATGAGACTATAAGACAAGATTTGAATAGATTCAATCTTTGAATATCATTATAAATAATGAAGTTACGAGATACTTCATTAAGTCCCGATATATAAATATATTCATATATATCTCCCATACATTTCCTGAAAACCTCTGTCATGTAAAGTATGAACAGAGTTGCAATATCCAATGAATTTGGAAGGAAAAGAATTTTGGCATAAACCAGATATCTTGTTGATCAGGCAAAGATACCAACAAGTAACCTTTTCTACTGTAGATGGATGAATTCCTCGCCGGTCATCACCCTGGCCGCATTAGGACCTCGCGCTAGACCGTTACCCGGCCACTCACGCGTGGATGGACTGCCACCCAGCCTTTTACACCTTTATAGACCGTACCCCGGCCTGTCGCTTATGCCGACTCAATCAGATGGACTTACTTCCCGAACATTGGGCAAGTAATCAAATTGTTTTCTCAAAACAGCAACCATGTTGCGAATATAAAATACACCACAGAGCCGGATCCCCAAGATTTTTGAGCGAATATTCAAGTCTCCTTAAAATGGAAGATCTTGAATTTGGAAACAAGTTTTGGGATCCTCTCTACCTTTTAAATTCATTTTGAAGACTCGAAAACATTTTTAAGAATGTTTGGAGTAATGCTGATTTAATAAAATAAATCAGTCCCAATATGAAAGAAATATCTGAATATTATTATTTAAATAATATTCCCATAAAGAATAATTGAGGTAGAAGTTGGAAAACTTATACTTGACTGAATAGCAATTAATCAAAGATATACTTATACGAAAGTAATATCTTTATTTGAATAATCAAAAATAAGTTTGACTATCGACACCTTATTCTTTAATACAATAAAGAATATTATAAGTAATAAGCGGAGTCATAATACCTCGAATGAATATTATAAATAATATTCAATAAATAAAATAAAGGAGTCATACATCCTCAAATGAATATCCAATTAATAATCATTAAATAATATAAACTGAGTCATAAGCCCTCGAATGAATATTCAAATCATATTGAAATAATAAAATAAACTGAGTCATAACCCTCGAATGAATATTCAAACCATATTCAAATAAAAAAATAAATTGAGTCATAACCCTCGAATGAATATTCAATATAGTATTCAATTAATAAAATAAAAGTTATCGAATAAACCTTATTCGATTAATAGTTTGGAAAACTATAACCATATATATATAAAAATATATATATTATACTCGGGAACATCGACTCCCGGTTTAGAAATATGTTCACCTTTGGGTCCCCTATACTAAGGGTATACGCAACTACTGCTTATCTCTAGCATAGGTATTATGCAACTATAAGCATCGAAATCAACAGATAGATAACCAGATTACGAAACAGACATGCATATATACCATATCAGCATGCTCCAATATATCGCAAAATTTGCTAATAACAATCATGCACTTATCACAAGATAATGCATATACATATATTTACATCACAACAACAGTATAACGGGTAGAAAACTTGCCTGAGCGACTTGGGGTGATAAAAGGCTCGGGACGAGTCTGGTAACCTATAAATAACAAGTAAGTTGGAATTAAGCCAAAGTCACTTGTAAATCTATACTTTAACTAACTTAGACTCTAACGCTTGTTTTGCGCTTACTGATTTGCTTAAGTCACCCGGGTACCCTCGGCTCCACCATTTTTAATAATTTAACCTTTACGAGTTTTAAGGCGATTCCTTCGCGAGTGTCTTACCAACTGCCTAACACACTTACCATAAATGTTTCATGCATTAATTAACCCTTTTTGGTCTTTAACCTATGTTTCAAAGTAAGGCGAGGGGAAAAGTTTCGTTCGCGAAACGCCGTTACTTGAAACGGTCGTTTCTCCTAAACCGTGCATCGGAATCGAACGAACTACATATCAAAACGAAGCTCGTAACATGAGCTATCTAAACATGGCAGTGGTCATAATCTAGCAGGGGGTTCTCGGGTCCTAATGCTATGCACAAAAACAGTCCAAAGAAAATCGGACGTTACGACGGCTATGTTTACGCGATTTCCAATATTTTAAACCATTCAAAACCCTCCCAATTCAACCTCAAATCCAACATACAACCAACATCCATCCTTATCACATCATAACAACCTCAACCAATTCAATTTTAACATTCATACTTATGCCTAAGCTTAACTTTAACCATTCTTAAATTCTTTTAATCAAAACAACAACATTTACCATTCCAATTCAATACCATTTCAAATCCCAAACTCTAAATCACAACATCAAGCTACAATATCATCCTACTAATCAAAATCATCTTATAATACATAGGAATCTAGGGTTTGGAGATGGTATACCTTCGTTGAAGTGGTGGGAGGAGCTAGGAAGTCTTAAGAAGCTTTGAGAAGTCTTAGGAATGCTTGGATCTTCAAGGAAAACAAGAAAAACTTCAAGTTAAAAACTTGAAAACACTATTCATAGTCTTCTTCTTTGATTAAATGAAGAAGATGGAGAAGGAATTGATGGCTTAAACTCATGATATAGCCCTAACTAAGCATGAAGATGATTAGGGAATTAACTCACCAATTTAGGAAGCTTGGATCTTTGATTTTGAATTTCTTGCTCTTTTGAATAGTAAAAAGCCGAGAGCTTCTTCAAGAACAAGCCTTGGTTCTTTTTGAGTTTGATGAAAATGATTTTACATGGCTTGGTTGCTTTGTTTTTTTGTGTTTGATTTAGTCAATTACCTTGTTGCCCTTGAATTTGTGTGGTTCTCATTCAACCACACCTCCTTCCTTCCCATGTCATGCTTGTGTCATCCTCATGATGTCATCCTCCCCTCCTTGTCCTCTTTCTATTGGTTGGATGACATCATCCCCACTAATCCCCTTGATTAACTTCCTAATCGTTTGCCTAATGACCGCTGATCTATTATACGGTTCGCTTAACTTTCGTTTTCGTTTATCGTTTGAGGGATCATACCCGGGATCTTATTACTTAGGTTCCCTTAACCTTTCTCAATATATTGTATTCCTTTTATGATCCTCTCTTATAATCCTTTAATTTAAATCCTTTTTATCCTGTTACCTTATACTCAATTCTTTCCGTATCTATTAGATTTCCGGGAAAAATCAAAGTGTTCGGAATTGGATTCTGACGATCTTTACATACACTTATATACCACATAGAGTACTAATAATATTCCATAAGATCAATAACAGAACCCCTACATAGCATGGCATGAAAATTTTTCTCATTCAGCAAAAACACTATTCATAAAGGTTTCAAAAATTTCCAAAAATTGGGGTCATTACAGATATCGGGACTTAAGGAAGTATCTTGTAACTTCATTTCATTCAATGATATTTCAAAGATTGAATCTATTCAGGTCTTATCTTGTAGTCTCATCTATGTGATGAACTTTTGAAACTGATGATACCTTGAACGGTGGTAGTTCAAGTAGTATCCGGAAAAGATATAAGTATATTGGAGTATCTTGTAACTTCATCTTTTCAACTTATATCTGGTTAATGATTATCTCATGCATGACAAAGATTTTCACAAAAACGTTGAGACAAGGTTAGATATATGAGATCACCGTGCAACGATATTTTTATACAGTTATAAATTGGAACTCTGTGTATATTATACATGTCAGAGGATTTCAAGGATTGTGAAAAGTATATAGGTATATATATACTGAATATTTTGCGACTTGGTCGCGTTAAGATATCAGCTTGGTTCATTTCTTCTTGACCAAGACTTTCATGAGTACTATGAGAATGCTCATATATAGTTAATCATTATACATATTATTTTGGTGGGCTTGTTGCTCACCCTTGCTTTCTTCTTTCATCACTCAACAACAGATAGAAAAGATGAACAGGACCAAGCTCCCAATTCGCGAGCGGATAGGAAACATTCCGCAGTTTCCTATAGGCGCTGATGTCGCTGTAGCTGAGATAGGAACTACCAATAGGCTAGGCTTTCAACTTTTGATGTACCAGACTTATGTATCTTTATCAATTGTAATAATGGCAAAGAAATGTAAATCTATTCAGAAACCCTTTTAAGGTGTAATGGCATATAATTTTGGAATAAAATGACTCATGTTATTTTTGGATATTCATCTCTGAGACTATAAGTTGTGGTGTGTGTGTTTATTGTGGGGTCACAGTACAGAGTAGTTGATTGTTTATTAAGATTGGGTGTTATTAAGGGAAATGGAACTCGTGACAACCCGGATCCCCGACCCCGGATTTGGGGGTGTTACAGAAATGGTATCAGAGCCAAGCGTTATAAACCTCAGAGATGATGTGACGTTAAGATAATAAGTTCACTAAGATAATAAGAACTCTTGCCAAGTTCATAGTCGGACTACCTAACGTAGTACTGACAATTAAAACCCTTATGGGAACCCTTATAAATATCGTGACAGAAGTATAGTTCGTTATCGTATATGGTAGCGGGACTCCGAACCCTGAGGTTGAGGAGCAACAACGCGATGATGTTTTATTAGTTATTAGAGATCAGATTGTGGATCCGATAGAGCGTCCTAATACGGGACCGGATGATGTTCATATTGAGGATGTAGCGGTTGAGGATGTTATCCTAGAAGGAATTATCGCTGAGAAGGATCCTGTGAAGGATCCTCACAAGAATGAATAAAGGACCACTGAGGAATTGATGACCATGGTTAGGGCAACTACCAGAGGTAGAATTGGCCGGTCACTACCAGAGGTTCGTTCAAGTTTGTAAAGATAGTAGCCCCTTTAACGCGGCTTACTCGTAAGACTGAGAAGTTCTAATGGACAGAGAAATGTGAGAACAGCTTTTAAGAACTGAAGCAAAGATTGGTGGCGGCCCCTATGATGGCATTGCCGGATGGAAAAGGAGATTTTGTGATGTGTAGTAATGCTTCGCATAAGGAATTAGGGTGCTTCTTATACAGCACAACAAGGTAATCGCGTACGCGTCAAGACAATTAAGGGAATATAAAAATTCGATATCCTCACCCATGAGCTTGGGCTCGTGGCAATAGTTTTGCCCTAAAGATTGGAGGCATTACTTGTATGGAGAGAAGTGCGAGATTTACCTAAGCCATAAGTGCTCTAGTGCATTTTCACGTAGAAAGAGCTCAACATACGCCAGAGGAGGCGGTTAGAGCTAATCAAGAATATTGATTGGGAGATTCTTTATCATTCGGGGAAAGCCAATGTGGTGGCTGATGCCCTTAGTAAAAAGGAGAAACTCAAGATGATAATGTCTTTGGGAGAGTTTATGAGAGATTTTGAGAAAATGGAAATAGAAGTGAAGGTAATCGGAGCCGGTACCGAAAAGATGTTTGAGATTGCAATACAGTCCGAATTATCGGAAAAAAACATATTGTGCCAGAAAAAGTGATGAATGAAGGCAGAGAGCCAACAATTAGATAAAAGATTAATACCGAGAAAGATTATAAGGGAATAATGAGGTATTCCTACAGAATTTGGGTTCCAAATGTTCAAGAGCTTAAAGATGAAATCTTAGATGAAAGCTAGTTTGAGAAATAAGATTTAGAGCAAAACCTGAACGTGATAGTCAGGGAGGTCGCCATCAAGATAGAAGGAACCCATAACATAATGGAGTGGAAAATGAGGATTTTAACGTATAATATAACCCCAAGTACGGGAGAAGGATGAAATATTTCATACTAAGGAAACAGAAAGTCGAGTAAGGAAAGGAGATCCGAGACGGTACTCCTATACGGCAATTCATGGACCTGTCTAAAAAGAACTTAGACTATTATCCCCAACCACCACCTTCAGGAAACAATACGGTAGGAAATTCGTTCATGACCTTTATGTCGCTAAGCTCTCAGAGTTCCAAGGAACAGGTTGACCCAGTTGAGGCAAGAGCCTGGCTAAAGGAAATACAGGAATCATTTGAGATTCTAAATGATTGACGAATCACAAAAGACTGTTTTTATCACTTACTCTCTTAAGAGAGAGACCACCCACTGGTGAAAGACCAAGAAAGGCACGGAGCCAGAGATCATAATAAATTGATTTAAAGTTCAGACAATTGTTTTCGGGAAAGTACTTCCCAAGGTTATGGAGGTAGTGTAAAAGCTTTAGAGCCAGAACAAAAGCAGACGAGTATGATGAATTATGAACCTAAGTTGTAAAAGTTGTCAAGATTCGTTCTGAGGACACGTATCCAGAATGACGGGATGTTTGAAATCAATGCTTATGTTGTGTTGGTTCATGAAATAATGATAAGAGAAAGGAAAATAAAAAGGAATTGAAGTGGAAAGGAATATAAAGGCAATAGAGTTTGAGGAATGATAAGGGAGTTGGGTATGAGGAAACTCTAAAGACTCGTAGCAATAGAAATAGAGAAGTATGTAATCGTCAGGATGAGGGTGATTCACCATGAGTTAAAGTTGATGATTGAAGGAAGAAGAGATATATATATTTTATCCCCTGTAAGTTGGGAGGATTCGAGGAAACCTTGAGATAGTTCGAAGGATAAATAATGAGACGCGGATAGACTGAGGAGACAATGAAGTAAGAAATTAGGAATATTGGATGAAGGAAGTGACCTTCAATAATGTGAAGTGTAAGACCGGTGGCTTGATACCCAGAAAGGGAGACGCCAAGTATGAAAGATATCCCAACATTGAGATGACTGTTGAGATAAACAGCAAAAGTAAATAAGGAATTATTAAGAAGAAGTTCACGTTGAACACGACCAATATCTTCCAGAACATCCTTGTTATCATTACCAAATTAGGCAAGAAAAGTGGATAACCGTTGTTATCTTTTGGAGGCCATATTGATTGACCCCATTTTGAATACAGATGTTATTGTGAAATTAGGTATAGACTATCGAGGTGGGAATGATGAATAAGATAATCTATCAAGGATATATGACTTGATTTATCCATGAAAGGATGCAAGTATTTTTTTTTAAAGGTGGAATTAAGGATATAACTTCGATAACTTGAGATGAATCTTAGGGGAATGCATAAAGGTTGGCATCCACCCTTAATAGGGACAACATGAGTTTTGACAAGTATGAATTGGAAAGGATCAAGGTAACAACAACCTTTAAAGATCAGTAAAGAAATTTTTCAGAAGTACATAGATAATGGTTCTAGTATTAGTAAATGGTATTTTGATATGCCCTGTATCTAGGGGATACAGGAGGAACGATTTAAAGATAACCTTAGAGGTTTTACAAGGAGAAAGGTAATATTCAAAATTCTCAAGAATAGAAATGTTGATAAAGGAAATATGACGTAATTATAATGATGCCAAGTGGGGCACGTGTTAAACCACGAGAAAGTATAGATTGAACCCAACGAAGGTCAAGAATGGTGAAAACAAGAAGGACCCAAAATAAGAGACGTCCTAAGTATGATCGAGAGTCAGTCGTGACAATGATTAACCTCTAAAAACTGAGGCAATAACTTATGGAAAAATGGTGATATTTTTTTTACTCATCAGATTTTAAGGAAAACATCTTCACACAAGCAGTGATGGGAAATGAGGTAGAAAATTTAGTGAAAGTGGTTAAGATTACATTGATTGTAAGGAAATTTTACTATCAGGAAAGGCCAAAGAGGTGGCCGACACTTTAAAGGTAAGAGGATAATTATAGGCGCTTGTGCCAAAGGAATACAATGATGATGGTTAAAGCTGTGAAGGTTGTATTATGGTTTGGAAGATTGACATTCCTTCTGATGACTGTGCAATACCCAACCGTAATAGTAGTTGGTAAAGGTTTAATTCGTGTAATCGCCATGAGCGGGCTATCTATCTCAGAAGGTACTATCTTGAGATAAGCCAGGACCATGTTTCAAAAAGGACTAGACGAACCTTTAAGTTAAGTCTTCTATTTAAGGCATATGATTAAGAATGGTATTAACCTGCTATCCTTGCTTTAATTGAAACTCTTCTGCAATTTTATCTACTTCATGTCATGAAAGTACGTCAGAATTTGGAGTGTTCTTCATGAATTATGAATGGTGATTATGTTAACTCCTTAGAAGAATTCTATACTACATGTATGGACTCCGTATGGTTAGATATTAAGATTTCATGGAAAGTGAATGACGGCAGTAGGTCAGTGGTGGACCATAGTAATGCAGCAATGATTCTGCGAGTAATGAGCTGATTACAACCGTGAGAGTTTTATTGGAATGGATGTTGAGATTGAGTACCACTAATCGTGTCGTGTTGACGTATGAGTTATCAATTGATAGACTAATTAAGTAGATTATCTACCTATTGAATACTTATTCCTTCTTATCAATAGAGAGTCGTATTACTATTCGAGGAAGGTTGCGGTGCAAGCATAGAATTCTAGTAATGATGATGTATAAAATGAGATTCCAGATTCGATTTTCGATGTCGAGGGAGTTTCAAAGGTGATTGAGTATAAGCTCGAGGAAGAGCATGGGTCCATAGAATGATGGACGGAATAGCAAAAATATTTAAGCATGTGAAATGCGATGCGATAATACTTGATATATATACACATATGTTTTGTTCTCCTATGACAAACCTCTATAGTTCAGATGTAAATTCCATGCCAGATATTTTGTGGCAGCATAATTGATATATATACAATTCTCTTCAATTCATTCTTTTCTCTCCTTTTCATTTTGTATAGGCTGAGAAGAACAACCCTTCCAGAAGGGGAGGTATTGCCGAATGACTATCTATCTGTGTGATAGAAGCCTAGTAGGATACCGCATGTTGTTTAATTGCTTGTCAAGTACTAAAGGTTGGCCACCTTCTGTACTAACTATGCAATATAACAAGTGTTCATGATCATAGTGATCTCTCAACAAATTCCTTTACTTCTATATGATGGATCAAGCTTTCGAAGATGGAAGCAGCTAAAGGAAGTAGTATCAGTACGGTGGTATTCCGATTCTAACGCGTTAGTGATACTAAGGTTGACGTGGTAATTAAAAGGTTATAGAACGCTAACGAGCAAAAGTATAACCAGTATAATACTAGGAATGGAATGTAGTAGCGATTACGAACTGAAAAAGAATGGGTATTGAGAAGCAAAAGCTCTAATGCTAAAAGCTATAATGAGAGTCTGTGCAATAGACTTGAAAGAAATTGGAATGATCACTTAACACGGATTGAGTTTTCTTACGACAATAGATCATATATCATTATCGAGATGTCGCCTTATGAGATCCTTGAGGGAAGACAATGTCGATCTCCCTTATGTTAGGATGAAGTTGTAGAGCGCAAGATGTTCGGACCCACAGTAGTCCAAAGGACCAGGGATATAATAAATCTAATCAGAGGACGGCTGGTAGTAACCCAAGATGGACATAAGAGGTATGCTGATTTGACTCGAAAGGACAAAGAGTATGAAATAGGGGACCTAGTAATGTTATAGGTATCCCTTGGAAAGGATTGATGAGGTTCGGAAAGAAAGGAAAGCTAAGTCCACAAATTATTAGACCCTTGGATATATTAAGACGTATTGGGAAGTTAGCATATGAGCTAGCCCTACCCCCGAACATGTAGCAAGTCATAACGTGTTCCACGTATCAATGTTAAGGAAGTATAATTCGGATGCCAGACAAATAGGGGCATATGAGCGCATAGGCATGCAACCAGACGTAACCTATATGGAGCAACCAGAAAGGGTTATAGATTGAAAAGGAACAAGTGCTTAGGAGAAGGGTTATCAAACTAGGCAGAGTTTGGTGGTAGGACCACAATGTGGGAAAATTTACTCGAGAGTTAGAAAGTGCAATGCTAAGAGAGTATCCCTATTCATTTTCTATCTGATTCCGGGACGGAATCCTTTTAAGGAGGGGAGACTGTAATAACCCCAATTTTTGGAAATTTTTGAAACCCTTATGAATAGTGATTTTGCAGATTATGCTGAATAAGAAAACTTTTCATGCCACACTATGTAGGGGTTCTGTTATTGATATTCTGAGATTTTATTAGTACTCTATATGGTATATAAGTGTATGTAAAGATCGTCAGAATCCAATTCCGAACACTTTGATTTTTCCCGAAAATCCACCAGATACCGAAAGAAATGAGTATAAGGTAACATGATTAAAAGGATTTAAATTCAAGGATTATGAGAGAGGATCATAAAAGGAATATTATGTATTGAGAAAGGTTAAGGGAACCCAAGTAATAAGATCCCGGGTATGATCCCTCAAACGATAAACGAAAACGAAAGTTAAGCGAACCGTATAACAGATCAGCGGTCATTAGCCAAGTAATTAGAAGCTAATCAAAGAGATTAGAGTGGATGATGTCATCCAACCAATGAGAAGAGGACAAAGAGGGGAGGGTGACATCACATGATGACATAAGCATGACATAAGGGAAGGAATTGTTGGATGATTTAAAACCACACAAAGTTCAAGGTTAAAAAGGTAATTAACAAAAACAAATCAAAAGAAAATCAACCAACCAAAACAAAACAAAGCAAAACACAAAATCATTTCTTCTTCAACCAAGAGCTCTCGGCTTTTCTTCATTTCAAGAAGAAGAATTTTCAAAATTCAAGTTCCAAGCTTCCTAAATTGGTAAGATAATTATCTAGTACTCCTTATGCATAGTTATGGCTATTCTATAAGTTTAAGCCTCCAAATCATTCACAATCTTCTCCAAGAAATCAATGAAGAAGATAATGATTAGTGATTTCAAGATTTTTAACTTGATTTTTCTTATTTTTCCTTTAAGATCCAAGCATCCCTAAGACATCTCAAGGCTTCTTAAGGCTTCCTAGCTACTCCAATCACTTGAAGGAAGGTATAACATCTCCAAAACCTAGCTTTGCTTGTATATTAGGATGATTTTGATTGTTATGGTAAAAGAGTAGCTTGATGCTTGTTGGTTTAGAGTTTGGGTTGGAATGGTAGTGAATTGAATGTTGAAATCTTATTGATTGGTTAAAGGACTTAAGTATAGTTTAAATTCAACTTTAAGAATAAGTATAAATTGTTAATGTTGAGTTGATTGGGGCTGTTATGATGTAGTGTGGATGGATGTTGGTTGTATGAATGAATTGGGATTGATTGGTGGTTGAATTGGAATGGTATAAAATTGGGAAATCGCGTAAACATAGCCGTCGTAATGTCCGATTTACTTTAGACTTCTTTTGTTCATAACGGCCGAGAACTCCCTGCTAGGTTTTTACCATTTCCATGTTTAGACAGTTCATGTTACGAGCTTCGGTTTGATATGTGGTTCGTTTGATTCCGATGTACGGTTTAGGAGAAACGGCCGTTTTAAGTAACGATGTTTCGCGAACGAATCATTACCCCTCGCCTTACTTGAAACATATGTTAAAGACCAAAAATGACTAATTGGGGTATGAAACAATTAGGTAAAGTGTATTAGGAAGTTGGTAAGACACTCACGAAAGAATTGCCTTTAAACTCGTAATGGTTGATTTATTAAAAATGGTGGAGCCGAGGGTACTCGAGCGATTTAACAGAATCAGTAAGCGCGAAAGCGAACGTTAGGACTCTAAATGGTTAAAGTCTAGTTTCTTAAGCGATCGGGGTTTAATTCCGACTTATGTTGTTGTTCATAGGTTATCGGACCCACTCTAAGCTTAAGTCTATCCGGGAGCACTCAGGCAAGTTTTCTACTCGTATAACTGTTGTTGTGATGTATATGTGTATATGCATGATCTTGTGATAAATGCATATTTGTTATTATAAAATTCTTGCGATATATTGGAGCATGTGATATGGTATATATGCATGCCTGTTTCGTATTCTTGATTTATATATCTGTTGGTTCAAATGCTTATTAGTTGCATAATAGCTATGTTAGAGATAAACAGTAGTTGCGTATATCCTGAGTATAGGGGACCCAAAGGTGAACCCTTTTCTAAAACCGGGAGTAGATGTTCCCGAGTATATGATATATATATATGTATATATATATTGATATGGTTTTTAAAAACTATTAATCGAATAAGGTTTATTGGATAACTTTATATTATTTAATGAATATTACTTGAATATTCATTCGAGGACTTATGACTCACTTTATATTATTTATTAAATATTATTTGAATATTCATTTGAGGACCTATGACTCCGATTATTTATTGAAATATATTCTTTATTTTATTAAAGAATAAGGTGTCGATAATCAAACTTATTTTTGATTATTCAAATAAAGATAGTACTTTCGTATAAGTATATCTTTTGTTATTTAATACTCATTTCAAGTATAAGTTTTACAACTTCTACTTCAAGTTATTTATATAGAGATTATCCTTATGGGAATATTATTTAATAATATTCAGATATTTTCTAATATATTGGGACTGATTTATTTCATTAAATCATCATTACTCCGAACATTCTTAAAAATGTTTCGAGTCTTCAAAATAATTTTTAAAAGTTAGGGCGGATCCCAAAACTCATTTTTATATTTAAGATCCTCCTTTCGAAGGGGATTTAAATACTCGCTCAAAACCTGAGGGATCCGGCTCTGTGGTGTATTTTATATTCGCAACGAGGTTGATGTTTAGAGAAAACAGTTTGATTACTTGCCCAATGTTCGGGAAGTAAGCCCATCCAATTGAGTCGGCATAAGTGACAGGCCGGGGTACGGTCTATCATAGTGTAAGTGGCTGGGTGGCAGTCCATCAACGCGTAAGGGGCCGGGTGGCGGTCCAGCACAAGGTCTTAATACGACCAGAGTGATGACTGGTGGGGGATTCATCCATCTACTAGTAGAAAAGGTTACTTATTGGTATCTTTGCCTGATCAGCAAGATATCGGGTTTATGCCAAAATTCTTTTCTTTCCAAATTCATTGGATATTACAACTCTGTTCATACTTTACATGACAGAGGTTTTCAGGAGATGTATGAGAGATATATATATATGGATATATATATAGATATCGGGACTTAAGGAAGTATCTCGTAACTTCATTTCATTCAATGATATTTCAAAGATTGAATCTATTCAGGTTTTATCTTGTAGTCTCATCTATGTGATGAACTTTTGAAACTGATAATACCTTGAACGGTGGTAGTTCAAGTAGTATCCGGAAAAGATATAAGTATATTGGAGTATCTTGTAACTTCATCTTTTCAACTTATATCTGGTTAATGATTATCTCATGCATGACAAAAATTTTCACAAAAACGTTGAGACAAGGTTAGATATATGAGATCACCTTACAACGATATTTTTATACAGTTATAAACTGGAACTCTGTGTATATTATACATGTCAAAAGATTTCAAGGATTGTGAAAAGTATATAGGTATATATATACTGAATATTTTGCGACTTGGTCGCGTTAAGATATCAGCTTGGTTCATTTATTCTTGACCAAGACTTTCATGAGTACTATGAGAATGCTCATATATAGTTAATCATTATACATATTATTTTGGTGGGCTTGTTGCTCACCCTTGCTTTCTTCTTTCATCACACAATAACAGATAGAAAAGATGAACAGGACCAAGCTCCCAATTCGCGAGTGGATAGGAAACGTTCCGCAGTTTCCTATAGGCGCTGATGTCGCTGTAGCTGAGGTAGGAACTACCAATAGGCTAGGCTTTCAACTTTTGATGTACCAGACTTATGTATCTTTATCAATTGTAATAATGGCAAAGAAATGTAAATCTATTCAGGAACCCTTTTAAGGTGTAATGGCATATAATTTTGGAATAAAATGACTCGTGTTATTTTTGGATATTCATCTCTGAGACTATAACTTGTGGTGTGTGTGTTTATTGTGGGGTCACAGTACAGAGTAGTTGATTGTTTATTAAGATTGGGTGTTATTAAGGGAAATGGAACTCGTGACAACCCGGATCCCCGACCCCGGATTTGGGGGTGTTACAGCAAATTTCTAATGCCTTATTGAATCGACCATCAGGAACTCTTCCTAGTGATACAAAAGTCAATCTAGGCAAGAAAGAAGTTAACGAACAGGTGAAATCCATCACCTTGAGATCCGAAAAGGTCGCAAGCCCCCAAATTCAGCAAGACGAAGAGTCTGAAAACTCTGTCCAGAATAAAGGTGCGTCTGTACCTTTGCCAATTCCAGAATCTGAAGTTTTTGATGAAGAAGATGTGCAGAAGGAGGCAAAAGTGGAATAAGGAAGAAAACTGTGGAACACACTTCTCCTGAGGGTAATACAGGGGAGAAACATGTCTATCGTCCACCTCCTTTTCCGATGAGGCTGCAGAATCAGAAGTTGGATAAGCAATTTGCTAAATTTTTGGAGGTGTTCAAGAAACTTCACATCAATATACCTTTCGCTGAAGCTCTTGAACAGATGCCTAACTATGCGAAGTTTATGAAAGGTATTCTCTCTCGAAAAGTGAAACTCGATGACTTAGAGCCCGTTGCTCTTACGGAGGAATGTAGTGCAGTTCTGTAAAAGAAGTTACCTCCAAAGCTTAAAGATCATGGAAGCTTCACTATTCCTTGCACCATCAGAAACTTGTCGTTAGAAAAATGCTTGTGTGATTTCGGATCTAGCATCAATCTGATGCCCTTGTCCATCTTCAAGAAGCTTGGTCTACCTTATCCGAAACCGACATACATGTCATTATAACTAGCTAACCGTTCCATCACTTATCCGCGAGGAGTAGTGGAGGATATCTCGGTTAAGGTGGATAAGCTCATTTTCCCTGCTAATTTTGTCATTTTAGACTTTGAGGAGGATAAGAAGATTCCCATCATCTTGGGAAGACCATTCTTGGCTACAAGCCGAACTATGATCGATGTGCAAAAAGGAGAGCTTACGATAAAGGTTCAAGATCAGAAGGTCACTTTTAATGTGTTCAAGGCAATAAAGTTACCCATAGATAAAGAGCAGTGCTTTGAAGTAGAGCAGGTCGACTCTATCGTGAATTCAGAGCTTGTGTAATTTCTAAAGTCAGATACCTTACAGAGATCCTTAATAGGGGAATCAGTTATTGAAGATGAAGAAGGAGCAGAACAACTGTAGGTTTTGAATACACCTCGGTGGAAGAGGAAGTTGGATATGTCATTTCTCTTAGGTTAGCAGACCTGAAAATTTCTCAGGAGCGTCTCGAGCCGTCTATTGCAGAAGCTCCCACACTTGAGTTCAACCCACTACCAGATCACTTGAGTTATGCATTCTTAGGTGCACCCCATGATAAGGGGTTGGAATATATCTATGATAATCTAAAGGGTGACTGACAGGTTCCTCCTGTGCTTACAGAGTGTCCCTCTCATGCACCACAGACAGTTGATATGTTTGGTCTTGGTGATGCGCAGTATAAAAGGTCGATTCGGCATATTGAGCCCATGAATGACATCCACTGACATTTTGCTGTAGATTTGACACACGCTCTCGGTACTATTTTCCGAGACACTGGTATCGAGGATGATTTTCCACCTCCATCCGAAGAGGGTGATCCTCCCGCTAATTAGGTATGCCTAAAATCCTTATTATTACCTTCAATGAGAAAATTGAAAATTTTAAGTTTGGGGGTGTGAATCTAAGGATTAGTGTGTGTGTCCATATAGATTCATATAGATTCATATTGCATGTATAGTTGTTAATTCAATCGTAGTTTTGCATGATTGTTCATATAGGTCATATTTGTTTGCATTTTTATTGGTGTTTTATGTGAGTTCATATAGTTGCATTTGCATGTATATAACACGATCCCTTAGGTTGAGCTAATTTTGATTGATAAGTTGATGTTAATTAAGTGTGATGATGATGAATAGAGTGATGTTTTAAGTCTTAATGAATTGATTTGAATGCCCAGAAAAAAAAATCACGAGTCTTATACGTTGCTTTTGAGTTAGATCATGATCATACTTGTTTATTTGTTGAATTTAATCACTTGTTTATATTAGAATTTTTGGTATTCTCGTAATGATAAAAGAGCACTGAATTTTTAAACTGGAGAAAAGCAGGATTTTCAATGCTAGTTGTGAATAAGGCTAGGCGTCAAATGGCTAGTAGACGGCTCATATTTTTATTAGTAGTCTAGGGTTGAATGAGATGGAGTGAAACACACTCATTCAGAAATTGTTGAAAAAATATGTGTTTATGTAAAATTGATCAAGAGTGAGTTCTTTAATACTCGAGTTATTAAGTTCTACGGTACTTTGTGCCTAGTGACCTAAGGCTTTGATAGTCTGAGATCCGCTAACCTAACGCTCGCTACATGGGTATTATTACATAAGTCTTTTGGAACCTCATTCATTGCACGATCAAGTAAGCATCTTTGTTATGTGTTCAATAATAGCATGAATCCTTGTATAAATCTAGTAGAAAGGAGGTGTTGTGAGTCATTATGCGTTTAACGTCTATTCTGTTTATAAACTTGTGATTGTTTTGATGAAAGATAAGTTATGGTTATTGATCTAGTATCAAGAGTATTGGTGTTAAGCATTCCATACACACGTTTATGTTTTGTGAGTTGGTTTGTGGGATTTATTCAAACTCTGTTAGAAGTCATTGCATTCTTAGAGGCATTAGCTTCTTGTTTGGTTATGGTTATTCTGAGGGGATCGATTGCATTATCATTTAGTTGTATTCATGTAGTTGCATTCATGCATTAGGTTTGTTTTATAGTTTTTGAGTCTGTTTATGCTTGAGGACAAGCATCGATTCAAGTTTGGGGGTGTGATAAGTAGATTTTATATCTACTTGGAACGCTTCATTATAATCTTAAGTTAGTGTTTTGGACTCAAGTTGTTGGTATTTTTAATATGTTTTTGTGTTATTGCATCTCAGGCATTTGTTGGAGGAAGAATGGAGCTTTAATTGAATATATGCTGAAAAGAACCAAGAATCTGAAGTTTAGGCCATTCCCAAATGGTAGAGGATCTCGACAACTTCGCGTGGACTGCTTATTCATCAAATTCTGATGAATGGAGCAAAATTTACAGCAAAAAGAAGAAAATTCAGAATTCCAACTACAGTAGCACGGCGCGCCCGCGCTGGTATGTGGGGCGTCCGCGCCAGACTTCCAGAAACAGCGCGTGCCCGCGTTGTAATGAGGGGTGGCCACGCTGGTCCGTTCAGCCAGATTCCTGATTCGAGTCCGTTTTGGAGATTTTGAAGCCCAGTTCGATCCTGAAGCCTATAAATACCCTAAATAAGTCGTTTTTAACAAGGAGACCGGGGAGAGCCTTATGAAGACCTAGAGAGCACAAGACGACTATGGAGAAGAAGACTTTTGTTTTCTTTAGTATAGTTGATACTTGGATGCTTATTTTCGATTATCTTTGAACCCTAATACTGTTATATTGTTTATTATCATGTTTTCATTGGAACCCATGGTGACGATGAGTTTGGTTATGAAATAATTATTATCGTGGGGTTCTAACGGATTTACTTATGGATTTCTATAGTTCATTTGTTTCAATATCTTGGTGTGTGGTGATTGATTGATATCCTAGTATTGGTTGTGCTTATTCATCTTATGTGCGTAGCTAACATATAAGATAATGTGTTAATCTCTATTAAAGCGAAAGTGAATATTGAGGTTTAGAACTTGCCATGCTAGTATAGGTTCATGTATTTGTTATGCATGATTCATAGGTAATTTTAACCGTCTTACTTGCCCTATATAAGCACGATAGATGACTTGTTCATTAAACCTTTATGTCGTCAAAATCTATAGACATATAGGTTCTTAACATAATTGGTGTCTATTCAGCTTCTATCTCTTTTGTGGATGTCTGGTAGTAGGGTATTCGTGCAACGAAAGTTGGCGTTTACTAGTTTCGTGTTATCTGATAGTTGTCATCACCATTACATGCTAAGGTTAAGAACAATGACTTTGAATGAAGTAGTAATGAAGTTAGAATCTCATGTTTATCTCATATAGTTAATTCAATTACTTTTATTCTCTTAGTTAATATCTGCTAGTTTAATTAGTATGATCAACACAATTTGTTACTTGTCTTAGCATTGAATGATAACCATACTCTGTTGCAAAAGTGCATAACTAAAATTAACCTAAACCAGTCTCTATGGGAACGAATCTGATCTATATCTTATACTACTTGTGAACGCGTATACTTGCATGTAATTTTAGCGCGTGTTTTCGCCCTAACACTTCACATAGAGATTCACCTGAATGTTGCGCAAACTGAGTCAGATCATTCCCAATTGCAGATGTCTTTTCCATAGGGAAGAATTTAGTAATGAACTTCTAAGTAAGATCCCCTTAGTCGCAATAGAACCAGCTGGTAGAGAGTGTAACCAGCTCTTAGCTTTATCCCTCAGAGAGAATGGGAAAAGTCTCTGTTTCACAGCATTTTCAGGAAACATTATTGAATTTGAAGGTGTCACAAATTTTGATGAAATCCCTAATGTGCATATTGGGAACTTCCGTTGGAGCACCCCTAAACTGGACTGAATTCTACACCATCTGAATTGTGTCAGGCTTGATCTCAAAGGTATTAGCTGTGATAGCTGGTCTAACAATGCTAGATTGAATGTCATTGATCTTTGGTTGAGAATAATCCATCAACACTTTTGTTGCTACTACTGGTTCTCCAATTGTAATGATCACTTCTTCTTCAACCTTTTCAACTTCTTTAAAAACTTCTTTCTCCTCTTCTTCAACTTTGTCTAGTGTTTCCTTTCGACATTGAGAACGTGTTCGCGTACACGCTCTCTAGAGTACCTAAAACACATAAACCTTGTAAGAAAATAATTCGAGTCAGTGAACTTTAACGACCACTGATAATAAGCACATAAACTAAATTTAACACTGATCCCTAGCAGCGCTGCCAAAAACTTATTCGCAATAAAACACACGCGAAAATACATGCAAGCCTGCCCTTTTGATTGCAGATTTGAGAACAACCGATGCCGTACGCGATCAAAAGTAGTATAAGATTTAAGTCAAGTTCGTTCCCACAGAGACTGGTTCAGATTAAGTTCAGATTATGCATGTTATTCCTAGAGGACTAACAATGAGATTTACAGAAGGGGGGTTGAATGTAAATCTCAAAACTTTTTCAAGTTTTGAGAAGTTTATTAAAGCAGTGTGTTCTAGATGAACAAGTGTATGAATTGCTTTGAGCTAATGCAGACAGATATATATTCAAACACAAAATGTAAAGATCACAACAAACTTTAAAAACTTTTCTGGTAGATTTGTTGTTCTACCAGAGATGGTATATTAGAAAATCTGTGTTCAACAATGTTGATCACAGCTGCATCCTAGTACAAACTAGATGAATTTTCTCTCAAGATATTTCTTAACAGCTCTGGAAAATCTCTGTCTAATTACTAGCTTCTTCTTGGTTTATATATTACCAAGTGTACAAGTGAAAAACAATATAAAATTACAATAGTAAAATAAGTTCTTCACTTGCTTCTTTTCCTGTTCACTCCAGTACTTTGTTGACTATTGCATCTTTGTACTAAAGAAGAACGGCTGCTTTTTCTGTTGATCCTGAAATTCGGCTACCACGTCTCAGTTTTCTCTGTCAACCCATGTGCCTCTGTCTGTAGGTACAACTACCACTTATCAACGGCTAATTAGCAGAACATCCGTTGAAGCTTTCATCCGTTGATGACTTCATCCGTTGAAGGATGTTATCCGTTGAAGCTTTCATCCGTTGATGCATTTATCCGTTGATGCTCTCATCCGTTGAAGGATGTTATCCGTTGAAGCTTTAGAGACATCCGTTGAAGCTTAGCTTCTCATCCGTTGAAGGTCTTTAAGTCATCCGTTGATACCACTTCATTTATACAAAATTACAAGGCATGAAATATTTACAATTGGCCTTCCTATCTGCATATCATCTAGTAGTCAACATGACTCATAGTTTCTCTCAACTTCTAAGAATTACATTTTAAATACAGAGACTGAAATATGCTACAATACTAGACTTATTTCTAAGTAAAGCTACACCATCAACGGATAGCCAAAGTGGTCTTATCCGTTGAGGCTACTGACACTAAATTTCTACTTAAGTGTTTTGTTAAACATATCATCAAACTAATGCACATATATTCCTAACAATCTCCCCCTATTTATGTCTATAAGAATTGTAGGCATAAATTCAGGGTTAACTTGATGATAACAAAACACTTAACAAATATTTGAATTGAAACTAAGTAGAAATATAAAAGTGCTGCAAAAGTGTATGTACTAGGAGGTAATTGAAGATTTACAGTATTTCCAAGGGTGCTCCTCTAGCCTGAGCAAATCATTATTTTCTTCTTTGTTCCCTGGTTTTCTTTCCTAGCCCTTTGTCATTTTCCTCAAATTGGAGTTGGAGTTGTCTGAAGAATTCAGCTTCATCTTCATCACTGATATCCAACTTAGATTGCATTTCTTTGAGAGTTTCATTGCTGGCAATCTTGAGTTGGTCTTCAAGTCTGAAAAATCTTCTGACTCCTTTGTCATCTCTAAATTCCATCAACCAATGAGGTGATTTGTGAATTTTAGTTTCCCTTTCTTGTATGAGTAAGGTTCTGGGCAAAGCATTTGGTTCCCTCCAAGTCTTCCTTATGTTGGCAATCTTGTTGAGAATTTCAGTCTTGGCTGTTCTGGTAAAGCCAGAATCCTTTTTGATGGCTGAAAAGACTCTGATCAAGGTAGAGTAGCCTTCATTTAGAATCCTGTAGAGAGGCCATGTTCTTTCCCCAGCTCCCTTATATCTGAAAACCAATCTCTCTGGTAGCTGTCTGTAGGCAGCTATTCCCCTTACTTCCTCCAGCTCATCCAGATAGAGATTAATGTCTGAAGCTTCTTTTATGTCACAGATGTGAACATAATCATCTTTAGAAATGGGTGGCTTAGGGTTAGGTTTTTGTTTTTGAGTGAATTTCTTAGAGGTTAGGGGAGGTGTAGATTTAGATTTTCTTTTCTGTTTCTTTGGTAGTGGTAGAGTGGTTAAAAAGGTAGGCAATGTGATGTTGTCCCAATCAATAGGTTCCTCTTTTGGAATGATTGGTTCACCATGGATATTTATAGAGGGATCAGCAACAAAAGGTTTAGGTATGGAAGGTAGTGGTTTAGATATAGATTTGGTATCTTCAGGGTTATCTTCACTCCTTCTGTGTGCCTTGGCCTTTCTTCTGTTTCCCTTCTGCCATTCCTCTCTTTCTTCCACATTTTCACCAAATATGCTCCCAAGAACCTCATCTAAGTTAGCAATCTTTTCTTCACCCCTGACTTCAATTCCTTTCATTTCTTCAACTTGGCTTGACTTTAGCTGTTTTTCAAGCTTTGCTTGTGCTCTTTTGTCAGCCTTGAGTTTTACAGCTTCTTTCTTCAACCTTCTGGTTTCTTCCCTTTTGGCCTTTAGAAATTTGGGATGTCCTTGCATCACACAGATACTCTTTCCCTCTCTATAGATAAAGGCCATTTCCATTCTCTCACCCTTGTCCTTGGTCTCCTTCTTCTTTATGATGCTTGCACTTAGAACTTTGTCTCCATCAGGTTTTGGAAGAGGAAAGTCTACTTCCTGCATCTGAGCAAAGTCTAGGGGATTCTTTGTGGAGTCCATACTGGATCTAGTGTTAGGCTTTAGAACCATAGGTTTTAAATTCTTGAAAGAAGTCTCTCCAACCTTATTTCTCCCTACTGGCTTGAGCTCCATGTTGATTGGTTCAATCTTTGTGCTAAATTTCACAGATGTTGATTTATTTTGTGTAGAACCAAACACCAATTGCAACCTTTCATCAATTCTCCTCCATTGTTCTTTCATTTGTATTTCAGCTGCTGCTAGCTGAATCAAATCAATTCCATCAGGTTTTCCCTTGATTTGAATGATTGGAGAGGTAGTGATGGCAGGAACTAGCACTTTAGATATCTGAATCTTTGTAGAGGGCTCTCCTTCCCCTTCCCTTTTATTCTCCCCCTTTTTGTTATCATCAAGGAGAGGGGTCAAGCCTTGTGCTTTTGCCAGCTGCATTAGGAGATTGGTTTGAGATTGTTGGTTGAGAAGAAGGGTGGCCACAGAATCTTCAATTCCTTGAACTCTGTCTTCCAACTTGGCCAGCCTTTGTTCAGTAACTGATTCCTTTTTCAATCTCGAAACCAAGTCCTGCAAAGTACCATAGGGCATGACTGAATCCAATTTTTCTGAAGTGAAGGATTTCAAGTCAGCAATATCTTTCCTGAGATCATCTAGACTCATATTTTGCTTTACTTTCTGCAACTTCATGAGATGCAGTGAGTCCAGGTGAGCTTGGAGGATAGCCTTGATATTTGCATTTGAAGTGTTCTGAATGGCCTGTTGAATAGTGATGATTTGTTTGACCAAGTGGACATTGAATTCACCTGTTCTATGCTCCTTAGTCAGGGCCCATTCAGGTAGATTAGGAATGGAACTAGGGTCTTCATCTCCCCTTATGTTCATGCTTCCATCAGAAGAAATAGAGTCATCATCATCAGAATTTACTCCAAATTCCTCAGATGGCTCACCAGCTGTAGAAGGCATCCTGTTAATAGCAGCTTTATCCCTTTGAAGAGATTCTGTTGAGTGCACTAGATGTAGTGTCCTCTCTGCCTCCTCATTGCCCTGAGCAGCCAACAGTTGATAGGCTGTCACAGGATGAGTAAAAGTGTCAGCATCCAAGGAAATGTTATCAATTACAGCTTTGTAATGTTGCTGAAATTGTCTTTCCTTTTCAGCATCATCCACAATCATTGACTCATGAGCAATGGCTGGTTCCACCCTTGTATCAACTGTACCTGCTTTTCTCTCTTTTTCTCTATGTTCTTGCATCAGGGGCTCCCCCTGGCTCACACATCTCACTCCCTCACCTTCACCTTCTAAGGTGGTACTCCACTCACTGACTTTTGCCATGCTGGAAGAAATAGCATGCATTTTTGTGCTCTCAATCTCTCCTTTTGCCTGGGAGCAACCCAGCCTCTCACTCAAATTTTCACTCCCTGCCCTCAATCCTAAAAGTGATTGCACAGTATTCATGTCTTCTACACTTGGAATCATTTCAGTTATTTGTGTAGAGACTATCAACGGATGTGGAATATCCGTTGAAGTTGAAACTGTTGTTATCAACGGATAACTGCTGTTAAGCTTATCCGTTGAAGAGCAACCACTTGTCAATGGATGAGTGATATCCGTTGAAGAAGGAAAAGAAGATGAAATTGAAAGTGATATAACTGTTGAATCTGTATAGATTGATTTGATATGTGTTGATACAGATCCTTCAATTATATCTGAAAGAATTTGCGGGTGATCCAACAAATCATCTAAAAGATGATGATCACCTGTATTTGAGTGGGGCTCCTCCCTGAGTTGTAAAGAGGGAGAATCAGGAATTGATGGGAATAACATATCCACATCCAGAGATGGTGATGAAGTGTTTGGTGATTGATGTGTGATTATTGTGAGAGAATGGGGCTGTGACTCCACATTTATTGGAGTCACATCAAACTGAGTTTGAGAAGGCA
Organism: Apium graveolens; assembly: GCF_009905375.1. Classification (NCBI taxonomy): domain Eukaryota; kingdom Viridiplantae; phylum Streptophyta; class Magnoliopsida; order Apiales; family Apiaceae; genus Apium; species Apium graveolens. The sequence goes on along the minus strand of NC_133648.1, from coordinate 302,332,090 downwards.
CAGAGACAGATGGATGTATCTGTGCAGTGTGTGCACCCTGTGTAGAAGATTGGGTTCTAGCCTTCTTTCTTCTAATAAAAGCTTTTGTAGGTGAGTGTTTGGATTTAGTGTCCCTCCCTCTTTTGTTCTGTGTTCCTGGTTGGGAACTCTTTTCAATAGTAACATCCTTTTGGGAGGATGCTACTAGGGATGTGCTAGAAACCTTTTCAACCACCACAGCTTTTTGAGAAACTGGGGCTTGGCTAGCTTGGGAAGCACTCAACTCTCCTTCCTTATCCTGGGGGTTTCTTTGATGTTCACCCCTCCCCTCACCACTCACACCCTGTTCACTTCCCTCAGGGTTAATGGTTGTTGTTACAACTGTTGTCTTTTGAGAAACAACAGAGGTGGTTTTCTTTGTCTTGGATTTTGAAAGTTTAGATTTGGTGACCTTGGTAGAAATCTGTTGGGGCATTGACACAGATTTCATGGCCACACTAGAAGATAAAGAAATAGAGGGGTTGGAAGAAGTAGGAGTTGTAGAAGCAATTACCTCACCTACCTGGGGTGCATTCATGATTGGTAAATATACCAATTGCACACTGCTGTTTAGATCCATTCTCTTCAAGTCTGCAAGAACTCTTTTCTCTTGTGCCCAGCACTTAAGTTTATTATTCTCATTGATTATGACTAAACCTTCAGCAACATGGTTAGCCAATAACATAAAGAATCTAGCATAATAGATGTTATTAGGTCTATTAGCTTTGTTACCTAATCTAGTACCTAATTCTAGCATCACATAGTTGCTAAAGTTAAAGTACCTATCAGAAACAAGCATATAGAACATATTAACAAGAGATGAAGTTATGGCATCAAAATTACTAATTTTCCCAGAGAAAACCTTTATGAAGGCATCCCCAAGAAAACTCCATTCTTTCCTCAGGCCTTTTCGTCTAATACCCCCTAAATTAGCAGAGTTAAGAGAGTAACCTATGGAATCTAACATGCTGGATACATCACTATCAGTGTGTGGTGTCATGGCATTGTTCTCAGGTAATTTAAAACATGCTTGTAAGTCATCACAGTTAATACAGTGATTTTTACCTTTGAGAGTGAAGGAGATAGTCATATCCATGGAGTTGAACTCAGCAGTTGTCCAAATCTCCTCAACTACTTCACAGAAAATCGTTGGGGCTTCCAGCATTGCATAGCTAAGTTTACAGCTTTTGATGAAGTCCATCATTTTGTGATAATCTGAGTGGGCTTCATTCTTTTCTACCAGAGCTATGAAATTGTTCTTCTCGTAGATGAACCCAGATTGAGACATAATCTTCACGACTGGTGCCATTGTTGTGAGTAGAAATTGCAGAGAATAACTTGAAGGTTTTGCAGAGAGAAAATGGTAAATGCTTGAAATTCTAAGAAAGCGTAAAGTAATAATGAACAATCAGAAGGGCTTATATGCTTTCAAAGAAAAAGAAATAAATAAAGGATTAATCAATAAATAGGTGTTAGTGAATTTCAGCCGTTTAAGAATAAACTGTAAGTATTCTAATAACTACCTTTAAAACCAATACATACAGATGTATGTATGGTATCAACGGTTAAGAAAATAGAATCAACGGCTGTGAAACACCTCAAACGTCTGATGTGACATTTCAACGGATAATGTAAATTGTCATCCGTTGAAAGGTACTTCAGCTTTATCCGTTGACGGATAAAAGTTCCAGAGATATACTTGTCTTTCAACGGATAATGAATATCCGTTGATAGAGCAATTTTGACTTTCAACGGATAGGGAACATCCGTTGATGGAATAAACTTTGTTAAAAGTCAAATTTGTTCTAGCAACTAATATATTTCAGGCTTCTCATCAAATTGCAAAGAAGACATGAATTTCAAGAGTAATTAAGCATACCTAGCTCACTTACCAATCTTGTGAATGTTGATTCATCAAGTGGCTTGGTAAATATGTCAGCAATTTGTTGTTCACTTGGAACAAAATGTAGTTCCACTGTACCATTCATGACATGCTCCCTGATGAAGTGGTACTTAATATCAACGTGCTTGGTCCTTGAGTGCTGCACAGGATTCTCTGTTATGGCTATGGCACTTGTGTTGTCACAAAAGATAGGTATTCTATCAACATGAAGTCCATAATCAAGGAGTTGATTCCTCATCCATAACATTTGAGAACAGCAACTTCCAGCAGCAATGTATTCAGCCTCAGCTGTAGAAGTAGAGACTGAATTTTGCTTTTTGCTAAACCATGATACAAGCTTGTTTCCCAGGAATTGGCAGGAGCCTGTTGTACTTTTCCTGTCTATTTTGCAACCTGCATAGTCTGCATCTGAATAACCAATTAGATCAAAGCCAGATTCTCTAGGATACCAAATTCCTAAATTTGGTGTACCCTTGAGATATCTGAAAATTCTCTTGATAGCAATTAAGTGAGACTCCCTAGGATCAGCTTGAAATCTAGCACACAGACATGTAGCAAACATTATATCTGGTCTGCTAGCAGTTAAATATAAAAGTGAACCAACCATGCCTCTATAACTTGTAATGTCCACAGACCTTTCAGTCTTATTTAATTCAAGTTTGGTGGCAGTGGCCATGGGAGTTTTTGCAGATGAGCATTCCATTAAGTCAAACTTCTTTAAAAGATCATAAATATATTTAGTTTGACTAATGAAAATTCCATCACTAACTTGTTTAACTTGTAAACCAAGAAAATAGGTTAGTTCTCCCATTAGGCTCATTTCATATTTACTTTGCATTAGCTTAGCAAACTTTTTGCAAAGTTTATCATCTATAGAGCCAAATATTATGTCATCTACATAAATTTGAACAAGTATACTAGAGCCATTAACATCCCTAAAGAAGAGAGTTTTATCAACAGTACCTCTAGTGAAGTGATTCTCCAAAAGAAATTTTGATAAGGTTTCATACCAGGCTCTAGGTGCTTGCTTCAGTCCATAGAGTGCTTTCAACAGATAATACACATAGTCTGGAAAATTTGGATCTTCAAATCCTGGAGGTTGACTTACATAGACTTCTTCCTCTAATTTCCCATTTAGAAATGCACTCTTGACATCCATTTGATAGACTTTGAAATTGGCATGGGCTGCATGGGCTAGAAATATTCTGATGGCTTCAAGTCTTGCAACAGGAGCATATGTTTCATCAAAATCTATTCCCTCTTGCTGAGAATAGCCTTTAGCAACCAGTCTGGCTTTATTCTTTATGATAATGCCATTTTCATCCATCTTGTTTCTGAATACCCACTTTGTGTCAATAGGACTCTTGTTCTTTGGTTTGGGTACCAGCTTCCAAACTTGGTTTCTCTCAAATTGGTTTAGCTCTTCCTGCATAGCTAATATCCAATCTGGATCCAATAGAGCTTCTTCCACTTTCTTAGGTTCCTCCTGAGATAGAAAACTACTGTACAGACATTCATCTTGAGTAGCTCTTCTTGTTTGCACTTTAGATGATGCATCACCAATGATCAGTTCAAAGGGATGATTCTTGGTCCATTTCCTTTGTGGTGGAAGATGTGCTCTAGATGAGGTGGCCTCAGTATTGTCATGATGTGAGACAGAGTGTTGACTAGTTGAAACTCCCCCTGAGTTGTTGGTCCTTTGCAGGGAACTTGGAGTTCTATCAACTGATGATGTAAATCGATTATCCGTTGATGAACTATGATCAACGGATGCTTCATTTTGTACTTCAACGGATGATGCACTATGTCTTTCAACGGATACTGCATTGCTTCTATCAATGGATGCAGTATTTTGTGCATTATCCAGGGGCATGTTTTGAATCCCTTTTGAAGTGTCATCTCCATCAGTCTCCTCTTCACTATCATCACAATATATCTCAATGTTGTCAAATTTGAGTCTCTCATTATGTCCCTCATCTGTTAGTCCATCAATCTTTTTATCATCAAACACAACATGCACAGATTCCATAACAATGTTGGTTCTTAGATTGTAGACCCTATAAGATTTTCCAGCTGAATAACCAACAAATATTCCTTCATCAGCCTTTGCATCAAACTTCCCTTTATGGTCAGATTGATTCCTCAGTATAAAACATTTACATCCAAAGACATGAAGAAAGTTTAGAGTTGGTTTTCTTTTCTTGAACAACTGATAAGGAGTCATGCCTTTAGCTTGATTGATCAAAGAAATATTTTGAGTGAAACAGGCACAATTAACAGCTTCAGCCCAAAAATATGTTGGTAACTTTGATTCTTCAAGCATTGTTCTGGCAGCCTCAATTAAAGATCTGTTCTTTCTTTCAACTACCCCATTTTGCTGAGGTGTTCTTGGAGCTGAGAACTCATGCATGATTCCATTTTCTTCACAGAACAGCCTTAATGTCAAATTCTTGAACTCAGTTCCATTGTCACTCCTGATGTTTCTTACCTTCAAGTCAGGATGATTATTGACTTGCCTGATGTGATTGATAATGATTTCACTTGCTTCATCCTTTGATCCAAGAAAACAGACCCATGAGAACTTTGAAAAATCATCTACAATCACTAAGCAATATCTTTTTCTTGCTATTGACAATACATTGACTGGTCCAAACAAATCCATATGTAGCAGCTGTAATGGTTCATCAATTGTTGTTTCAAGCTTCTTCTGAAATGATGCTTTCCTTTGTTTGCCTTTCTGACAAGCATCACACAGACCATCCCTTGAGAATTCAACAAGAGGAATTCCTCTTACTAAGTCCTTTTTGACTAGATCATTCATTGTTTTGAAATTCAAATGGGATAGCTTCTTGTGCCATAGCCAACTCTCAACTGAACTTGCTTTGCTGAAGAGACAAGTAATAGATTCTGCATCTGTAGAGTTGAAGTCAGCTAAGTACACATTTCCTTTTCTAACTCCAGTTAGAACCACTTTGTTGTCTTCCTTACTAGTGACAACACAGGCTTCAGAATTGAAGGAAACTGTATTCCCTCTATCACATAGTTGACTGATACTCAGTAAGTTGTGCTTGAGACCATCAACTAATGCAACTTCTTCAATGATGACATTCCTTGTTGAAATCAAGCCATATCCCATAGTAAACCCTTTGCTGTCATCTCCAAAGGTTATGCTGGGGCCAGCTCTCTCTTTAAACTCTGTGAGCAGGGAGAAATCTCCAGTCATGTGTCTTGAACAGCCACTGTCCAAGTACCATAGATTTCTTCTATTTTCCTGCACACCACAAAATCAATCAATTTGATTTTGGTACCCAAGTTTCCTTGGGTCCATTCTTGTTAGCCTTTCTCCTAGACTTCATTCCTCCTGCATCTTTAGACTTAGGTGAGTTTGAGTCAACCTTGGTCTTAGATGTGGTTGGTTGAGGTGTAGGGTTAGTCACAACATTATCCAGCACATTTATAGAATTATTAGGCATGGATTGTGCATACATGTTATTCCACATTGGCATATTGTATGGCATTTGAGGCATACTGAATGCAGCAAGATAAGGATTGTTAAAATATGGCATGTTTGCAAAATGTGCATAAGGATTTTGTTGAGACATAACAGGCATAGCATGTAGAGGTGATACAGACATGTTAGGCATGGAAGAGGGTACATTTATGGGAGATTTCTTAATAGATTTACAATTAGCAGATAGATGATTAACACTACTACAATGCACACAGCTTTTTCTAGGAGCATACTTGTCAGGTGTGTAATTGTTATGTTTGTTAACTCCTACCTTCCCATTTCTGTTGGATTTCCTTTTGGATTCCTTTTTATCCTCAACCATCTTGAGCCTATTGTTTAACTGTTCTAAGGTCATGTGCCCTACATTCACCTTTCTGACATCTTTGGATGTGCTTGCTCCTTCTTTGACAAAGTTCTTTGAAGTTGAACCAAACTTTTTGTTGAGTTTCTTTAGATTTTCTCTTTTAGAAACATCTGCCTGTTTTAATTGAGGAACCTTCAACGGATGTTCCTTTTCTTCCTTCAACGGATAACTTTCATCATCCGTTGATTCCACATCCGTTGACAGTCCATCAATTAATTCCAGTTTCTTTTTATTTTTATCCCAGGCAGTTTCACAGAATGATTCAATTCCTTGGACTTTGGCAATTTGAGCACTTACATCCCTAGATGTTTTCCAGGCTTTAATCACCTCTTGCTCTTTCTCTAATTGATTGGAAAGTATTTCTACTTTCTTAACAGATTCAGCTAGTTCATTTTCAACAGATATACAATGCAATTTGGTTTTCTCTAGGTCAATCAACTTATTTTCTAACACAGTATTTCTATTACTTAAAAACAGATTGTTCTCTTTGATCCTACTATTTTCTTTAGCAAGAGATTTAAGAGACACACGCAAATGATACAATTCAGTAGACATGTCATTGAAAGCATCATTGCACTCTTCTTTAGTAAGCTGTGTTAAATCAGTAGTGATTACCTGATTGCTTGATGAACTAACTTCGTTTTCTTCAGAATCAGCCATGAGAGCAAGGTTGACATAATCCACATCTTCATCCTCTTCATCTCCATCAGCTGCCCAGTCCTTTTCTTGAGTAATGAAAGCCCTTTCCTTCTGTTTGAGTAGATCAAAATATTTCTTTTTGTAATCTACTTGTTCAAATTTCTTCTTTTCAGAGGTTGGCTTTCTGCACTCACTTGCAAAGTGTCCACTTATACCACAATTAAAACACTTGAACTTGGATTTGTCCACCATGTTCTTATAGGGTTTAGTGGCTCTAGTGTTTTTCCTGAACTTCATCTTTGCAAATCTCCTGGACAGAAATGCAAGATGCTCATCAATACCATCAGAGTCATCTTGACTGGAGTTGTCTTCATTTTCAACAACTTGCTCTTTACCCTTGTCTGATTCTGGATTTCTTACACCATCTTTGGAGCTTGATGTAGATCTCACAGTTTCTTTTCTGCATTCTTTCTCATTTTCAGCTACCAATGCAACTGAACCTCCTTTCTTTCTCCCCCTCTCCAATACCTCATCCTGTTCCAACTCTAGTTCATAAGTCTTCAAGATTCCATATAATCTTTCAAGAGTAAAGTCCTTATAATCCTGAGAGTTTCTTAAGGAAACAGTCATGGGTTTCCATTCCTTTGGTAAGGATCTCAAAAATTTAAGATTTGAATCCTTCACCTGGTACACTCTACCATACAGCTTCAGTCCATTCAACAGCTTTTGGAATCTATTAAATGTGTCATTTAAAGATTCATTCTCTTCAAAATGAAAGTACTCATACTGTTGAATGAGAAGCTGCATTTTGTTCTCTTTTACTTGTTCTGTACCTTCACACAGCAACTGAACTGTGTCCCAAACCTCTTTGGCAGTTGAACAATTTATCACATTATCAAACATATCCTTGTCAAGACCATTAAACAAAATGTTCATAGCCTTCTTATCCTTGTGGACTTCTTCTGTGTCTTCCATTGTCCATTCTGCTCTAGGTTTTGGAATGGATTGACCAACAGCAATTGTGGCCGTAGCAACTGTGGCTACTTTGTGGGGAATGTGAGGACCATTCTCAATGCAGTTTACATAACCTTCATCTTGGGAGAGTAGATGAAGGTGCATTTTCACCTTCCAGTGGTGATAACTGTCTTTGTCAAGAACTGGGATCTTTACTCCAATATCCTTCTTACTCATCTTTGTTAGATTCCAAGATCTTTAAACTCTTTGTGTGTCAAGAGCTAGCTCTGATACCAATTGTTATTCCTAGTTCATAAGTCTTCAAGATTCCATATAATCTTTCAAGAGTAAAGTCCTTATAATCCTGAGAGTTTCTTAAGGAAACAGTCATGGGTTTCCATTCCTTTGGTAAGGATCTCAAAAATTTAAGATTTGAATCCTTCACCTGGTACACTCTACCATACAGCTTCAGTCCATTCAACAGCTTTTGGAATCTATTAAATGTGTCATTTAAAGATTCATTCTCTTCAAAATGAAAGTACTCATACTGTTGAATGAGAAGCTGCATTTTGTTCTCTTTTACTTGTTCTGTACCTTCACACAGCAACTGAACTGTGTCCCAAACCTCTTTGGCAGTTGAACAATTTATCACATTATCAAACATATCCTTGTCAAGACCATTAAACAAAATGTTCATAGCCTTCTTATCCTTGTGGACTTCTTCTGTGTCTTCCATTGTCCATTCTGCTCTAGGTTTTGGAATGGATTGACCAACAGCAATTGTGGCCGTAGCAACTGTGGCTACTTTGTGGGGAATGTGAGGACCATTCTCAATGCAGTTTACATAACCTTCATCTTGGGAGAGTAGATGAAGGTGCATTTTCACCTTCCAGTGGTGATAACTGTCTTTGTCAAGAACTGGGATCTTTACTCCAATATCCTTCTTACTCATCTTTGTTAGATTCCAAGATCTTTAAACTCTTTGTGTGTCAAGAGCTAGCTCTGATACCAATTGTTATTCCTAGAGGACTAACAATGAGATTTACAGAAGGGGGGGTTGAATGTAAATCTCAAAACTTTTTCAAGTTTTGAGAAGTTTATTAAAGCAGTGTGTTCTAGATGAACAAGTGTATGAATTGCTTTGAGCTAATGCAGACAGATATATATTCAAACACAAAATGTAAAGATCACAACAAACTTTAAAAACTTTTCTGGTAGATTTGTTGTTCTACCAGAGATGGTATATTAGAAAATCTGTGTTCAACAATGTTGATCACAGCTGCATCCTAGTACAAACTAGATGAATTTTCTCTCAAGATATTTCTTAACAGCTCTGGAAAATCTCTGTCTAATTACTAGCTTCTTCTTGGTTTATATATTACCAAGTGTACAAGTGAAAAACAATATAAAATTACAATAGTAAAATAAGTTCTTCACTTGCTTCTTTTCCTGTTCACTCCAGTACTTTGTTGACTATTGCATCTTTGTACTAAAGAAGAACGGCTGCTTTTTATGTTGATCCTGAAATTCGGCTACCACATCTCAGTTTTCTCTGTCAACCCATGTGCCTCTGTCTGTAGGTACAACTACCACTTATCAACGGCTAATTAGCAGAACATCCGTTGAAGCTTTCATCCGTTGATGACTTCATCCGTTGAAGGATGTTATCCGTTGAAGCTTTCATCCGTTGATGCATTTATCCGTTGATGCTCTCATCCGTTGAAGGATGTTATCCGTTGAAGCTTTAGAGACATTCGTTGAAGCTTAGCTTCTCATCCGTTGAAGGTCTTTAAGTCATCCGTTGATACCACTTCATTTATACAAAATTACAAGGCATGAAATATTTACAATTGGCCTTCCTATCTGCATATCATCTAGTAGTCAACATGACTCATAGTTTCTCTCAACTTCTAAGAATTACATTTTAAATACAGAGACTGAAATATGCTACAATACTAGACTTATTTCTAAGTAAAGCTACACCATCAACGGATAGCCAAAGTGGTCTTATCCGTTGAGGCTACTGACACTAAATTTCTACTTAAGTGTTTTGTTAAACATATCATCAAACTAATGCACATATATTCCTAACAATGCACTTATAGAACAATATATAATTATCGTTCACAGCTAAGACAAGTAACAAATTTGAGTTGAATAACTACTTAAGAGATTATACTAGTACGCATTAACTAAGAGATTAAAACTGATTTACTTATATAAAAATAAAACATGGGATTTTAACTTCATTAAATACTTCATTAAAAGTTTATGGCTTTATTAATAGTTTACGATGGTGATGATAACTAATTAGATAACACGAAATTAGTATACGCTATCTTTCGATATACGTATACCCTACTACTAAGCATCAACAATCAAGATAGAAGTTGAGTAGACACCAATTATGCTTAGACCCTATACGTCTATAAGATTTGAAAATATAACAGTTTAAGATCAAGTTATCTATTATGATTACATAGGGTGTGTAAGATGGTTAAAATTACACTACGAATCATGCATGTCAATTCATACATAAACCTATGCTAGCATGGCATGTTCTAAACCTCTATATTCACTGTCGCTTCAATAAATATTAAAAACAAATCTTTGTTGTTAGCTACGCATTAAAGATGAATAAGCACAACCAAACTAGGAAATCATAAATCACCGCACACTAAAGATTTAAACAATCAACTATTGGAATCCATAAATAAATCCGCTAGACCCCCATGACAACGATTAGTTCATGATCGAACACATCATCACCATGGGTTCCAATGAAAACATGGTAATAAATAAGTTTAGAATACTACGAGATAATATAAAAGTACCAGGGTTTAGAATAACAACAAAACAAACATCTAAAAGTATCACCTAAATCGAAGAATACAAAAGAATAAACTAATTCTTCTTCTCCTTAGCCATCTCGTGTGTTCTAGGTCTTCTTAATGTTCTCTCTGGCTTCCTTCTCCTTAAAAACCTCTTCTTTTCATTATATATAAGCCCCCGGCTAATTCGGACTCTTTAAATCACCCAATCAGACTCAATTCAGGATTCTACAGCAATTGTCTGGCACGAGTGTGCTCTACCTAGCGCGGGCGGGCTCCTTCAGGCGCGGGCGCGCCTGCTCTTTGGAGAATTTTCTGCATTTTCTTGATTCTTGCTCTGATCTTCGTGCAAAATTCTGCAAACCCATTCCCTGATCTCTTATCAATATAAAATCGTTTTAAATCTCGTTTCCACCTCCTACTAATGCCCTATAATAATTAAACATAAAACACATCAAAAATATTAAATACTTGAGTCCAAAACACCAACTTAAACCGATATGAAGCGTTCCAAGTGGATATAAATTCCACTTATCAGGCACTTATTTTGTCACTTCCAGATGATCAAGAAAATTTTGTAATCTATAGTGATGCTTCTCATAAGGGATTAGGTTGTGTTTTGATGCAACATGATAAAGTTATTGCATTTGCGTCTAAACAACTGAAACCTCATGAGTAGAAGTATCCTACTCATGACTTGGAACTAGTAGCAATAGTATTTGCCTTGAAGATTTGGAGACATTATCTATATGGAGAAAGATGTGAGATATATACGGATCATAAGAGTTTGAAGTACATATTCAAGAAAAAGGAACTCAATATGAGACAACGAAGATGGTTGGAGTTGATCAAGGACTATGATTGCACGATTAACTATCACCCAGGAAAAATGAATGTAGTGGCAGATGCGTTAAGTTAGAATTTGCAAGCCCAATAAAGCAAAGATGTATAAGAATTGTTAGAGAATATAAGAAAATGCTAAGAGGAAATAATGGATCAGGATATTAATCGTTTAGTAGGAGAAGAGTTATGCACTTTAAAGGATGATCAAGGTATTTTCAGATTTTCTTCCAGAATTTAGATTCCACCAGTGGCAGAGTTAAAGAGTGAAATTTTACAGGAAGCTCAGAATTCAAAGTATTCCATCCATCCAGGGAGTACCAAGATGTACAGAGAATTAAAGGAAAATTATTGGTGTCCAGATATGAAAAAAGAAATTACAGAATGGGTTAGAAAATGTTATATGTGTCAAAGAGTTAAGGCGGAGCACCAGAGACCAAGTGGATTATTACAACCGTTAGAAATTCCAGAGTGGAAGTGGGAGCACATTTCCATGGATTTTATAGTCGGATTACCAAGGACGAAAGCGAACCACGATGCTATTTGGGTAATAGTGGACAAACTAACTAAGTCAACTCATTTCTTTCCTATTAACAAAAGATTTTCACTGGACAAGTTGGTTCAAATGTATTTGAAAGAAATAGTATCGAGATCCACAATTCAATTCAAGATTTTGGAGAAGTTTTCAAGAATGTTTGGGAACTAAGTTGAATATGAGTACATCTTATCATCCACAGATGGACGGCCAAAGTGAAAGAACGATCCAAACAATTGAAGACATGTTACGTGTTTGTGTCATTAATTTCAAAGGAAATTGGGATGAGCAGTTGCCCTTAGTAGAGTTTGCTTACAATAACAGTTATCACGCCAGTATCTGAATGCCACCCTACGAAGCTCTTTATGGATGCAAATGTCGATCACCAGTATATTGGGATAAAGTTGGAGACCGTAAAATACTTGGACTCGAGTTGGTGCAACAGACAAAAGAAGTTGTTGAAGTCATTCAGAAAAGGTTAATTGCAGCACAGGATCGTCAAAGGAAATATGCAGATCAATCCATGAAGGATATGGAATTCAAAGAAGGAGATCTAGTATTACTGAAAGTGTCAGCGTTGAAAGGATTGTCAATATTCGGAAAGAAAGGAAAGCTGAGTCCTAGATACGTTGGACCTCTTGAAATTTTAAAACTTGTCGGGAAAGTAGCATATGAATTGGCGTTACCTCTGCATATGGAGCACATTCATAATGTATTTCATGTGTCGATGCTTAAGAAGTATAATCCAGATTCCAGACATGTAAACGAATACGAGCAAATAGAACTTTAGACAGATTTATCATATGTAGAGAGTCCGATAGAGTTTCTAGAAGAAAGAGAGAAGGTGTTAGGAATAAAGTTATAAAATTAGTAAGAATACTGTGGAAGAACCCAAAGGTTGAAGAGTCAACCTGGGAATTAGAAAGTGATATGCGAGAAAAGTACCCTCATTTGTTTATATAGGAGATTCTGAGGACAGAATCCTTTTAAGAGGGAAAGGATGTAATATTCGGGATATATCGTGTAATTATTTTTATCAATAAATTATTATTATGTGATTTTTGGTGAATTATCTGATGATTGGTATTGATATTTAGATGTTTATATGTGTTAAAGTGTGAGTATTTTAATTTAATATGACCAGAATAAAATATAGATAATTTTGATATCTTTCTCGTAATTTTGGGTTGCTATATGATTTTATAAAGAATTTATAGAGTTAACAATTATTTCCGGATTAATTATAAAACTATTTTATAAAACCAGAAATCGTCCAACTTCAACCATTTTTATGTTTTTACAACCCGAAACTCTTCGGAAAACTCCTTCCTAACCCAATCTGATTATTCTAAACATTTTCCGTGTTATGACTTTTTCGATCCGGAGTACGGTTTGACCCGTACGCGTCCCGGCGCAAATTTTTTGATACGATAATCATTTTGGTAGATCAATAAAACCCATATTATCGAGAGATGGGATATTATTATTACATTATCTTCATATAAAGTGTTTTATAAGAAGGCCAGTTTTGATAATTATCCAAAAATGATATCAAATAAGATCATTTTTGCAGTTACTTAGCGACTAAGTAACCTATTTTCCGATCCTATACGATCAAACAAGTATTAATATTCCATAAGTACAAATAGCCTTTTTCATATTTTACTTTATTCGTATAATCATAAACAAACCGTTTAAACCGATAATTTACAGAGAAAAACCCGAAAACCCGTCGCGTTCTTGAGAATGGAATTTAAAAACAAAGGCATTACCGAACTTGAAATCAAGCATGCAATATACCAAATCGAAGCTCTCGAAAAGTTCTTTCAGAATCAATCATCAGTTTCAGTGCAGAAATCAAGGTTATTTTCCTATTTATTTATTTTAATTCGAATTAATCAATAAATAAAATATGAAATTTTGATTTTGATATTGTTTGTGTGATTTGATGATTTCATCTTGTAGATAATTTTGTCCTGGTCATTTTCGTATATTATATGATGAATTTGGAGTTCGATAACATGTAGAAAAGTGAGTTTAATTCTCGAATGATTGAAATTAGGGTTTATACCTTTGAATGTTTTCAATTGAATTTTAGGCATTTTTTCGTTAAGGATTATTAGGTAAAATTGATTATACCAACATGTAGATCGTCCAAAAATGATTCGATTGGTGTATATGTGATTAACAGACGATACTTGGAAAGGCCTCGCCGGAAAATTGAGTTCGAACGGCGGCAGAATTTCGGCCCGTTTTTCCGGCCAAACGGTGTGTTGTTTATCGATTCTGATTGTATAGACATGTTTCTGGGATGGAGTAGAGCATTTGCTGATGTTTTGGTCGATTTTTGACAACTTTTACAGTCGCCGGAAAAGCTTGTTGGCCGCCATTAATGGTGGCCGGCCACCGGGAACGACGACAAAAAGGAAGACGGTGGAAAACTACCGTTTAATCCCTGTAGTTTTATAAACTTTGCATTTTAGTCCCCGTGACTTTAAATATTTACAAAAATCAAATTTCATTTTATATAATTTCAAAAATAGTACTTCTGTTTTATTTATTTTCAAATATAGTATTCTCTTTTTATAAAATTATTTTTAATTATTTTAAATTCCAAAAATTCATTATTTATTAATCTGAAAATTATTTTTAATTCCAAAATAAATCTAAATTATTAAATTAATTAATTTTAGTTGATAATTAATTATTTAATTAGTCAATTAATTTAAATAATAATTATTTTTTTAGGTCACAAACACTGTAGAAGGGGGTTGAATACAAAGTCTGGTACAATCAAATCGAATTAAGAACACAAGTATGAAACACAAAATAATCTTATTAATAAAATAGTATTACAATGGAACCGTTCTCTCTCAGTGATGAACAAATATCACGAGAGCTGCTAGGGTTACAATGAATAATATTCTCGAATAAGTTAACACATATAGTGTAAACCCTATGCTGTGTTTATATAGACACACAGTTACAAGATAATCTTTTAATTGATATTGAATATGATTCTGCATCCTAAAATATATCAACTAGTTATCTTTTCTTCCAAGTATTCTATTCTTCATAGAATTCTTCTCCATGTATATCTCTTCTTGTTTTAGTCTCGATCTTCTTTCCTTTCGATCAGCCGCATTCCTTATCTGAAAGTCTCCTTAAGTCCTGATATTATCTCCTGATAAATATCTTCTGATAACTTAAGTTCTGACAACTTAAATTCTGATATCTTAAGTCCTAACTTTAGTATAAATACTGATTTCCAGTTAAGTCCTGATTTGTCCTGTTAGTTAAGATCTGAAAACTAAACACAAATCATCATTAGACATGACATCACAAATATATCTAACATATTTAATAAATAATTAGTTATTAATTAATTATAATTGATTGTTTAATTAGATTTAATTATTTATTTTGATTTAAAAATTCTGAAAAATAGTTTTGAGCTTTAAAATATTATTTTAATTTATTTTTAAGGCTCGATAATTATTATTAAATTATTTAAAGTTAGATTCGGGTGTTCGAACCTTGTAGATCTTTGACTTGGCTTCAATTTCTGATCTTTTAAATGTCAGGAGTTGTTCTGAGATAGTTCTTCAAAAGTGTTCTCTCAGCATATTCAAGTTCATTGACCATCCTCCTTTTAGCATTTTTCAGTTCAACTGTATCTTCACTAGTTTGAAAGATAGCAGCCCTGAGATCATTTATTTTATCTTCTCTTATATCCTGATCCAGTCTGATGATATAGGCTTTATCAGATTCTAGATTGAATTCAAGTCCCTTAATACCAGAAAATGTAGTGATGATTTTTGCAGTATTAGGCTTCATTTCAACAGTATCTGCACTGTGAGATCTGTACTTAAGAAATTATGGGCTGTCAGACTTTACAGAGTAAAGCCTCTTCTGTCTTTGAATATTTGATTCTAAATAACCTGCAACACCATCTGTTGATCTGTTTTTCACTTGAAGTAGAAATAGAACATGTTCTAGTTTTTCAAAATACTTCAATGGAATAGCATTCTTCCTGATCTGGAATACCCTCCCATCTATCATAAAGTATAACATGATATCTTCTTTCAAAACAGAGTGGTAAACCATTTGTACAGATTCAAGTTGATTCAATCTTTCATGAGTTGCTCCTACTCCTGGTTCACTTAAGGAAGTTGGATCATTGGTAGTGTTGTGTATTCTTCTTTCATCAGAACTACCCAATCCTGATTTGTCTCTTGCTTCCTTTCCTTGAACAACTATTGCTTCAAAACCACTTGATGTAGTCTTCAAAGGTTGAGTCTGTTGAGCTTTTGTGAATCCTGGTAGTAGCATCTTTGAAGGTTTAACATGAGCAATGTCAGAGGTTTCCTTTTCTTTATCTTCTGATATCAAGCTAACTTGAGTTATGTCATAGGTTGCTTGCTTCACTGTAATATCAAATTTTACTAGGTCCTGATCTTGAACAATATGACCTCTGTCAGAGGTTGTTTGAATATCCTTTTTCTTCAAAATCAGACTAGTATCTTTATCATTAATTATTTCTTCATCCATGATTGGCATGTACACCTTTACAGGTTCATCAATTTTTGCTTTGCCCTTGGATCTTGGATCTACCTCCACTTGTGAATTGGCTTTGGTTGCCTCAGAATTTGTCTTCTCCTTAATCACAATATCCTTAGGCTTTGGAAGTTTTTTTTCAACAATAAAAGCTTTAGACTTGGATTTGACATTTTCTGCTTTAAGTCTGGCTTCTTCTTCCTTTAGACTTTCAAAGTCCATTCCTGGATTTTCTTTGAGAAATAGTCTTTTCAAAATTTCTTCATCCAGCTTCTGTAACTTAGGGTCTTGATAGTAAACTGTTGTTTCCTTCCCCTTAAGCTTCAATATCTGCATAAACTTCTGTGATTCTTGACTTTCACCCTGTATAGGAACATCAGGCTTTGTCAAAACTTGTTTACCAGAACTTATTCTTCTATCAGCATCAGAGCTTGATCTCTGTGTAGAAGTTTCAGCTATCCTTGATGAAGACCCTTTTCCTTGACCATGACCTCTACCCATTTCAGAGTTTCCCTGATCATCATTTCCATCATCCTTACCCTTCAGTACTTGACTAGATTTGCATTTGGACTTAATCACTTTCTCCCCCTTTTTGGCATCAGCAGGTAGAAGAAGAGAGACAAGCAATTCCACTGAGGATTGGATCTTATTGAGTTGAGTTTTCTGAGAAGCTTGATTCTTTAGAATTTCAGAAATCTGATCTTGTTGCTTCTCCTGAGTCTTTTCAATATACCCAATTCGGTCAAAGGCTGGTTTAAAAAATCTGTTATTTTCCAATTTGACATTCATATCTTGCTGGATCAGTGATTCTTGAATTTTGTTCACCTTGTCATGAGTTATTGAGTGTTGACCTTGAAGGTGCCTAGTACTCAATGCAGTAACTCTCAGATGTGCCTTGAAATCATCATTTATGAGCATTTCATCAGCTTTGACCAGGTGCTCAGCAAGAATTTTTTCAGTAGGAACAAAATTAACTTTGTTCCACTCCTTAGTCCACTCCTTTCCTCTAGGAGTTTCACTCCATGGTACTGGTGCATCCTCTCTAACAAACTTCTTGATTAGATCAGCTTTGCATGGAGCTTGTTGAGGTGCATGTCCAGATGGACCAGCTGCATCAACATCTACATTTGTAGCAGCTTCACCAGTAATTTCAGCATTTTCAGCATCAGAACTTACAGAGCCTGCAGTATCAGCATCCTCTGATAGAATAACAGTATGTGAGGCTATAGAGGTTTCAACATCATCCTCTAAATTTTGATCTGCAACTAAGTTCTGATCAACATCCAAATTTTGATGCCCATCTACAATCTAATCTTCATCATCTAGATTCAGAACTAGTGTTGTTGGAATATCTGCATTAAAATCAGCATCTAGAAGTGGTGTTGTTGGTGGAGTAACTTGAGTGGGTGGAGCTTCCAAGTACAGAACATCAGGTACAACCAAGTTGTGAATATCTATTTCATCACTTGTACCTGGATCTTCAGCATGTACTGGATCATTAATAGGAGACACAGGAGGTGTAGGCACTTTCTATGAAATATCCTCTTGTTCTTGAATAGGAGACTTATGAGCTGATTCAGTAGTGGAAAGTAATTCAATTACGATTGGTTCTGTTGGGATCAGAGATTCCTGACCCCCTTCCTTAGCTGCTGCTTCCAGTATTTCTTCAGAGTGTAATGATTCACTTACAGCCCTCCTGGCTCTTTGCTTTTTAAGTCTCTTTGCTGAAGTAGAGACTTTGGGAGCTTCATCATCATAATTTAGCTTTCTAAGCCTTTCGAGGGGCCTAGAACTCCCAGTTTCAGTATCTTTCTGAGAAGAGATCTTCTCAGCTTTTACAACAACAGGTTCCGATATTGGAACCTATTCCTCATTATCTGAATCATCTCTCATAACTATCCTCCTTCTTTTCTGTTATGACTGAGGTACTATCTTAGTCCTCTTTGCTCTTGAAGAAGAAGGCTTCACTAGATGTGCTGAAGGTTGTGGTTGAGTTTGAGGTTGGTGAGAGATGGTATGTTCTGATGGCTATTGTGTTGGTTGTGATGAGTTGGTGGGTTGGACATCAGGATAGACAAATGTATAAGTTTGTGGATCAGCATTTACCAAGATTTGTTTTACTGACTGAGGAATCTGTAAGGGTATCAACACTTGTTTCTTATTGTCAGCATTTAACAAATCATTAAAGGACCTTTTTGCAAGCTTAAAGGGTGAAATTAAATCACTGGCTGGTTGGGGTTCATCAGCACAACAATAAGTATATATAAGCTGACAGAATCTAGCAAAGTATACTACATTCCTATCCTCTGTCATCCTATCCCCTATAAAACCTAGCACAGCACTTGCAAAATCAAAATGAGTTTGATGGATAAGGGTATACCCAATTTGATGACTCATAATGGGAATAACATCAAAGTTGGAGCATTTATTGGCGAATGCCTTGGTGATACAATCAAAGAAAAAGCTCCATTCTTTTCTGATATTTGATCTTTTCAGTTGACCCAGCTTTCCCAAACTTTTCTCATAGCCCAGACTGGCCATAAGCT
This sequence comes from Apium graveolens, assembly GCF_009905375.1. Taxonomy (NCBI): domain Eukaryota; kingdom Viridiplantae; phylum Streptophyta; class Magnoliopsida; order Apiales; family Apiaceae; genus Apium; species Apium graveolens. Next base: position 302,313,392 of record NC_133648.1, on the reverse strand, counting down.
GCTGTAAAACAGGATCCTCCACTGTTGAGAATGTACAACCTTCAGGTAAGTGGAGAGCTTTATAAACTGCTCCTGAAGTAACCACATGCTCGACATCTCCTGATGTGAAAATTATGCTTGGTGAACCAGCAGCACCACCATTATAAAAAATCCCAGTTCGCCAAAATGTCATCACTTGTTTGCTTGAAATAGTTTGAGGTTGGGTCAAAGCATACCCAATCTCACTATTGGCTAATAAATCTTGCACAAAGTGCAGATCTGCTGGAGTTTCAGCCTTATTCAAGATTGCAGCATAGTTATTTGGTACAAACTTGGCTCCATTAACAATTAAATCCTTGGGCGCCATCAAAAATAAGTGAGAAGTTAGAGTGCCTGAAAGGTGTTTGAGAAAATGTCTGTATAGAAAACCGTCAGAAAATGTGAGAGAATAAGAAAAAGAGAGAGAGGGAATAGAATAGAAATATGAATAAAAGATTTGAAAATCTTTTATCTCTTTTACTTAGACAACCCACGTGACAACAGTTATTGAAAAGTGGAACAGACCTTACACCTGTCAGCCATCCAGCAGTTAAGACAAAAGTTAATGGGCACGGTAAATAAGTAATGATTATTTTGCACATTCAGTTTTTCAAAAAGAAACTGTTCCCACTAAACAAATGATTATTACTGATTTATCTCATATAGTCCAATATTCTGAAAAATATAACCGTACAAGCATTGACTTAAAAGTAAACCAAGTAAATAAATACTGCCACGTTAGCATCAGAACTTGATTATTATCAGAATTTAAAAGTCATCAGAATATGGCTCCTTTAAATCAAAAAGTGAATGTTTATTTCTGTAATTCTTCACACAAATACTGATATGGTTTCTTCAAAACTTAATCATCAGAACTTCCATCAGAACTTGTCCTCAGAATTTATGCAACTGACACGTAAACTGTTCATCCAAAACAACATTGATCACCACAGTAATTTTTATCATTCATATGGAGTGTAAGTGTGTGGATTAAGCTAAATATCAGACAAAGAGTAAAGTCTGATTCACTTCAGTACATCTTAAAAATAAGGCATAACTAAGAACTTTGCTTATAATTTGTCATTAGTCTGAAGCCTACTATAGAATGAGTTCATGCATGAGTCCACCTCAACTGTTTTGTGCTCATTTTATGCATCTTTTGAAATTCCTTTTTACAGTGGCTACTCAGTGTAAGTGAGTCACGACTGCTTATCAGAATTTATGCTATTATCATAGTATTTCTCCAGTAATCAGAGAATGTGAAAAGTCACCAAGAAAATTTTATTTTGCTTTTCTAATGCATATAACTTAATACCATCAATGCACTTGGGTCTTCCCTTCCACATGTATTTTTCTCTAGATCTCAATGGAGTACCTGATTTTTATTTTTTTTATTTTATTTTTCTTTTGATAAGTGAGGCTTATCAGCACTTAGTACATCCATAAGATTTACCAACATCAGAACTTAATAGGTAAGAAACACTATTCTAGTTTTTGACTTAGTAATAAGATACACAAAGTAAACCTAACTAAGCTCAGTATCAGAATTTGCTTGTGTTAAAAGATTTCCACATAAACAATTACTTCAAACATGGGAACTTTAGTATATTAAAGACTACTAGGTCAGCATTTAGCACAGTTATCCTCATTGGATTGAATAGTCACAAAAACATTCATATCACTTTCAGAGTTTAGAAATTCACATCAGACAACAATCATCACTTAGAAAATTTCAATTTAAGCACAGAATACACAAAGATAGTAATATCTGTAAATATTGATCATAAAGTCTGATGTATCAGAACATAAACTAAGCAGATTTAGAGAAAGAACCCGAAACCATTCCAAGTTCATTTACCAATCTTGTAAAAATAGCTTCACACAATGGTTTTGTGAAGATATCTGCTAGTTGTTGATCTGTTGGAACAAAGTGCAATTCCACTGTACCCTCCATCACATGTTCACTTATGAAGCGGTACCTAATACTGATGTGCTTTGTCATTGAGTGTTGAACTGGATTACCTGTCATAGCAATAGCACTTTGATTATCACAGTAAATAAGGATTTTAGAATATATTAACCCATAATCCAGTAACTGATTCTTCATCCAAAGAATTTGTGCACAACAACTTCCTGCAACAATGTAACCTGCTTCTGCAGTTAATATGGAAATTGACTTTTGTTTCTTGATAAACCAAGAAACTAATCTGCCTCCAAGAAATTGGCAGCTTCCACTTGTGCTTTTCCTGTCAATTTTGCACCCTGCAAAATCTGCATCTGAGTAACCTATTAGCTTAAAGTCTGATTCCCTAGGATACCACAATCCTAGATCAACTGTACCCCCTTAAGGTACTTGAAAATTCTTTTTACAGCTGTTAAGTGAGGTTCTCTTGGATTTGCTTGAAATCTTGCACAAAGACAGGTAGCATACATGATATCAGGCCTACTTACAGTTAGATAGAGTAGTGAGCCAATCATGCCTCTATAATCAGTAATATCTACTGATATACCAATATCCTTATCCAATTTTGTTGCAGTGGCCATAGGAGTGGATGCACTTGAACAATCTTGCATTCCAAATTTCTTTAACAAATTTCCGGTGTACTTAGATTGACAAATAAAAGTTCTTTCTTCATTCTGCTTGACTTGAAGGCCCAGAAAATAGCTAAGTTCTCCCATCATACTCATTTGATATCTTGACTGCATTAGCTTGGCAAACCTTTTACAAAGACTGTCATTTGTAGAACCAAAAATGATATCATCAACATATATCTGTACCAAAAGTAAGTCCTTTCCATGGTTGAGATAGAATAAAGTTTTATCAATAGTCCCTCTGTTGAATCCACTTTCTAGAAGAAACTGAGCTAATGTCTCATACCATGCTCTTGGAGCTTGCTTAAAGCCATAAAGTGCTTTATCAAGTCTGTAGACATAATGAGGAAATTTTGAATCTACAAAACCTGGAGGTTGTTCAACATATACTTTTTCTTCTAATGCTCCATTAAGAAAAACACTTTTTACATCCATTTGAAAGACTGTAAACTTTTTGTGAGTAACATAAGCCAAAAATATCCTTATGGCTTCCAATCTAGCAATCGGTGCAAATGTTTTATCATAATCAATTCCCTCCTGTTGAGAATATCCTTTTGCAACCAGCCTTGCTTTATTCCTTGTAATTATGCCATCACTATCAGTTTTGTTTCTGAACACCCACTTTGTACCAACAACTGATCTGTTCTTTGGTCTTGGCACTAGGGTCCAAACTTTATTTCTTTCAAATTCATTTAACTCTTTCTGCATTGCTTGCACCCAATCAGCATCTTGAAGAGCTTCGTCCACTTTCTTTAGTTCAGATTGAGAAAGAAAAGAATGATAGAGACATTCATTTGATGTTGCTGTTCTAGTTCTTATACCTGCTTCAGGATCTCCGATAATCAAGTCAGGTGTATATGCTTTAGTCTAGTTCCTTGCAGATGGAAGATTATCTCTAGAACTGGATGCTCCCCCATGATCCATGCTGTCTCCATCAACATATTCTGATGTTCCCCCTGAAATTATGCTCTCTGAGTTGGATCCTTCAGAATTTGAGTTTCCAGAATTATCAGAACTTGGCCCATCAGAACTTGATGAATCAGAACTTGAAGAGCCTGTTCTAGGTTCTGGTGCTTCTTGAGATGTGGTTATATCTCAAATATGCTCCCCCTGTACAGGTGCACTTTCCTTTGGCGTAGTTACCACAGTTTCAATAACATCAGAATTTAACCCATCAGAGTTTGCAGTATCAGGATTTAGACTATCAGGATTTACAGAATCAGAATTTAAAACTTCATTCTCAAATCTCAGCTGATCATGATCATTGAAATCTTCAAGTCCTGTAATCTTCTTATCATCAAAAGGGACATTGATAGATTCCATGACAACCCTTGTTCTTAAATTGTAGACTCTGAAGGCTTTTGTGGAAAGTCGATATCCAACAAAAATTCCTTCATCAGCTTTTAGATCAAATTTGGATAGCTGTTCAGGATGAGCCTTAAGAACAAAACATTTGCATCCAAATACATGAAAATACTTCAGATTTGGCTTCTTTTTCTTCACCCTCTCATATGGTGTCTTTCCATGCTTGTTGATAAGTGTTGCATTCTGAGTAAAACAAGCAGTCTGCACAGCTTCAGCGTAAAAGTAGGTTGGTAACTTTGCTTCATCAAGCATAGTTCATGCAGCTTCAATAAGAGTTTTATTCTTTCTTTCAACAACTCCATTTTGATGTGGAGTTCCAGGAGCAGAAAATTCCTGCTTGATTCCATGGTCTTTGTAGAACTCTTCCATAATCAAATTCTTGAACTCAGTGCCATTATCGCTTCTTATGATTTTCACAGAGTCTTTAACCAATTTTATCCAGTTGTTTGACATGATCAATCAAAATAGATGAAGTTTCACTTTTTGTGTGCACGAAATACATCCATGTGTATCTGGCAAACTCATCTACTATGACCATAGCATATTTCTTCTTTGCAATAGACATGACATTCTTTGCATATTTTGGCAGTCCTCTCACAAGATCTTTCTTGACTAGTTCATTTATATTGCTAAAATTTAAATGAGAGAGTTTTTTGTGCCAATCCCAGCTTTCTTCAATTGATGCTCTACTTAACAAACAGATTGTAGAACCATCAGAACTTGATGAAAGCTTGGCTTCATAAATGTTTACCATGCCTGTATCCTTTCAGAACAACTTTTCCTGTATATTTGCTTACAACTTCACAGTGTTCTTCAAATAAATCCACATGATAACCTCTGTCACACATTTGACTAACACTTAGCAGATTGTGTTTAAGTCCTGAGACTAGAGCTACTTTTTCAATGATGACATTCCCAAGATTGATATTGCCATATCCCAAAGTTTTTCCCATGTTGCCATCTCCATAAGAAACACCTGGCCCAGCTTTCTCTACAAAGTCTGATAGCAGGGCTTTATTTCCAGTCATATGTCCTGAACATCCACTGTCCAGAACTAAGATGTTTTTCATGTTGCCCTGCAATCACAAAGACCACTAATGATTAGTTTTAAGGACCCAGACTTACTTGGATCCTTTGGCCTTATTAAGTTTGTTAACATTTGCAGAGGATTTAATATCAGAGTTTATGTTAACATTTTTCTTATCAGAATTTACAGTATCAGACTTTGCATCAGAACTTACACTAGAAGGAACAATGTTAACTTTCTTTAAATAAGGTTTTTTTTATATAATAATCATAGTACAAACTATGATATTCCTTACAAGTATAAATGAAATGCCATAAACTACCACAATGAAAACAAGGATTTTGTGGCCTATATCTAACAGAATGACTCTTAACTCCTGATTTTGAAGATAAGGAGTGTATGTTTTTATTCTTCCTGCAAAAAGAAGCTAGATGTTTAGAATTTCCACAGTTATAATATTTCTTCCTAGGAGCATTAAAAATAGGCTTATAATCATTGCTTTTATTCACACCTTCCTTTCCATTCCTATTTTTCCTAGGTGGCTTTACATTGTTTACATTCTTAACATCTTTCAGCTTATGCTTAAGCTGCTTCTTTGTCATTAAGCCTATGTTAACTTCAACTGGCTTATCCTGTTTTGGGTTGTCAGAAGTTAATTTCTCTTTAACTTCTGATTTATCAATATCAGACTTTACAACTACAAACTTAACAGGATTTGCCTTTGGCTTTTGTTTAACAACTATATGCTCAATTTCTACAGTTCCTTTATTATTCTTATCATCTTCATAACCTAAGCCCTCTTTCCAGTTTCCACTACTTAATAAATTCTGAGTTGCCCTTCCAGAGTTAATCCAAGTCCTAATAATCTCTCTTTCCTTTTCTAACTCAGTTTTTAGAGATTGATTCAATTTTAATACTTCATCTCTTTCTTTCTGAGTTTGATGGAACATAACTAACTCCTTTTCTAAATAGTCATTCCTTTTCTTAAAAGCCAAATTTCAGAAGTTAACCTTTCACATGTTAAAGTTTGATCTCTATAACTAATGAACATGGTTTTAAGATATCTTCTCAACTCAGTAATATCATCAATATGAAAAGCATAAGTTGTTTGAGGTACCTTTAACTCAGCAACTTCAGAACTGCTATCAACATTTACCATCAAAGCATAGTTCACCTCACTTTCAGAATCTGAAGTGTCTGTCCAGCTTTTCTTCTTTGTGACAAGTACCTTGCCTTTGTCACCTTTTCCTTTCTTGCAGTCCGGAGATATGTGGCCTTTCTCACCATAATTGTAGCATTTAACATTTGAGTAATCTCCTATGTCAGACTTTCTAGCTTTGCCTTCAGATTTTCTGAATCCCTTCTTATCAGAACTTCCACTTTTCCTGGAAAACTTCTTTCCCCTTATGAATTTCCTGTAAGCTATCTTTGTGATACCCTTCACCATAAGAGCACACAATTTCATCATCTCTTTATCAGCATCCATCTCAGATAAACTTTCAGTTTCTGAATCCTCATCACTATCAGAACTTAATGACTCAGTATCAGACTTTGTGATGAGAGCCTTTCCTTTGCCTTTCTTTGATACAGCCACTTTAGGGGATTCCTCCTCAGCCTTAAGAGCAATTGTCCTTGACTTTCTCCCATGCCTCTTGCTTCTTTGATCCATCTCAAGTTCATGAGTTTTGAGCATACCATAAATTTCATCAAGAGTAGTTTCATCAAGAGCATAGTTGTCTCTTATAGTAGTTGCCTTCAAGTTCCAACTTTCAGGAAGAGCTAAAAGGAATTTAAGATTAGTATCTTCAAGATCATATTCCTTATCCACTAGTGGCAGATCATTCAAGAGTTTGACAAATCTGTCATATAAACCAGTTAATGACTCATCAGGTTTTGAGTCAAAGTGCTCATACTCTTGAGTGAGTATAGTCCTCATGTTCTTCTTAATTGAGTCAGTTCCCTGGCATCTTGTCTCCAAGGCATCCCATATCTCCTTTGCAGTCTTGCAGTTAATTACCCTGTTTGACATGACATTATCAATGGCACTATGCAGCAAATGTCTTACCTTTGCATCCTTTGCAATAGATGAGATATCTTCAGCTTCATATTCAATTTTCTCCTTTGGTACAGTCTGTGCTGGCTGATCTGTAACTACAACAGAGAGCTTGGTTGGCTTATATGGTCCTTCATTAATTCTGTCAAGATATTCTGGATCTGTAGCTTCCAGACACATAGACATCCTCACCTTCCATATGGGATACTCAGAAGGTTTCAGTATGGGAACCCTAAGAGTCTCATATCGATTATGGATTTGAGTCTTTGGAGTTTCTTCAATTTTGGTGGGCTTGGTTGGAGTTTGTGCTTCTTCAGACATGATTGTTTTTGGATCTTTACTGTATGTATGTTAATAGATAGCTCTGATACCACTTGTTAGGTGACACACACTGTAGAAGGGGGTTGAATACAGTGTCTAGCACAATCAAATCGAATTAAGAACACAAGTATGAAACACAGAATAATCTTATTAATAAAACAATATTACAATGGAACCGTTCTCTCTCAGTGATGAACAAATATCACGAGAGCTGCTAGGGTTACAAAGAGTAATATTCTCGAATAAGACAACACATATAGTGTAAACCCTATGATGTGCTTATATAGACACATAGTTACAAGATAATCTTCTAATTGATATCGAATATGATTCTGCATCCTAAAATATATCAACTAGTTATCTTTTCTTCCAAGTATTCTATTCTTCATAGAATTCTTCTCCATGCATATCTCTTCTTATTTTAGTCTCGATCTTCTTTCCTTTCCATCAGCCGCCTTATTTATCTGAAAGTCTCCTTAAGTTCCAAGTATTCTATTCTTCATAGAATTCTTCTCCATGCATATCTCTTCTTGTTTTAGTCTCGATCTTCTTTCCTTTCCATCAACCGCCTTATTTATCTGAAAGTCTCCTTAAGTCCTGATATTATCTCCTGATAAATATCTTCTGATAACTTAAGTTCTGACAACTTAAGTTCTGATATTTTAAGTCCTGACTTCAGTATAAGTACTGATTTCCAATTAAGTCCTGATGTGTCCTGTTAGTTAAGATCTGAAAACTAAACACAAATCATCATTAGACATGACATTACAAATATATCTAACATATTTAATTAAATAATTAGTTATTAATTAATTCTAATTGATTATTTAATTAAATTTAATTATTTATTTTGATTTAAAAATTCTGAAAAATAGTTTTGAGCTTTAAAATATATTTTAATTTATTTTTAAGGCTCGATAATTATTATTAAATTATTTAAAGTCAGATTCGGGTGTTCGAACCTTGTTATTTAAATATAAAATGATTCAATGACCCGTTTTAATTCCAAAAAATATTCAAAAAATCGTATTAAATACCTGAAAAATCATTTTAACCCCAAATTTTCTTTGATGAATTATTATGATCGAATATCTTACGTGCTATGTGCTATATGTGATCCGATTGATGTATAATATGCTTGTATGTGCATTGTTTGATGGTTTTTTTATCGTAACTTTCAATCTGTAAGTCGGATTTGGGTAAAACGAAGGGTAGATAGAAGCTTGTAATGAATAGAATGAGATGAGAATATGTATTGATAAATATATGTGAGTTAACAGAAGAAGCGTGATGTAGAAAGGGGAATCAAGTGGTCAGTGGGTGGGAATCAATAGACGATTACAAGTGACGTAAAAGCGGATTGAGATGAGGCAAGTATTTTCAAACTCTCTTCATATATGTTACAAGTATCCTTGAACCTTCTTGTGATATATTGCAAGTATTTCCGTTCATTCTTGGTATATTACAAGTACTTTGAAGTACTTAACCCTAAACCCTAATTCTTGTTATTAATCTTTGAGCTGTAAGCCTTATTCATTGTAAACCATTGTTTGTTGAATTCTCAGATACGAACCACACATATACGATACTACTCCACAAATACATATATACCACATACAGATCCCTGATATAAAATTTCTTAACATACGAACTTCTATACCTTGTTTAACAGAAGACCAATCCTTGTAACCACTAAACCTTTGATCTTCTACTTTTTGATTCTTTCCCTGGCCGAAAGCCAATCTTCATGTTTACCTTGTTATACCTTCATGGTATTATGAATCACCCTATGCTCCAAGATAAATGTGGTTTATTATTCAGCTTATTGATTTACATTGTTTATCATGTTATTATTATAGAATTGGAATATTTTTAAATATGGACCAGATTCGTGGTCGGACCTGATTCATGGTCATGATAGGCCAACGTGTGCTTTGGATCCAGTATAAAGAGCAAAGATGTGAGCCTTGCTCGGGGTTCGTGCATGACTGATCAGCAGCCTAACCTTGGTTTTTAAAAATGAAAGTGAATATCCAATTCTAATCATTACTTATCAGGAAACTTGATTCCTTATATCATTTCAGTTGATCATTGTTTAATCTCAGTGTTGTTATTATGACTTGCTGAGCTAGTTGGCTCATTATTGCAAATTTGTTTATGTTTTTTTCCAGTTAAAAAGAAACTGGTGGTAGCAAGGATCCCCAGAAAAGTGTGCGAGCTAGGTTTCCAGGTTAAAATGGAATAAGCTAGCAGAAGATGTTTGTTATAGTTTGTGTTGAAAGTCTGTAAGACTATTTTATTTCAGTTGTAAGATAAATAAATTGGGATTTTGGTACGTTGTAATATAAATAAGGTTGTGTCTTGTGGGCATACTTTAAATTATTGTGATGCATGGTTATGGTAAGTAGGTTCATTGCATACATATTATTTCATAAACGGGTTTAAATATGGTATGTGTGTGTTTGTTATGGACCCCAAACTTCTGACCCGGGTTTGGAGGGCGCCACATGCAGTCAAGTAAAATAGAGATCCAATCATTCCCCTATAGCTTGAGATGTCTACACTTTATCCTTTCTTATCTTCATCCAATTTGGTAGCTATAGACATAGGGGTAGATGCAGGTAAGCAATCCACCATTCCAAATTTCTTTAGAAGACCCTTGACATACTTAGTTTGATTGATGAAAATTCAATCACTTCTTTGGCTAACTTGAAGGCCAAGAAAGTAAATCAGTTCTCCCATCATGCTCATCTCATATTCACTTTGCATGAGACTAGAGATTCTTTAATGCAGCTTTTCCTTAGTAGAACCAAAGATGATATCATCCACATATATATGAACTAGAATGATGTTATCACCATGTTGCTTGTAGTATAAAGTTTTGCCAATTATGCCTTTAGTGAATCCATGTTTAAGTAAAATTGTTAGCTCTGTTTTGATTAATTACATTCTTAGAGGCATCATCTTAGTCATTTGGTTATGGTTAATCTGAAGGGATCAATTGCATTATCATTTAGTTGCATTCACGTAGTTGCATTCATGCATTAGGTTTGTTTTATAGATTTGAGTTTGTTTATGCTTTGGGACAATCATCGATTCAAGTTTGGGGGTGTGATAAGTGGATTTTATATCTACTTGGAATGGTTCATTTCAGGCTTAAATTGGTGTTTTGGACTCAAGTATCTGGTATGCTTGATGTGTTTTTATGTTTTTGCATTACATACATTAGTTTGAGGAAGAAAGAAGTTTCTCAAAGAAATATGCTGAAAATAGCCAAGAATCTGAAGTTAAGAAAATTCCCAAATTATATAGAATCTCGTTAGCTTCATGTGGGAGGTTGAATCACCTAATTCTGACGAGTAGAATTCAAGATACAGCCAAGAGAAGAAACTGCAGAAAAGTCCAGAAGTCAGGCGCGACCGCCCCCAAAACTAGCGCGCCCGCGCTGACTTTTTCCCAAAACAGCACGGCCTCCCGGCAATCAGCGCGGCCGCTTCACACCAATTATTTCCCCAGAATCCTAATTTTAGTAGAAATTTAAGATGTTAAGAGTCCTGGTCTTCCTGGAGCTTATATGTATCAATAAAAAGACGTACCAAAGCTTAAGGAGAACGCATAAGAAGATCGTAGAGCACAATTCAACCAAGGAGAAGAGGATTTAGTTTATTCTTGTGATTCTACATTTTAAGTTATAACTTTGGATGCTAGTTTTCTTGGTTATGAACCTATACTTTTGTTTTGTACTTGGTTTATTATTTATTCAGTTTAAAGACTACGTTTATTATACCATGCTTTCATCGAAACCCACGTTGATGATGAGTCTGATTATAGGCTAATCGTTATCATGGGGTTCTAACGGATTTATTTATAGATTTCTTTAGTTAATTTGTTTCGATGCCTTAGTGTGTGGTGATTGTATGATAACCTAGTATTGGTTTTGCTTATTCTTTTTATGAGCATCGTGAACTTATAAGATAGCGTGTTAATCTTTAATGAAGCGAAAGTGAATTTAAGGATTTAGAACTTGCCATGCTACATAGGTTCATGTATTTAATATGCATGATTCGTAGGTAATTTTAACCATCGTAATTGCCCTATGTAATCACTATAGATAACTTGTGCATTAAACCGTTATGTTGTCAAATTCTATAGAGATGTAGGGTCTCAATATAATTGGTGTCTATTCAGCTGGATGTCTGGTAGTATGGTATCCGTACAACGAAAGTTGGCGTTTATCAGTTTCGTGTTATCTGATTAATGTCATCACCATTACATGTGAAGGTTAAGAATGAAAAGGCTATTAAATGAAGTATTTAATGAAGTTAGAATCCCATGTTTTTGTCATATAGTATTCAACTCTCTTTATTCTCCTAGTTTATGTTCTTTAGTATAATCTCTTTATTAAGCATAGTTAAAACAACCTTAATTTGTTATTCATCTTAGCATTAGATAATAACCATACCATTGTTGCATAAATACATTGATTAAAATTAACCTAAATCAGTCCCTGCGGGAATGAACTAGAATTAATTCAAATATTACTTGCGATCACGTATACTTGCATGAATTTTAGCGTGTGTTTTCGCCCTAACAATATTTTGACGCCGCTCCCGGGGACTCGGTGTTAATTTTTAGTTTATGTGCATGTCATCCGTGGTCGTTAAAGTTCACTGATGGCTGCTAATGAAAATCAGTTCAATTTTTAGGATCAAGTGGAGCATTATGGGCAAAGAGCTATGAGGATGCTTATGATCGAATTGAACTGATGGCTGCTAATGAAAATCAATATCCAACCCATAGATTGTCACAGGGCAAGGTAGCAGGAGTTCTTGAAGTGGATACAGCTACGGCTATCACAGCTCAACTAAAGGCGTTGTCTATAAAGATCGATTCTCTGGCTAACTATGGTGTTAATCAGATAACCAGAGTTTGTGAGCTGTGTGCAGGTCGCATGCGACGGAGCAATGTGCTATATCTAGTGAATCAGCTCAGTTTGTCAGCAACTTTCAGAGATCGCAACAACCGGTTCTAGACACTTATCATCCTGACAACTGGAATCATCCTAACTTCAGATGGAGCAACAATCAGAATACGATGCAACTCCAGCAGTTTGGACCGAAATAATTCAACCCTCCTGGTTTTCAGCAACAATTTGCACCAAGACAACAACTCCAATTTCAACAACATACTCATGATGCAGGTCAATCTTTGAATGAAAAATCTGAATTGGAGGAGTTGAGGATTATGTGCAAAAATCAGGCTCTTATATGCCAAAGCCAGGCTGTTTCTATCAAAACTCTGGAGAACCATATAGGACAAATTGTTAACGCCTTATTGAATCGACTACCAAGAATATTTTCTAGTGATACAGAAGTTCCAGGAAAGAGGGAAGTAGAAAAGTAGGTTAAGGTAATTACATTGAGGTCTGGGAAGGTTGCAAGCCCTAAAAAATCTCAAGTTCCAGAATCTGAAGTTTTGGCTGAAGAAGATGTGCGGAAGGAAGCAGAAGTGGAATCAAGGAAGAAAACTGTGGAACACACTCCTCCTTAGGGTAATACAGGGGAGAAACAGGTCTATCCTCCACCTCCTTTTCCTAAAAGGCTGCAGAAGCAGAAGTTAGATAAGCAACTTGCTAAGTTTCTGGAGGTGTTCAAGAAACTTCATATCAACATACCTTTCACTGAATCTCTTGAACAGATGCCTAGTTATGCGAGATTTATGAAAGGTATTCTCTCTCAGAAAGTGAAGCTCAATAAATTAGAGATTGTTGCTCTTACGGAGGAATGCAGTGATGTGCTGCAACAGAAGTTGCCTCCGAAGCTTAAAGATCCTGGAAGCTTTACTATTCCTTGCACTATTGGAAACTTGTCTTTCGATAAGTGTTTATGTGATTTGGGAGCTAGCATCATTCTGATGCCCTTGTCTATCTTCAAGAAGCTCGGTCTACCTGATCCGAAATCGACATACATGTCATTGGAACTAGTTGATCGTTCCATCGCTTATCCGCGAGGAATAGTGGAGGATGTCTTGGTTAAGGTGGACAAACTCATCTTCCCTGCTGATTTTGTAATTCTAGATTTTGAGGAAGATAAGAAGATTCCCATCATCTTGGGAAGACCATTCTTGGCTACAGGCCGAACTATGATTGATGTACAAAAAGGAGAGCTTAAGATGAAGGTTCAAGATCAGAAGGTCAGTTTTAATGTGTTCAATGCAATAAAGTTATCCACATATAAAGAGCAGTGCTTTAAAGTAGAGATGGTCGATTCTGTAGTAAATTCAGAACTTGAGAAATTTCCAAAGTGAGATACCTTAGAGAGATTCTTAATAGGGAAATCAGTTATTGAAGATGAAGAAGGAGCAGAGTAATTGCAGGTTTTGAATGCACCTCCATGGAAGAGGAAGTTGGATATGCCATTCAATTCTCTTGGGTTAGCAGAGCTAAAAATTTCTCAGGAGCGTCTCGAGCCATCTATTGAAGATGTTTCCATACTTGAGCTTCACCCACTACCAGATCACTTAAGTTATGCATTCTTAGGTGCACCTCATGATAAGAGCTTGGGATATATTTTTGATGATGTAGAGAGTAGCCGAACGGATCCCCTAGTGCATACAGAGGGTTCTTCTCATGCACAGCAGGCAGTTGATGATGTAGAGAGTAGCCGAACGGATCCTCTAGTATGGTATTCGTACAACAAAAGTTGGCCTCTATCAGTTTCGTGTTATCTGATTAGTGTCATCACCATTACATGCTAAGGTTAAGAATGAAAAGGCTATTGAATAAAGTATTTAATGAAGTTAGAATCCCATGTTTGTGTCATATAGTATTCAATCTCTTTATTCTCCTAGTTTATGTTCTTTAGTATAATCTCTTAGTTAAGCGTAGTTAAAAAAATCTTAATTTGTTATTCGTCTTAGCATTGAATAATAACCATACCATTGTTGTCTAAAGATATTAATTAAAATTAACCTAAACCAGTCCCTGTGGGAACGAACTAGAATTAATTCCATATTACTTGTGATCACGTATACTTGCGTGAATTTTAGCACGTGTTTTCGCCCTAACATTCCTGTACACCCATTTTGTTCCAATAATGCTTCTGTTTATTGATGCATGAACCAATTCCCAAACTTTATTTCTTTCAAATTAATTTAGTTCTTCTTGAATAACTATTATCCAATCAGGGTCAAGTAGAGCTTCTTAGTTTTCTTAGGCTAAATTTGAGATAGAAAGCGTGCATGCAAGCATTCATTTGCAGTGGCACTTCTAGTTCTCACTCCAGCATTAGGATCATCAATTATAGTGTCCCTTGTATGACTTCTATCCCATTTTATGGTGTGATGATTTTGATGACCAGAATTGTCCTCATTTTCTTCATTGTGGGCATAACTTGCAAAACTATTATCTCTTTCTCCCCCTGTGTTTATGCCGTCAAATTCAGGTGAGTTTCTTTCTTGAGATGAATTCTCATTTTCAGAATTTACTAGTTCACTTGTCTTTTCCTCCATTCTATTATCTGTATTATTTTATGCTTTATCTTAAGAATCACCGTCAAGTTTGAGATTTTCAAATCTTAAAGTCTCAACTTCATTTCATCAAGGAATTCCAAGCCTGGAAAATTGTCATCATCAAATGTCACATATGTGCTTTCCATTATTTCTTTTGCTCTAACATATAAACTCTATAAGGAAGTCTTTTCCAAAGAATATCCAAGAAAGATAGCTTTAAATACTTTGGAATTAAACTTTCCAACATACTCAGAGTTGTCTTTTAACACAAAGAACTTGCTTCCAAACACATGGAGATGCTTAACAGTAGCCTTTCTTTTGACATGATTAAGTAGGGTGATTTTCCAATATTTTTTTTAGTAAATATTTGCGCTATATATAACATGGTGTGTTAACATGTTCTTCCAAAAACCTGGTTGTAACTTGGCATCCTGCAACATTGTCCATGCAGCTTCAACTAGAGTTCTATTTTTTCCTTTCAACCGCACCATTTTGTTGAGGTGTTCTTGCAGCAAAGAGCTCTTAAGTAATGCAATCATCTTTACAAAATTCATTTAATATTAAAATTTTAAATTTTATACCATTGTCACTCCTAAGTCTTTTGAAAGAATTTTTATTTTCAGCATGCTTCTCAATTTTTTTCATATGTTCAATGATGATGTGTGGAATTTTATATTTTGAATACATAAATTCCCCCCAAGTGTACCTTGAGTAGTCATTCACCATCACCAGTGCATACTTCTTCCTGGATATTGACATGACATTTACAAGGCCAGACAAATCCATATGGATAAGCTGTAGTAGAGCACATGGAATTCACAGTTTTGCTTTTATAACTAAACCTCTTCATTTTGCCTTTTTGACAAGCTTCACAAACTTCAATTTGAGAAAATTCCAAAGCTGGTATATCTCTGACCAATTCTCTTTTCACCAGAGTATTAATTGCTTTGTAGTTTAAGTAAGAGAGCGTCTTGTGCCAGAGTTTGCTTTTCTCACTTGATGCCTTGATGTAGAAGAAATATATCATGTCCTTGTTTGCTAAGTTCATGTCTGCAACAAACAGGCTTCCCTTTCTTACTCCTTTCAAAGCAACTTCACCAGTCTCTTTTCCAGTGATTGAGCATTCTTCTTTGTCAAAAATAATCCTGAAACCTTTGTCTATGAATTGACTAACACTAAAAAGATTCACTTCAAGACCTGCAACCAGTGCTACATCTTTAATGACAATATTTCCATAAATCAAAATGCCATATCCCATTTTGAATCCCCTTCCATTATCTCCAAAGGGCACCAAAGGGCCAACCATTTCCTCAAACTATGATAACAAGGTTTATCACCTATTATGTGTCTGGAGCATCCACTGTTAATGATCCACATGACTTTATTCTTCTTGCCCTACACACAAATGAGGTTTAACTGTGCTTAGCTACCCAAGCAGTATTGGGCACTTTCTTCTTCTTGACAGAGTTAGCAAGTAGAATTTGAACATTCAAAAGAAACAACATTCTTAGTTAGATAAGCATTTTCTTCTTTGATCACAAATCTAAAGTCGACTTCTCTTAGATCTTTTCTCATCTTATGACAGCTGGCCATTACTTTCATGTTGCATGCAATGCAATCAAACTTGTAATATAAAGAGTAGGGGTCATTTGTCTATGCCCCATTTTATTTGCAAGCTCCATATTTTGGCTCACTAACAACCTTTTTACAAAGGTGAGTTAGATGATTTGTTAAGCTATATTTTTGTAATTGCTTTCTAGGAGCATCTGCATCATAGGCATAATTGTTGCTTTTGTTGACACCTATATTTCCATTTTTCTTTTTCTTTTTCTTTCCAGTGCTCTCATTCTTGATCTCATTTACTGGTGTCTTGGTAACTAGACTAACTTCAGGCTTCTTCTCGCATTCAGTATTAAGAGTGTATTTTGCATTCTTATTTTCTTTATCTTTATCTATAATTTCCTGCTTGATGACAAGCTCCCCTCACTGAAGTTTACCTCACAAACTTTAAACAAGGGTGCATTCACCTTTTTGAGCACCACATGAACATCTTTGTTCACACTTTCGTTTCCCTTATCGACATCACTTTTCTTGTGAGATGCATCAGCCTCATAGTCCAAGCCAATAGCCATGTTAGCACATGGCTTGTTCTTTTTATGGTATTGACCAACCAATTGAGATGCATTTTTAAATGATTTGAGCTTCAGATCATTTTTCTCAACTTTTTCTCTGAGCACAGCTTCTACTTCCTCTACACACTTCAGCTTTTTCTTGAGGTATTCATTTTATTGTCTAACTACTAGACTAACAAGCTACAATTCTAGTTCTTGTTTTTCAATCTCTAGTTTCTCATATACTTTTGACTGCCTACTCACTTTCTCAGTAGCTTCCACCATACTTGTGTGAATGTGAAACATTTTTACAGTTTTTGTATATTATGTCGCATTCAAATCAATGGTGGTTAGGATAGGTACCTCAAATTTAGATACAAATGACTCTCTTCGCTTCAAGGCCATGAGAGCATAGTTTCCATATTCTTCATCATCATCTTCATTATCAGTGTCATCCTAACTCTTACCTTCAACAATATAAGCATTTCCCTCTTATTTTCTTAGAAGTGCTTTATCCTTCTTCATCTTATTTGGCTTCCTACATTCTGTGGCAAAGTGACAAAGTTCATCATAATTTTAGAATCTAATATTTGATCAATCCAAAGATCCTGACTTGTAGCCACCTTTTCCAGTTGCATTTGTCTAAGTCTTTCCTTTCTAGTTGTTGTAGGATATTTGACCTTTGCCCTTGAAATACCTAGGCTTCTTGACTCTGATGTTTGAAAACTTTCTTGCTAGATAAGCCACAAACTGGTCCATTTCATCCAACTCATTAAGAGTATAGTACTCATCCTCCAAAATAACTTGTTTTTGAGGTTCCTTGTTTTTCTGCTCAACAACTTAAATAACTTGAGTCTGGGGTTCTATATCATCTTCAGTTATTTTCTTGTCATTAGCTATCAAGGCAATTGATACATCCACAACATGCCCTTGACTCACTTTTAATGGCTTTCTTTGCATCATTTTCAGCTCATAGGTTTTGAGAATACCATACAAAACCTTCAAAGTTATTCTCCCTAGATATCTTCATTCTCTTATTACAGAGCTCTTTTGTTCTAACTTGTCAGGAAGAGTGAGCAGGAGTTTAAGGTTAACTTCATCAGCTTTAAAGTATTTTCCATGAAGCTGCAAGTCATTTATCAACTTGTTGAATCTTTCAAAGACCTCAGTAATGCCTTCCTTAGGTTTAGCCATGAAAGCCTCATATTGTGAGACTAGAATCCAACTCTGGTTTGACTGCACCTCTTCAGTACCTTCACACAAGATCTCTATCTTCTCCCATATCTGTTTAGCTGACTCATAGTTGATAATATTGTCGTACATCACATTATCAATAGATTCGATGAGAATGAGTTGCAAGCTATTGTCAAGTGAAACTTTCTCCTTCTCGGGTTCAGTGTATGTAGATGGATCTACGGGAGCAAAATATTCAGGAATGACCATATCACCATATGTTATTTTAGGTACCCTTATTATAAAAATGAAGGGTCCATGCTTAAGAAATTCAATATATCGTGGATTGGCCAACTTGATGAATAACATCATCTTCTTCTTCCATAAGGTGTAGTTCACTTTGTCAAAGACAGGGATCTTGATACTACTAAGTTTCTGTGCACTCATATTTCCAAGATCTAATCTGTCTACTTTCAGATTTTGTTCAGATACCACTTGTTAGGTATGAAGTGCAACATAGGGGGTAAATGTGTTTTCTTGTTTTTTCAGAGTTTAACTATGAGTATTTGTGGCTTATGGAACTAAAAAACTAGATCAAATTGTAGAGATAAAATACTAATGTAAACACACAAGCAATTTTATCAAAAATTCACTTGATTTATATTAAATCAAATTTATCTTGCTACAAATATGTGTTCTTGAAAAGAAGAACTCAGATACTTCTCTTGAGAGAATTACAAGATTTCCTATATATGTTTTGTTACTTTTAAAATAAAGGACATGTGATATGTTTTATAGATCAACCTGCACGGTTTACAGAACTTGTACTAAATGGACTAACATACTTTTTAAAGCTCATTTGTTTATTTTCATTTGCAGTGCATCGTATTTGTGCAGAATCTACTAGGTTTGTGACCCTCCATTGTCCAGTTCATCTTGGCCCTTGATCTTGTATATTTCAAGCTACATTTGTAGGATTCCAATTCAATGATTGTATTGTTTGTTGACTGATAATCTTGGATCTTCAAGTTGTCTATATTCTGAATTCCGAAGTTATTTTTTGAGATCTCTTTTATTGTGTTGAGATGTCACATATCAATAAGTAAAATGACTTATCGATATCTTCAGTTCTTTACATAGGCTTTTGACTTGTCGAGGTCTCTAGTTCTCTACAAGTTGAATGATTTGTCGATATTTCCAGTTCTCTATGGGAGCTTTTGACTAGATATCACTGGTTCTCTACATGAAAATTTGACTTGTTAATATCTTCGGTTATCTATATAAGTTTTGATTTGTCGATATCTCTAGTTCTCTACATGATGATTTGACTTGTCGATATCTCCAGTTCTCTACATGAGGATTTGACTTGTCGATATCTCCAGTTCTCAACATGGACTTTTTGACTTATTGATATCTTCAGTTCTCTACATGCAAATTGACTTTTTGATATCTCTTGGGACTTCTCTACAACTGATTTTAGACTTCTCGCCATACTTCTTTATATTCCTTGATCTCTGACTTGTCGATATATGACTTAGAACATTTTTCCTAAAACAACATAATTCAACCTTAACCTTCTACACTTCTCTTTGAGGCATGATCAAGATTGATCTTCTTCTAGAGTTTATTTCTTAGCTTAATGGTTGTTCACAGAAAAATCCTCCATTTTAATCTACTTAGCATTTTTATAGACTCGATAAATACAATTGCAGAGTACAATTGAATTATCATACAACTTATCCTTATGGTTTTCAAGATGACCTAATCTTGTTAGTACAGACATGTCATGCACAACGGGACCTATGTGAGAGAGTGAATGATGCAACAAATTGGTTTTTAACAGTTAACTAACTAATATTTTTGGATTTTTTTATCAAATATTGAATTTTTTTAGGAATTTTCAATAATAAAAGTGAGAAAAAAATAGAGAGGTGATACGGAATACCGAAAAGCACTTTCAAAAATTCCAAAAGAGGCGGGGATATGCCTTCTAGCAATCTTCTTTTCCAAACTTTCCTCTGTTTCACTATTCCCTAAAAAATAAAGAGAAAACAAGAAACTAGTTTGAAGAATAAAATATCAAGGAGTGAGAATTACCAATAGTCCCCGGCAATGGCACCAAAAACTTGATATGTAAAATAATAAGACTGCAAGTGCACTGTGTTTAATTGTAGCAATAACGGGTCGATCCACAGAGACTACGAATTTTTAAAACCCTAACAATTTAAATCAGGCAAACTAGACAAATAGATTTGAGATGAGATTTATTGAACAGAATTAGCAAATAACAAATAATATGGAAAAACTAGGAATCTGAATTCGTTAATCAATCACAATTAATATCAACTCGCCCTAAAATCAATTCTCTTATCTTCAACAAAATAACGTATATAAATTAACGAGGCACACATATACTATAAAATTTCTTATTTAACAATAACCCATCAAAAATTCATGGAGCAAGCAGAGGCTATGAAAAATAAATCAGGTAACAATAATATATCAAAATCACTTTGTCAATTGAACAATTAAGCACCAAGAAAATGTTAGAAAATTAGGATTTTAGAGTTTAATTTAATTATGTTCTTGATGTTAATCCTAATATCTAATGATTGAAAATTGTTCAATGATATTTGAACTTAAATTTTCATGTATGGTTTTAAGAATTTTCTTAATGAAATCCATATGAAATGAGAGTTGAAAGTAGCTTGGAAAAGCTTGGAAAAAATTTGAGAATGTTTGTCCCACATTGAAATAAATAAAGGAGGGTGTGTGCTTTATATGGTATTACCCACATGAGTAGTATACAACTACTAAGGTGTGTGATGGTCCATTATGTTGTTGTGTGCTTCACGTGCACACACACACACACACACGCGCGCGCCCCGCCCCGCCACGCCACGGAACGGACCGGGTCGGGTCGGGTCGAAGGGCGATTTGGGTGAATGTCTCGGCGTCTCGCGTACGCGAGGCGACCTGGGCGAGGATTTTATTTATTTGAGAATTATTTTAATTCGAATTTATTTATCGGTGACTGGATTATTGGGCTGGGTACTGAAATAGGCTAAGTCACTTTGTTAGTGGGCTTAGTCTAAATACATTGAACCTGTAAATAATCTGATCTGTAACAAGTTCTGATATCAGAATCAGAACTTAAGAACTGATGAATAAAATCAGAACTCAACAAGTTCTGATATCAGAATCAAAACTTAAGTACTGATGAATCAAATCAGAACTTAACTTAAGTTCTGATAATAATGTGGGTGTTAATGTGAAAAAACTGTTACAAATAATTTAAATTCAAAATCTGATCAGTTTTGATTTTTTCATTAATGAAGCAGTTTAATTCAGACATTAAGTGTGTTGACAGTTTCATTTTTCCTCTCCTATAAATAGAGGCTAAACTGAATGTATAAGTAATATAAACACTACATTCTCTTCTCTTCTCTTCAACCTCTCTGCATTTCTCTCCCAAAAGTCCTGAAGTGCTGATATTTTCCGGCGACTGAGGTGCTGGTCGAAGTGGAGCTTTTGTTGCTGCTGTTAACATAAACTCCGAGCTGTTTTATCCTGGTGGAGATATTGTGCGCATCCCAAACGCAGCAGGTAGGGGCAATATTCTCTTCAAGAGCAGCCAGGACTTCGAGCAAGGCCTGGTGACTCAGCTGTGATCATTTTTCTTGGCATTTTGTATCTGTGAACCTTTATTTCAGTCACTGTTAAAAGCTATGGTTTCGGGTACATCTTTCTTTCTCTCTTCGTTATTTCAGTTACTGATTTTGTTTACCTGCATGCTTTGTTTTGTTAACTGTGGTCTTGGCCTAAACTTGCTAAATTCTTTATACACTTGCTTCTATGTTGCTATATTTGTTAGTGAGATTTACAACAGAAAAATCACGAGAATCAAATAATAGAAAAGAGAAGATATCAAAGTAAATAAATTAACTTCATCTTCATCCTAGGTAACAAATTTAGCTACACATGATAGAAAGATAAGCAAAGCAAATAACTAATAAAATTCTAGCTCTAGATTGGTGTTCTAGGTGTTGAGTATATAAAATACAAGAGGGGAGACCCATATATATATATATGGAAAATATGAGGGCTTGGGTCTTAGAATAGCAAATATTGCTTATGATATATTTCCTTCTTTTCCTTCTTCTCCAATAATTATTCGAATTTCTTTAGCTTCAAGTATTCTCCACTTCCTTGCCTTTATCACCTTTTCTTGCTCAAATATGATTTTATTTATTTTTCTATAAAACAAAGTAATACAATTTATTTATTAATAAAATTACGAAAACAGACATAAAATAGGTATTAAAAAGATGCTAAATTATGGACCTATCAATATGTCTAGCTCAAACAGAGTATATTATCATATATGTTAATCTCATATTATTATAGCCGAGTTAACGAGTTAATATATGATTAATCAATCAGAAAACTATAATTATTTTTATCACCAATAAATTTTAGAATAATCATATCATCGGAAGAGTTTTTCTTATCTAAAATTATCATCAAACTTTACTAACCATGTTTATTTAACAATTATAATTTTTATACAATAATGATTCATTTTTTATACAATAATGTTTCAATTTGACTTACCCTTCTTTATAATACCCGAGTTAATCATCTTACCGAGTTCAATTTTAACTAATGAGAAGGTCATCCCTAAATTTTAGACCAATCACATTAAATTACATACTTTTCCTATTTATCATTCTCATCTTACAAAACTATGATTAGTTGGACCTAAGGTTCCTAAAATTTAATTATCTAAACTTAAAATTCTTTTCAATACAAAATAATGACTAACCAGAATCCTTTAAACTCACTAACATGTGTCAAGTGTTTCAGATGTTGGGACTTCGAACCATTTAAGATGTTAGGTCCTTAATACAACTATAGCGGAGATTGAATACAGTTTATGCAGATAAATCGAATTAAGTACTCAACAGGAATAACAGTTTTGTATTAAATAATAAAAACCGATTACAAACTAATCTCTCAAAGGATGAACATATATTCTTGAGAGCTTCCAGGTTACACAAAAAGATATATCACTACGCGACACATAAAGTGTTAACCTAATCTGTCTTATATACTGCACATCTATACAATCAATAAGGAATCCTATTATATTATAATAAGGAATCCTAAAACATATCCTTGTATTAATTGCTACAAGAAGTAAAGTTCTACACCGACTTGTATTCTGTAATCCTTTTCTTCTTCGATATCTCCTGACTTTCAGCTGAAGTGACCAATTACCGATGTCAATTACTGATCATCAAATGCTGATGACAAATATTGATGATGTCACGTTCTGCTAAACTCTGATATCAAATACTGATAATAAACTCTGATAATTTATAAGCTGATATCATCAATTTCTTCTAAAAATCTCCCCCAACTTGTGCATTATTAAATATGGACAAGTTCAAAATTGATGATATTAAAACTATTAAAATATAGAAATACAAAAAAATAATCTATCTTATAATCAGTTTCTTCAGACTTTATCTTCAATCTTGAACTTCAATATAGTCAGTAGCTTCATCAAGGAATTTCTTGAGTAGGTGACCTTTAAGAAAATCTACATACATTTCGATTCCCTGTCTGATATCCTTGAGGTCCTCTGTAGATTCATCATTCTAATAAACAGCAGCTCTGAGGTCATGTAGATTTGATTCTCCAAGTGATAAATCATCCAGTTCTAGAAATCCAATTTTCTTTCCATCAGGACTGAAAGTAAGAACTTTTCTTCCTAAAGAAATAACCACATTGGCTCCTCCAATAGGCATATCAACAGAATGTCCAGATTCATGAATATAATTTGGAATGTAATTAGACTTGTATGCCATTCCTCTCTACTTCATGTGTACTAAGTTCTTCAAAAATTCAGACCATCTAGCAATAGTTGAGTTGGTTACCTTGAGTAAAGTAGTGACAAATTCCAACTCCTTCCATGGTTTGTTCTTCAACTGCTCTTGAGTAGACTCAACCTTCTTCCAAACTTCAGAAAATAAATCAGTTTTTCTCCAACTAGATCATTCACAATCTATACAGATATAATCTTCTACAAATCTTCAAGCTTAGTGTTATCCCCAATTCCTGTCAGATTTATAGGTTCTCTTAGAATCAAAGCATCAATAACATAAGCATCAGAATTTGGAAGTCCCAAGCCACTTCTTCTACTAGCTCTTTTAGACTGAGAATTCCCACTATAGATCTTGGTTGTAGTCTCAGAAGAATCTCTTACTAGTGCAAGTGTCTTGCTTCCCCATAATAGCTTCTTCTTTTCTTCTAAAATAATTCTGGCATATCAGAGTTTAAATTCTCTGAATCAGGATTTATGAAATCAGCTTGTATTTTACTTGAACTGTCAACAACTTGAGTAGTATCAGAGGTTGTGACTGGCAGCAATTATTTCTTCATCAACATGAACAATATCACAGGTTTGTATCAGTTTTAATTTTTTAGCCCAATCAGCTCCATGAATCATCTTTCTTTTCTTGTAGGACTGACTGGCTTCATCTTCTTGAGTCATTTGTTCATCAGCATCATCATGAGCTACAACTATCAGTGTTTAAGATTTTGAACCTTTAAATGCTGATTTCTTCTTAGATTTTTCTTTAGACTTTGGCTTTGACTTCTCACCAATCTTCTCCTTCCCCTTATAACTCATGTCAACATTTAAAATTGTTTGAGACCTTAAAGTTCCTTCAGCTTCAGTTTGATTGATATTCTTAATCACTACGTCTTTTGTAGGTCGGCTACCAGGAATATCATCATAAGGTAAGATAACATCAGTATTTGCTGATTTTAAAGATTTAAATCTTTCCTCCAAACACCTAAGTTGTTCCATATCAACTCCAGGAATTTCTCTCTAAAAAATTCTTCTACTCACTTCAGAATCAAAAGCTTGAATCATTGGATCCTTATGGAATAGAGTTGTTTTCTTCCCTTTCACCTTCAGTGTTTGTAGATACTGACTTGCTTCAGCACCAACTTCTATCTCCATAATGCCTTGGTCATCATCAGCATTTGTGACTTTTAGAGTTTGTTGATATTTAGTCACAGTCACCTCTTTACTTTGCACAGTCTTAGTGACTTGCCTTCCAGTTCTCCTCCTCTCTCCACATGGTCTAGATTGACTAGTGGTTTTAGATGTACCACTATAACCAATCAGATCTCCACCTTATTTCTTCAAGACGAACTCCCTCTTACTACCTCCTCTACCATCACCACCAGGACCATCCTTGTCATTAACATCTTTCAGTTAGAGTTGTTTGCATTTAGATTTCAAAACTGTATCCCCCTTTTTGGCATCATCACCATGTAGAAGGGAAACAATGAGCTCCAAAGATTGTTGTACCTCATCCAATTTCCCATACATCTTCTCTTGAGTAGCTTCTAACTTAGAGTAGCTTCTAACTTAGCTTGGTTGGCTTCCATTTTGTCCTGTCAAGCAATGATGGGTGCTAACTGCTTCTGGATCTCCTTGGTTGTGATCATCTTGGTTTCAAGAAAAGATTCCTTGAGTTTGTTGATTTGAGAGGTAGCAGAGTCTTGTGAATTCTGAAATGACTTGATTAGTAATGCTGAAGGTTTGAGATAATTCAAAATGTCAGGATTCTGAATGTTCTTCTCAGCTGTCTCCGAATGTGCAACAACATGAGTAACAGATATAGGATAATCAGCATCCTTCCATTTATAAATATAAAGTTCATCAAAGAATTCTTGTTTCCTTTTGACCATCAAGTCAGGTTGTCTCCCTTTCTTTTCATATTCAGGCATGTCTTCAAGAAAAAAAATTCATCAAAATCCTCATTAGGATCTAATGCTACATTCACATCTTCTCTATCATTAGACTCACTTCCATGTAAAAATTCCTCATCAGAAAATGGCTCATGTACTAACTTTTATTCCCTAACAATAGAACAGGAATTACAGAAGGGGGTTGAATGTAATTCTGGCTTCTTTTTGAGATTTTAAAATGGTTCTAACTTAATATATAACAGTGTTTGATTTGCAATGATACGAAATGGAAGAATAATAGAAATCAAAACACTAAGTAATAAAACACAAAGCTTTAAGACTTTCTGGTGGATTTGAAAGTGAAAGGATATCTTCGATATATTATTTATTTTGGTATTTGTATGATTAAACATTAAATTTAAATACACGTAGATCCTCTCCATTAGGATATAATTTAATTAATCCAAGTCAAAGTCAAATGGTCAAACTAGCAAAATTACTTTTAAGTATATTCATAAAAAAGAGATATTCCATTATTCTAAAACATCAAAATTATATCGTTATGGAATATATCTCTAAGACAATATGACCAAAGAAGAAATATCAAGACATGATATTTTTTAGATCTCAGTTGCAACATCAATAAGGCAACAAGCTCGGAAAAGGGATATATCAGAAATATTCCTTAGAAGACTCGTGCTATATCAAAACTATTTTTCTCTTCGCTCCAAAATATATTTTTACATCCATCAAAGGAGTTTTTATCTAAATCTTATTACTATTCATGATTGAAATATCAATATCCATTCTTATAACCTATTCCATGTATACGTGAAGTAATTTTCTCTCGTTTCGTAAAATCAGCATTTTTCGGAGAAAATTATTCAAAAATACTCAAATACATTTCCTATCATCCAAATATATTATATATATATATATTAGGAAATATATCTTAAGTATTTATCCAAGTCAGAACTTTGGTCAAAAGATCCATCTTCTTCATTTCAAGACCAATGATATTTTTACTCTGAAGAAAAGACTGAAATAAAAGTTTTATTTTTGATAAAATACTTCCTTATGCTAGAATAAATTTAAATTTGGTATGGATCATTTAAATGGTATTTTCTAAGTATGGTAAAAATTTTGTAATATTCAGAGAATTTTTTTCCGGGCACAAAAATCGAGGCAGTTGGTCCCACAGCTGACCACGTTTGACCTAGCTACCATTGACCAAGGTTGACCAAAACTTGCAGGACATCATTTTATAATATATAGGTAATTATCATATTTTTTATGATATTTATTTAAGAGTTTTTAGGGTGATAATATTTAATGGTGCTTAATCCTTAATTAAAATGATTAAACAATAATTAAAAGAAAAGGAAAATATATATTTAATTAAATATATCAGCTGAGTTTTGAATCCCATAAAGTTGTTTGTCTTATAAGGCTATGTCAAATAAACACAACCTACTTTCCAAGTCATCAATCCATGTCACATACAACATCCACCATCCATTTTCCTCAAATCTCCACCATTCAATCCGCCTAACTTTTTCTATAAATAAACCCCCACCCCAACCCATTTCAACCAAGCTGAAGAGCCACAAAGTTTCTGGAATTTTTTTAAGAAGTGCTTCTCTTCATCTCTTTCAAATTCTATACACACACTTCTTCTCAAAAACCTTCCCTCTCTTAAATATATATATACATATATACAAGGTTTTGAAACCCAAGCTTAGCTTCACCCAACCAAGCTTGTTCCCACGAAGTGAGCTCATCCACTACCACTCTCCGGCCTCCCGAAGGGCTGCCCAAGTTCGACCATAGTGCCAAAATCCGGTCGAACCTCTGGCGAATTTTTTCGGCGAACTTTTCCGACCGTTTTCCAAAAGTGGTAATTTTTAGCTTCTTCTTTGAGTTTCCTTTATTTGAGATTTGTACTTAATTTCTCTACTTCATCTCAAGCTCTAATACTATATCTCATATAAAGAAGGTTCTCAAAGAAAAGAGAACAGGGATTCGAACTCGAAATTCGAATAAAGTACTTGATCTTCAAAAAGAAGCTTTAAAAGAAAAAGATCTATAAAATACAAGTACTTAAATCTCTATAACTCCTCATGAGTGAGATTTCATAAATCTCTATAACTCCTCACGAGTGAGATTTCATATTTGACAAACCTTGCGAGTTGGCCAATTACTTGAACTTTATTTATCTCGATATTGGCCAACATATTTCATGAATATAGAAATAATTACGAAAGGTATTGTATAATCCTCACTAACATCTTTTGTGTTTCGTGGGATTATAATTCGATCAATAGTAAGCTTCGTAATTTTTCAAATATCAAAGATGGATTTAATCACACAAGTTGACCAATTACTTGCACTTCATTTATTTGGATCTTGGCTAACGCATAGTTCGTGTATATAGCATCATTACGAAAAGTATCGTATAATCCCCACTAACATCTTTAGTGTTCTGTGGGATTATAAATTGATAAATAGTAAACTTCGTAATCAGAAATATGGCTCTAAAGGCCATAAGATCGATAACCTATTCGGAAATCTTTTTGCTTACGAAGAAATTAATATTCCAGAAAAGGTTGTTCCAAAAGTGGAAGATAAAAAGAAAAATATGACTCTAAAGGCCATATTTAATTGATGAAAAGATGAAAACAACGAGGAGTTAAATGAGGAACTCTAAAATATCGATGATAGTGAAATTGCTCCACTCACGAGACAACTTCATCTTGTGCTTCAAAGCAAAGCTCAAAGATACGGAAAAGGCTTCCTAAAATCAAATAATCAACAAAGATTTTTATACTCTAATAGAAGGCCAAATTAATCTAAAAATTACTCTTCCAACTATAAGCGTAATTATCTGTCAACGAGCTACAATAAAGGCAAAGGTAATCAAAATACAAATAACTATAGTAATGCCAATGCCTCTACAAACCATCCTATTTACACTCCTCCAAAACCTAAAGATCCATCTCCGGAGGAAATACAAGATGTGTGTTTTGAGTGTAAACAACCCGGTCATTATAAAAGAGAATGTCCTAAACTCTCAAAGGGACGAAGTCTCGTGGCCGAAAATGGTTGGGATCTAAGTGAAGATGAAGAAGCTCCTGAAGCTAGTGAAGAAGTGCTCAATCTATGCTTAATGGCTCTCGGAGATGAAACTACCTCAACAGAAATCTCTACTTCAAATCAAGAGGTAACATCTAACTATGTCTCAATTAAATCTTTATTAGATGAATCTAACTTATCCCTTTTAGATATGAATAAGCATGATTTAATTGAACTTGTAGTAAGTTATGAAAATAAGTATAAAGACGTTGAACAAAGGTTTCACTTGCTATGGTCCGAGAATATAAAAATTGAGGAAATTCATCATACTCAAAATAAAGAATATACTCGGATGATGGACTCAAAAGTCCAAGATGGGAATGAGATTACATCTCTAAAAGATCAAAACCATCTCATCAAGATTGAGGTAAATAAACTTCAAGAAAATATACTCAATCTTGAGACAGAGAATATATAACTAATTCTCAAAGACGAAGAGGTGGAACATGAAAAGATACAATTGAATGATAATATTTGTAAACTTCATGTTGATCTATTATAAATGAATCAAATGTTCAAGATAATGAAACATCTTATAAAAACAATCTTGATAAAGAAAATGAGATATCATAAACCAATGAGCTTAAAAGTGAAGCTCTAAGGTTAAAAGAAGAAAATCATAAACTCATAGCTCAAGTTAAGGATCAAGAAAGAATCCTCAACAACGAGATTGATGCTTTAAAGAAAGAAAATAAAAATCTTGAAGAAGTTATTCAAAGATTTACAAAAGGCAATAAGATTTTTGATCAAATGGTGCATACAAAAACCTCATATAAACATGAAGGTTTGGGATATAATAAGAATTCTCCTCCTAAAGAAAATACTCGGAGATTTGTATCACCAATAAAGACTTCACCTGAATCACCATCATATAAATGTTCATATTGCAATAAGATTGGATATACCGTTCAATATTGCAAATTCAAGAATGGTGAAATTAATGGGAAGCATGTATGGATCCGCAAGAAATCATACAAGAAAGATGATAAACGAATGCCTTATAAGAATAGGGAATATAAAGAGCAAAGGAAACAAAGGTCTCATCAACCTCCTATATTTCAAGATAGAAACATAATATATCATGCCAATGGTAATGCATTTAGAAGACAACAACCTCTCAATAGGAATGAGTATGCAAATTACCATGCTAATAATAGACATATTGTTTATCATGATCCTCCTAGATTTCATGATAGCTCTAGGTATTATCAACCTCAAACTAGGCATTATGCATCTAGAAATTTTTATGTGCCTAATGATAAGTATACTATACCTAGATCTTTCCATGAAAAATCAAATGTTATATATGATGTACTAACCCCAGGACCCTCAAGACAAAGGGGTACCTATAAATTTAATTAATCACTTTTGTAGGTTTGTCTTGCCGCAAAACAAGACATATGGTACCTTGATAGTGGGTTTTCAAGACATATGATCGAAAATAAGTCACTCTTAAACAACATAAAAAAGGTCACCGCGGGGAACGTAACATTTGGAGATAATAGCAAAGGAAACATTGTCGGCATCGGAGAAATCGGAAATGATAAAGTTAAAATTTTCGACGTTCAATTAGTCACCGGATTAAAGTACTATCTTCTCTCCATTAGTCAATTATGCGACAATGAATACAAGGTAATTTTCCACACTCCTCATTGTTCAATTCTTGATAAATCCGGAAAGTTGGTCCTCACTTGCCCTCGAAATAAGAATGTATATACATGTGACATGAGCAAGAAAGTGAGTGTATGCCTAATCATTATAAATGATGATCCATGGCTATGGCATCGAAGATTAGGACATTCCATCATGAAGTTTATAAAGAATATATCAACTAAAGACCATGTACGAGGTATACCTAAGCTAAACTATCATAAAGATCATACTTGTGAAGCTTGCGAAATCGGTAAACAAATTCGAGCCTCTCACAAAGTAAAATTCATGGTATCTACCTCAAGACCTCTAGAGCTATTACATATGGATCTTATTGGTCCGATTCCTATACAAAGTCTTGGAGGTTGCTCATATACGTTGGTAATCATAGATGATTATTCACGATTTACATGGACGGAATTTCTCAAAGCCAAAAGTGATGCTTTTGAATCGTTCTCTTCTTTATGTAAAAGGATTCAAAATCAACAAAATAAAACCATAGTCTATATAAGGACTAATCATGGTAAAGAATTTGAGAATTCCATTTTTACCAACTTCTGTGATGAACATGGCATCACACATAATTTTTCCGCTCCATATACTCCACAATCAAACGGAGTAGTTGAACGGAAAAATAGAACACTCCAAGAAATGGCTAGTACAATGCTAAATGAATATCGTCGACCTAAATATTTTTGGGCCGAAGCTATGTCAATGGCTTGCCATATTCTTAATTGGGTTTTGCTACGACCTATAAAGAAAAAGAATCCTTACGAGCTCTATTTTGGAAAAACTCCGAAGTTAAGCTACTTTCGAGTATTCGGAAGCAAATGTTTCATATTAAATTCAAAAGAATACCTTACAAAATTTGATCCAAAATCGGACGAAGGTATATTTCTTGGATACTCGAATAATAGTAAAGCTTATAGAGTGTTTAATCTAAAGTCGCTCATGGTGGAAGAATCAATGAATGTGGCATTTGATGAAAGTAAACCACCCGCGGAATATAAAGATCTTGTTGACCAAGAAAATGTCGAACAAGATGATATTGAAAATATTATTCGACAATTCAAAAATATGGATATCGGGACTCATGTTCATGAAAATCCATTAGAATTATACGAAAAGGAACAAGAACTTCCCAAAGAAATTCCTACTATAAAAAGTCATCCACTAGATAATGTTCTTGGAGACTTAAGGAAAGGAGTTCAAACTCGGTCACAAGTTCAAAATGTTATGAATCATCTTAGTTTTCTATCTCAGATAGAACCTAAGACCGCGAAAGAGGCTTTATTAGACGAGGATTGGATCTCTGCAATGCAAGAGGAATTACTCCAATTTTCTTGTGGTAAAGTTTGGGAACTTGTCCCAAAGCCTCGTGATACCTCTATAATTGGTACAAAATGGGTTTTTCGAAATAAATTAGATGAAAATGGAACGGTAGTTACAAATAAAGCAAGATTAGTTACACAAGGATATACCCAAATAGAGGGTATAGACTTTGATGAAACATATGCACCGGTACCAAGAATTGAATCAATTCGAATGTTATTGGCTTATGCATGTCATAGAAATATCAAAGTATACCAAATGAATGTGAAATCTGCATTCTTAAACGGGATATTAGAAGAAGAATTATATGTAAAACAACCTCCAGGTTTTGAAGATGCAAACCATCCAGATTATGTCTATAAATTATATAAAGCTCTGTATGGACTAAAACAAGCTCCAAGAGATTGGTATGAAAGGTTGAGCAATTTCCTTTTAGAAAATAAATTTAAAATGGGAACAGACGATAAAACCTTATTTACGAGACAAGAAAAAGGTGATATATTGCTCGGACAAATATACGTAGATGACATCATATTTGGTTCAACAAATGATGCACTATGTAAAGAATTCTCTGATAATATGAGTAAAGAATTTGAGATGAGTATGATCGGAGAATTAAACTTCTTTTTAGGATTGTATATAAAGCAATTTGATGAAGGCATCCATATCTCTCAATCAAAATATTTTAAAAGATGTAAAAAAAATTTGAAATGGATAATGCCAAACCCATCTCTACTCCTATGTCTACATCTGATAAATTAATGAAAGATCCAAAAGGAATTCCTGTAAGTGTTTGTAAGTGTGCTAGATTTCAAGTAGTACCAAAAGAATCTCATTTATTCGCGATAAAAAGGATATTGAGATATCTTAAAGGAACCACTGATGTTGGTCTTTGGTATCCAAAAGGAATACCATTTGACTTAGTATGTTTTTCTGACTCAGACCATGCCGGGCATTTAGTCGACAGAAAAAGTACTAGTGGTACTTGTTAGTTTCTCGGTGGATGCTTAGTTTCTTGGTTTTCAAAGAAATAAAATTCCGTATCTATCTCAACAACAAAAGCTGAATATATAGCAGTTGCAAAGTGTTGTGCTCAAATATTGTGGATGAAGCAAACACTAGCTGACTATAATATAAAGTTTGACGTGATCTCAATATTATGTGATAATACAAGTGCTATTGATCTTAGCAAAAATCCCATATTACATTCAAGATCCTAAATATATAGATGTGAGACATCACTTCTTACGTGATCATGTCAATAAAATCGATATAAAAATGACTCACATAGATACTGAGTTTAATCTCATTAACATATTCACGATATAAAAATGACTCACAAAGATACTGAGTTTAATTCCGAAAGATTCACTAAACTCCGTCTAGATTTAGGAATGCTGGAATCAATAAAATAGATAGACAATAAAAAGAAATCATATTATCTATCTTCTGGGTTTATTTAAGCCATCTAACGAAAGATATTTTTCCGATCATGTTGTTGAGTCTCGTAAATTCAGATTTGTCAATAAAGAAATTTATTGATCGGATTTAATGAGATCTGAAACAGCTTCGAGTTAACCGGGAAAATAAAACTATTCTTAGTGAGATTTATAAAAGCTTTTTATATTATCATAAGATATAATTATATATATCAATATATAATCTTATTATATATATATGGATATTTTGGAAAATACTTTTTACAAAAATATTATATAAATATATATTTTATAGATTAAATTTTGTATTGTATCCAGCCCAAACAGAAATACTCACCGGCCCAATTCATTATACAAGCCCATATATATTTTACAAATATATAATTATATATCTATTTTCAAAAATAAACCCAGCATATTAAAACCAAACCCATAGCATTTTTCTTAAGCCCATTTCCTTATCCAAAGCCCAGTTATTTACTATCTTTTAATCCTGGCCGTACACACCTAACCCTAACAGATCACAGTCGTCCATTCACTAAAATATTTATACTATCACTGTATGTGCAGTGTCATTACAATCGGCTCATTTTCTTGACCTAAATCTATTCTCTCTCGCCTCTTCTCCGTTTTCTCTAGCGTCTTTTTCTCTTTCTCCGAAACCCTAGATTTGATACTATACTTATATCATCTTTCATACTCAGTTTATACGATTTTGATACATTTCTTTTGGGTTGGTAACATAAAAATGAGTTTGATGATAAAAATCGTCAATTTGTACATAAATCGGACGAGAATAATCAATTCAAATCAGAGGTTGACTCAGTCCGCAACCGAGTCAACCAGGTAAGACCTACTCACCAGGCCAGGAGGTAGGCTAAGGTAGGAGAATATCATTTAATTAAACTCTTTAAATTTATGAATCTATGTGATTACATGTGTTTCAATTAATACTTTTACCTTGATGTGTGAAAATGATGTGATAAAGGGTTTTGAGATGTGAAAATTCGAAAATAGATTATCCTGTTGAAAAAAAGTGTTTGTATGATTTATGTGAGCTGTGCATGTGCTTGAAAAGTTGTGTGAAATTCGAAATTGATCTTCGAATTAATCATCAAGTGTGATTCATTTGAATCTAAACCTATACAATTGAATGTAGTCTATGTTTTCTTTGAAAAGCAACATATGTTATGGCAATTTGAAAGATAACTTATGAACTTAATTGATTATGTCAACTGTGAAGTCATTGTGCTTATCCTAAGACTATACAAAACTGAATCTTGTGTGATCTATGTGCATTAATACTAAAATATAGTATGACTGTGTGTTGTGACATAATTTGAATTCAGATAATATTAAAACTAATATCAGAACAAAGCCTAGTGAAAAATTGAACCTGGATTGTCAATTTTTAAATGATAAAATATGATTGAATGTATGATAATTGGAATACTGAATTAAAATATCTACTTAAGTATATGCTATCAATTGACAGTCTTGCTTGCTTGTTTGAACTGGACTCTTTATATGTTATCAATGATTACCCTTGATAAAATCTTGATTGTTGAAAATCTACCTTATTAACCTATACTTACTAAGATATTAATTAAATAATCAGTATGTATAAGTATGTGCCCTAAATTATATTAATAAAAGCTCTTCATATAGTAAAATTTTTATTAACATATCTAAACACCTTAATATATGCAAGTTATCCTGATTACTACTTTGAGCTGAATACTATGTATCTGGATAAGAACTGTCTTGTTAACTTCAATCTCTACTTGTCTATTGAAATTTGTACTAAGTCTATGTGCATCATACTTACTTGAATATATATTATGATATGTGAACTTTAATACAACATTGTTTACTATACTAAGCATTTTATAATTGCTTGTGCAGTCATAAGAACTCAGGTAAGGTATAATCAAGACAGGTTAATGTAATCTCAGATTAACAAAGATAAAATTAATCACTCACACACCATCCCTCACAGAAAGACCTGGCAGGGGAGCCTTGAGCATCCTTGTATCTGGATCACTGCTATGATTAATGGCCACTTAGAATTCTAGGTGAAAATTCAGTTAAAATCATTATAGTTAATGTGTTATATCTATTGTTACTTGTATCTTGATTAGTCTGTGAGTGTTGTGTTACCTTGAATGCTATTTGAATTAAATGAAAACTGATTGTGCATTAATATAGATGCATTGTTATGTGATAAATGTGCATAACATTCTCTTGGTTGCATCTCATTAATAACAATATGTCTTAAGAAATAAATGTGACATTCCTTCTTAAAACTAATATATTTCAGAAAATTAAATTTCTTCAAAAGGTGACAACCTTTCTGCACTGATCTTTTCTCAAAAACTGAACATTCTTAAATGCATTATTTGTCACTTGCTAGGTTATATGTTGTAGAGTGAGCTGCATTTCACCTTTATGTCACCCATTCTCCCAAATCTGTGTACTTTTTGTACTTCTAACAGTACTAAACCAGTATTTTCTAGTACTCTCTGTCACTATTTGCAAATGTCAGCTATCACACATCATACCTTAGCTGCATTATACACATACCTAGGATTCGGAATTATGCAAACCATGCCTCTGCACATCAACTCTTCGCAAATTGCATTTAATGAAAATCACCTTTCATAAACAGTAAAAGCTACTTTACAGAAAATTATTTTCCTAACTGATATTGAATTATGTGCTATGTGCATGGTTATATACTTATATTTACATCTGCTACATTCACACACAAACACAGTTCATTTGCATACTTCACTTCATCAGTTATAAACCCAAATACTAGGCCATTCTACCCTAAGCCAAGACCAGCCATCACAAATCCATATCTGCTGGAAGATATGGAAAAAAATAGTTTATTCACCACAAATCCTCATCATTCAAAACTTTAAACCCTTCAAACCCAAGAAACAGTCACCAAAGGCCATCTCATTCAAGAAACCACAGAAAAGGTTTCAAAAATCACACTCCCCTTCTATCAGAGTAGGAAATTTCAAGTTCCTCACTCTCCAAACCCTAGACCATCCAAACCATTTCAAGCTAGAGTCTATACCAGAAAATCAAACCTTAGACATGAACCAAATACAAACACAAACACTAACACCTCTAAACCTCCACCACCAGACCTTGCTAACCCTTCTAATTCCAAGAAACTCCTTGACTTAATCAAGAATGTTCAGCCTGGTATTTGTGTGAACTTAACTGGTGAAGTGGAGAGGGTCATTAGGCATGCTAAGTGGGAGGGATTAGTATTTCATTTGAGTAGACAGTACTTCATACATCTAATGGGTGAGTTTTACTGTAATATGAATATCATTAAGGGTGTAGAGGGAGTCTTGCATTTTACAACCACTGTGAACAAGAAAGTCATTTGTGTTGATAATAAGAGTCTTAATAGGGCACTACACCTTCCACTGCACTTGTGTGAATTGCCATGTCATGATATCTATTCCTTGTTTGTGTCCAACAAAGCTGAATATGAACTTATGCTTGGTGTCTTGTGTGAGTCTGATATTCCATCTGGTCTGTGTGATGTTAACTGTGGAATACATTTTAAGCATTTTAAAGGAGTTTTTTGGCATCTTACACTTATCATAAGGGCAAATGACCTGCCCAAACCTACTCAAAGTAAATACTTTGATTTTTATGATGTTAAACTGATATATCTTCTTTACAACAACAAAATCAACTTTAGCATTTCTTATGTCATTTTTCTCAATATGATAAATGCTAATCTGGGAGGATACATGCCTCATGGACTCCTCATCACTTGCTTTTTTCTTATGTGCAACATTCATCTTCCTGATAAGTTTGCTAATCTAGGTGATTCACACATCACAAATGAGCACATTTGGCCACAAATTCCTCTCATGCACTGTGAACCACAAGAGGTTGAACCTACTGTGATTCCTCCTATAATTAGAGAAGAAGACGTCTTTCCCTCTAATTATGAGTCTTTCAGAGTCATGATAAATGAACTCAAAAATGAAATTAGGAGGATTAAAACAGAAAACAGTGAGATTAAGGAAAAGGTAACCTACCTAGAGGGTGTAACTGTGTCTTGTAAAAACATAATTGCATATCTTAAGAACTTAGTTGCGTCTACCCTAGGAGACCATTGTATGACTGACCAAGAAAATATGAATGCATTCAAAGTTACAACTTCTGATGACTTAGCTATGGTTCATGAGTTAGAGGACATAGGTTTGGATGTAAGGGGGCCACTTAATGAAACTCTGCCTGATTTGGTTCATGTGTGTGATGCTGATGGAAATGTAATTGGGTGATCTGTGTATGTTTGCTAAATTTGGATGAATTTGTACTATGCTTCAATCTGTGTTTGATTTGGTGTACTTTTGTTGGTGTAATATGAATTGTACTTTTGGATTTCTGGTTTGATGACTGTAACTTTAACTTTGTTTTGAATTTGGTTGAACTTAATGGAGTGTATGCACTCCTAATGCTTTGTAATCTCTAAGACAGGTGCAAAATTTTATTCAATTTAATCAGTGAACCACACTGATTGATATGAACACTTTTGTTCCATGTAATATAATCTGTATTCTGTTACTTTTGTTGGTGCATACACTATCATACTTGTAATACAAATTTGCTTTCAAAATTCACTAACCAGTCTATGCAGGAACAAGATGGAATTTATATTTGGACACTCATAATATGATCTGGACTTACTGAAATTAACTATTATTAAGCCTGTTCATTTCCATATTATGCAGAATTTAAGTTAAATTGGTTATCTCTGGAAATTTGAATTGCTGATATATAATATTAAGTCTAAATACTAAGTATAGTAGTTGTCATGATGATCTCTGCTATTTGGACCTATCTCCTTGTTTCCTATTCCATTTTCCAATGTTTAGAATCACTTTATTTAAACTAATTATTGTGATAGCTTGGATTTCTGTACTGTTTGATACTCTGCAGGAATGGAGCACGAATTCACTTTTAAAATTTAAAAGGGAAATCAACCAAATTGCAAACCCAAAGAAGATCTACTAGAAATTGCAGAAATAAGACTTCAGGTAAAGAAAGGTATGCAATTTATCTCTTATTTTCCT
Organism: Apium graveolens; assembly: GCF_009905375.1. Classification (NCBI taxonomy): domain Eukaryota; kingdom Viridiplantae; phylum Streptophyta; class Magnoliopsida; order Apiales; family Apiaceae; genus Apium; species Apium graveolens. The sequence continues at coordinate 302,274,786 of NC_133648.1, read as the reverse complement.
TCCTTTCAAACCAACCCAAAGCATCTGGCTCTAACAAGGTAAAACAGGTATAGATTCTCAAAATTGTGTACTTAATTACATGTATTAGACTGATTAGAGGTTTATATAAGTTAGTTAAGTCTTTTTCCTATTTAGACAGTTTCAAATAGATTGTATTAGCTTGTCTAAATCTGTAAAGAGTATGTTGTGAAAAGTTATAGTTTGATAACAGTGTATCAACTATAATGTATTAGCTCAAACTCATGTAAACTGCTATTTCTCTTGTTTGTATCTGATAAAAAGTACTGGCTTAGAATGTATTAGGTCATTTGATATGTAGTACTTGCTGATAAATTAGTCAGATTGAGTTATGATTGACTTTTTGCAACTTCATTCGATATAAATGATCAGATCATGAACCTGTGTATATCATTTATCTACTCCAACTCGTATAAACTTACAAAGAAATCAAATAACCAGGTATATGCATGCAAACGGCCATATGAAACATGTATAAATATTTATCATGATTTTTTAAACACAAAGGCGTTATAGTATGCTTAAAACAAGATCAAACAGTTACAAACTCAAATATGATAGTATCTTTTGGATCCAAACAGAAATGTTCAACACATTGTATATCTAAATATAAAATGCAAATGAAATTCTTTTTCTTCAAATACATGTGCAATTAAAAGAAACATATTTCCATGATTAATTTTAGAAAAATTTGAATAGTATGAATGAACCATATATCTCTTCAGATACAAACCGCTTTTCATCAATTCATGCTACTAAAAATTCACAAGTAAAATATAACTTTTAGCCATCAAATATAAGTAAAACAAAAGAGGAAGAAAAATTTGGACTTAAGTGTTTATCTAATCTCCTTGAATCTATATTACATGTTTCAAATGTTGTTGCCATGATAAACTAGATTATACTTTTTGACTATTTCCCAAATAAAAGGGGAAGATAATTTGGACCCCCCATTTTTCAAAACCTTAGATGTTGCTAGTTGAATCATTGTGCTTCTATATATGATAAAACTAACAAGGTTTTTGCAGGAATTATCCTAAGAGGGGAATCAAGCTTAGTCCCACAAACTGTATGTGCAAAAATATTTTTAAAAATCATGCATACACCAAGGGGAAGCACACACTTGAAAATTTTAAATTTTATGTTTGTTTGGCAAATACCAAAAAGGGGAAGATTGAAAGGATATCTTTGATATATTATTTATTTTGGTATTTGTACGATTAAACATAAAATTTAAATACACGTAGATCCTCTCCATTAGGACATAATTTTAATTGATCTAAATCAAAGTCAAATGATCAAACTAACAAAATTACTTTTAAGTATATTCTTATAAAAAAGATATTCCATTATTCTAAAACATCAAAATTATATCGTTATGGAATATATCTCTAAGGAAATATGATCAAAGAAGAAATATCAATACATTATATTTTTTAGATCGCAGTTGCAACATCAATAAGGCAATAAGCTTAAAAAAGGGATATATCAGAAATATTCCTTAGAAGACTCCTGCTATATCAAAACTATTTTACTCTTCGCTCCAAAATATATTTTTACATCCATCAAAGGATTTTTTACCTAAATTTTATTAATATTTATGATTGAAATATTAATATCCATTCTTATAACCCATTCCATGTATACGTGAAGTAATTTTCTCTCGTTTCGTAAAATCAGCATTTCTCGGAGAAAATTATTTAAAAATACTCAAACACATTTCCTATAATCCAAATATATTTTATATATTAGTAAATATATCTTAAGTATTTATCCAAGTCAAAACTTTGGTCAAAAGATCCATCTTCTTCATTTCAAGAGCAATGATATTTTTACTCGGAAGAAAAGACTAACATAAAAGTTTTATTTTTGATAAAATAGTTCCACATTCTAGAATGACTTGAAATTTGGTATTAATCATTTAAATGTTATTTTCTAAGTATGGTAAAAATTTCGTAACATTCAGAGAATTTTTGTCCGGGCACAAAATCAAGGCAGTTGGTCCCACAGTTGACTATGTTTGACCTAGCTACCATTGACCAAGGTTGACCAAAACTTGCAGGACATCATTTTATATCATTTAGGTAATTATAATATTTTTTATGATATTTATTTAAGAGGTTTTAGGATGGTCATAGTTAATGGTGCTTAATCCTTAATTAAAATGATTAAACAATAATTAAAGGAAAAAGAAAATATATATTTAATTAGAAATATCAGCTGAGTTTTGAATCCCATAAATTTGTTTGTCTTATATGGATATGTCAAATAAACACAACATACTTTCCAAGTCATCAATCCATGTGACATACAACATCCACCATCCATTTTCCTCAAATCTCCACCATTCAATCCACCTAACTTTTCCTATAAATAAACTTCCACCCCAATCCATTTCAACCAAGCTAAAGAGCCACAAAGTTGCTGGGATTTTTTCAAGAAGTGCTTCTCTTCATCTCTTTCAAATTCTTTACAAACACTTCTTCTAAAAAACCTTCTCTCTCTTAAATATATATACATATATCATGGTTTTTGAAACCCAAGCTTAGCTTCATCCAACCAAGCTTGTTCCCACCAAGTGAGCTCATCCACTACCACTCTCCGGCCTCCCGAAGGGCTGCCCAAGTTCGACCATAGTGCCAAAATCCGGCCGAACCTCCGGCGAATTTTTTCGGCGAACTCTTCCGACCGTTTTCCAAAAGTGCTAATTTTTAGCTTCTTCTTTGAGTTTCTTTTGTTTGAGCTTTGTAATTAATTTCTTTAGTTCATCTCAAGCTCTAATACTAGATCTCCTATAAAGAAGGTTCTCAAAGAAAAGAGAACAAAGATTCGAACTCGGAATTCAAATAAAGTACTTGATCTTCAAAAAGAAGCTTTAAAAGAAGAAGATCTATAAAATACAAGTACTTAAATCTCTATAACTCCTGACAAGTGATATTTCATATTTGACAAACCTCGCGAGTTGTCCAATAACTTGCACTTTATTTATCTCGATCTTGGCCAACATATTTCGTGAATATATAAATAATTATGAAAGGTATCGTATAATCCTCACTAACATCTTTAGTGTTCCGTGGGATTATAATTCGATCAATAGTAAGCTTCGTAATTTTTCAAATATCAAAGATGAATTTAATCACACGAGTTGGAAAATTACTTGCACTTCATTTATTTGGATCTTGGCCAACGCATAGTTCGTGTATATAGCATCATTACGAAAAATATTGTATAATCCCCACTAACATCTTTAGTGTTCCGTGGGATTATAAATCGATAAATAGTGTGGCGCCCCAAAATCCGGGGTCAAGGATGTCGGAGGCCACGCCATCTCAATCACTATAAACCACATACCTCGTATCATAATATATAAATACTCGCACTTTAAGACCCCACACTTATCACACACACACACACACTTACAGGTTATTGTCTTGGAAATGAACCATTCATTACTAGAGTAGATCAACCACAAAGTGATAATTATTACAACCTAAAAGTAATTAAGTCTTACTGGGAATAACTTTTAAGTAAGGCTAGTCCGTCGGCCAAATATACGTTTCTTATTTATTACCTTACATATGTCATACTTACAAATAAGCCGAACTAAAAACAACTGAAAACCAATCCAGCTTATTCGGACTACATGTGGTACAACACTAAAAAACCTACGGAACAGCTGGCCATTTCCTACCCATTTCCTGGCTGTGGTTCTCATGGTAGGCATCTTGATTCACTGTTGTGTTGTGTCAATTTAAGAAAATAAGTGTGAGCTATAATGCCAGCATAAAAATATACAGTATGAAAATGACTGTATGATAACTCACGTAAAACATCATCTATGATAATTATGTTTAATTCGAAAATAGTTTTCCTTGGTGATACACACCTTCTTATGAAAACAATTCTTTAGTGGATTTTATTATACTGCGAATACCTTAATAGTAAACCCAGCACCTAGGCTTGGGTTACGGTATTGTATCATAATTCCAATTGGAAGATGATAGGGAATAAATAAATCCTGATTACGTAGTTAATGTTGTATTAATTACACATCATTTGGGCTGCAAGACCAAATAAGAAGATGTATGACATTCAGACCAAAAAGGTCAACACATTGATCAGGCCTGATGGACCAGATCAGGTCTGATGGAACAAAGAAGGCCCAAAACCCTGATTATTAATTGATTTCATAATTAATTAATAAGGGAAAAATCAGCCATTAAGATAAGTCCTGATGGAAATATAAATCCTTGTAGATTGGCCTTCAAGGAACTTCATGGGATAAGGAATCAGCTTCCTACTTCCTAGGACTCCAAAGTCCATTCTAATTCAGAGACTTGATTACCAAGTCTCCTATACCAAGTCCAATTCAAGGACTCCCAACATCTATATAAGGGGCCTCACCCCACAAATCAGAACTACGTTTTTTAACATGATCATTGGCAATCAACAAGGTACGTAGGGATCTTGTTAAGGCAGATTGAGTCACGAAACACAAGAGCAGTCAAATCGAGCCTCGAAGCTCACGTTCCTTAGTAATAAATACAACAATTATATACTTTAGTTTTTAATCCATAACATTTGGCGCCGTCTGTGGGAAAAGCACAACAAGAACCATGGCGAGAACACGGAGAACAATTAGAGCTCTTGAGGAAGGAACACCATCGGGAACAACCCAAGTGGTTTCGTTAACCATGGAAATACCTTCTCACTCAACTTATGCATCTACCCAAGGGGAAGCCCAGATAGGGGCAACTCAACTTCAGCCACAAGGGATGATTCGCTCAGCTATTTAAGGTACAAATCCCCAAGTTCAACAACTACACGCACCTGTGAATTCTCGACCCATTAGGTACGAATATTCAACTGTTGTGACCACTATCCCTCCTTATGGGATGCCCCTTTACCCCGAGGTTGGAGGAAGTGGACATGCTGGATGAAGTGAAGCACGAGGGCGATCGCCCCCTTACATACGAGGTTTAGCTCCTATCCCCGAGGATCAGGAATTTTCTGGTCCTTACACTGAGAGAGACTCCGAATCTTTGGATGATGAAGTAGCCCCAAGAAGGAGATGTGCTGGAAAAGAGCCGATGACTGATGGTAGCCAACGTCCTCAAAGCACCCAAGGGACGAATCCCCAAGAAGTGCAGGAAAAGATCGGGGCTCACGAGGCTGAGATTCAAAGGCTGAGGCGCGACTTAGAGGCGCACCAGATCACCAGACCCCCAGTACCTCCTAGGGGGAGAAATCCTTCTCCTGTCATAGACGTGGATGGTCCAGTACAGAGAAGGGCTGTTATCCCAAGGGCTGATCCAAGCAATCTTCTTCCCCTTGGAGATCCTGATGGTCCTACTCCGCCCTTCACTGAAGAAATAATGAATTCCCGTATATCAAGGAAGTTCAAGATGCCAACTATCAAAGCTTATGATGGCACGGGAGATCCCGCTAATCAGGTTAAGACATTCTCTAATGCACTGCTGTTGCAGCCCGTGAATGATGCTATTAATTATCGGGCCTTTCCTCAAACCCTGTCGGTATGGCTCAAAGGTGGTATAGTCGTTTACCCCCAAACTCTATTGGGTCGTTCAGAGAATTAAGTCAGGCTTTTATTAAGCAATTCATCAGCGGGAGAGTACATGAGAAAAATTCAGCATCTCTTATGAGCATTGTGCAGGGAACAAAGGAATCCTTGAGAGACTACCTGAATCGCTTCACAAAGGAGGCTTTAAAAGTCCCAGACCTTGATGATAAGGTAGCCATGATAGAAGTCCAACAAGGAACTAGGGATGAGTTTTTTAAGATGTCCTTCGCCAAACGTCCCCCTGAAAGCATATTGCAGCTCCAGGATAGGGCAGGGAAGTATATCAAGGTGAAAGAGAGCATGAGGAAGACCGCAGTTAGTAATGAGCCCACTGGAGGCAAGAAGCAGAAAACTGATCTGGAGTATATCGCTAAGGACAAGTATCCTAGAACCGAGCAAAACCCTAATTCAAACCCCAAAAAGGGAGGACCTGGGAAAAAGTTCACTGAATACGCTAAGCTTAATGCTCTTAGAAGCCAGATCCTGATGGAAATCGAAAAAGATCGAGATATTCATTGGCCTAAGCCCTTGAAGGCTGATCCTGCCAAGCTAGATAAGAGCAAGTATTGCAGATTTCACAAAGATGTTGGTCATGACACCGATAAGTGTAGACAGCTGAAAGATGAAATTGAGTTCCTCATTCGAAAAGGAAGATTGAACAAATATACTGGAGAAAGAGGGGATAGGAATAACAATGGAAGAAATAACTTTGAAGATTGTAGGAGGGACCAAGACCGATCAGGGGCAGAATCCCCAGCCTAGAGGACCGGTTATAAACATAATTTTTGGAGGGCCGCAACCTCGAGGGCCTGTGATAAACACAATCATTGGAGGACCAATTGCTGCTTGATTATCCAGAAACTCCAGAAAAGCATATACTAGAGAGGTTATGCATATTGTTGGAGAAGCCCCAAAGAGGGCCAGGACAGAAGTAACATTGGATTTTGATGATTCTGACCTAGAGGGTGTGAAATTTCCTCATGATGACCCGCTGGTCATAACATCGATAATAGGAAATAGCCCGGTCAAGAGGGTCCTTGTGGATAATGGTGCTTCAGTGGATATCTTGCTCCATGACGCCTTTCTAAGGATGGGATATAACGACTCCCAATTGACCCCAACCGACATGCCGATATATGGATTTGTGACAGTAGAATGTCCCGTGGAAGGGATAATCAAGTTGCCAACCACCATAGGTCAGGAACTAAGGCAAACAACGCAGATATTGGACTTTGTAGTGGTAAAGGCTAGTTCAACTTATAATGCTATTATGGGGAGAACAGGGATACATGCCTTCAAGGCAGTCCCTTCTTCCTACCATTCAGTTATGAAGTTTCCCAGCCGGAATGGGATTGGAGAAGAGAGAGGAGATCAAAAAATGGCTAGAAGCTGTTATGTAGCTTCTTTGAGGGCAGATGGAGTTGGGGGGCAGGTTCTTCCTATTGAAGATATGGATATCCGAGAGAATAATGAGAAAAGAGGAAAGCCAGTAGAAGACTTAGTTTCGATTTCTTTAGCCCCCAAGAATCCTTAGAGGATGACTTTCATTGGAGCCACACTTGAGAGCCCCTTAGAGGGAAGTTGGTGAGATTTTTGCAAGAAAATAGTGATGTGTTTGCATGGTCAGCAGCTGATATGCCAGGCATAGACCCGGAGCTGATTACTCACAAGTTAAACGTGGACCCAAACCGGAAGACAGTGAAGCAAAAGAAAAGAAACTTTGCCCCGGAAAGACAAGAGGCTATAAAACAGGAAGTAGAGAAGCTCTTAGAGGCTGGTTTCCGGAATGGTTAGCAAACCCTGTAATGGTGAAGAAGGCCAATGGAAAGTGGAGGATGTGTATAAACTTCACTGATCTGAATGATGCATGCCCTAAGGACTGTTTTCCGTTGCCAAGGATTAATACTTTGATTGATGCCACTGCTGGGCATGAGATGCCGAGCTTCATGGATGGATTTAGTGGATACAATTAGATTAAGATGCACAAAGGTGACATTCCAAAGGTATCATTCATCGCTGACTTTGGTGTTTATTGTTATCTTGTTATGGCATTTGGTCTTAAGAATGCAGGAGCCACCTATCAAAGGTTGGTAAATAAAATTTTTAAGGATCTTATTGGCAAGACTATGGAAGTCTATGTTGATGACATGTTAGTCAAGAGTCTAGTAAAGACTGATCATATAACCCATTTGAGGGAAGCTTTTGAGGTACCACAAGATGATGTTAAATCCTACAAAGTGTGCTTTCGGAGTAGGGTCTGGAAATTTTTTGGGATTGATGGTCTCCAAGAGAGGTATCGAGGCTAACCCCGATAGAATAAAGGCAATCCTGGACATGGAACCACCAAATATGTTCAGAAGCTCATAGGAAGGGTTGCTGCGCTGGGACGAATTATCTCCAAGTCTGGAGACAAGTGCTTGTCATTCTTCAAGTCACTAAAGAACATTAAGGACTTTGTATGAAATGAGGAAAACCCAGAAGGCATTCGAGGAATTAAAGAAATATATGGCCCAGGCCCCGTTGTTGGCCAAGCCAGCTTTGAATGAAGTTTTATTCTTGTACTTAGCTGTTTCAGAGAGTGCCTTGAGCGCTGTATTGGTTAAGGAGGAACTGAAAATCCAGAAACCCGTATACTATGTCAGCAAAATTCTGCATGATGCTGAGTTGAATTATTCAACTATTGAGAAATTTGCTCTAGCCTTGGTGATGGCTTCAAGAAAGTTACGTCCTTACTTTCAGGCTCATCAAATTGAGGTGCTAACAAATCAGCCCCTGAGAAATATCATTCATAGTCCCAAGGCTAGTGGGAGGTTGATCAAGTGGGCAATAGAGCTGGGAGAGTTCGACATTAAGTACAAGCCACGGACGGCAATAAAAGCCCAGGCATTAGCTGACTTCGTGGTGGAATGTACCATACCCAACCAAGAAGTCGGGGGGCAGAAAGATACCATACCTCAAGACAAGGAAGTTGATAAGGGGGACAAAGAGAAGGATGATAAGGAGAAAGAATATTGGGTTCTCTATTTTGATGGAGCATCAAAAAAAATTCAAGTGGAGCAGGATTGGTTTTACAAAGCCCTGATGGGTTCTTGATTGATTATGCCATGAAGTTAGACTTCCCAACTAAAAAGTTATTCCTAAATCCTAATACATGATTGGACTTAGGACATATTCCTTTAATGGCTAATAATTATTTATTTATGAAATAAATAATTAATTGGCAAATTTAATAATTGATTAAATGAGATTTAATTAATTATAAATTAATTAAGAAAAGTTCTTAATATTATTAATTAAGGATTTAATTTTTGGAAATTAAATCAAGAGAGAGAATTATTTCTAAAGTGTTTAGAAAAAGGATTAATAATTAAAAGGTGTTATAATTATTAATGAGAATAATAAATGGGATAATAATAATATTATTTATGGAAAATTTCAGCTGAAAATTTTGCCTATAAATACACTATTATAGACCCTATTTTATTCTAACCCACATCGAACCCGAAAACCCAAAAAGTTTGGAAAACCCAATTCTCTCCACCTCCTTCCTCCTCCTTAACATCGTTTTCTTTGTGCATACCGGTGGAGTGCTTCACACTTGAGGAGCAACTGCTAAGGATCTCTGATCGTTGTCTCCGAATTATTTTTAAAGGTTAGATTCGATCCCTTGAATTTTTATTCATGATTTATATGCTTTTATTTGGATTTTATGTGTGTAAAAGTGTTTTACCATGCCTCCGCTGTGTTAAAAATCCAACAATGGTATCAGAGCATAGGTTGTATGCATATAGATCTGTGGTAAAAATTTCAGAATTTTATGTGCTTGTATGAATTAATTATGATTTTTACAAGTTATATCATGGATTAATTTTGTCTGATGAGAAATCATTTCTCCTAATAATTTTGAATGTTGATCTGGATTCTATAAGTGTTGTAGATCGTCTGGGTATTTTTTTCATAATTTTATGATGTATAGATTTTTTATTATGAATTTTTGAAATTCTTGTAATTAAATTCGTAATTTAATAAGTATAAATATATGTATATAAAGTATATATATATATGTTTGTATATATCTGTACTGTTATTTGTGTTGTCTGCTGTTGTTGCACGGAGAAAGAGGAGAACAGGCGGCGGCACGGGTATCGAGAAAAGACGGCTGCTGTAGAAAAACAAACAAAAAAAAATAATATGGGTGTCACGCATTCTGGGAATGCGTTACACACCTGTGACGCATTCACGGAATGCGTTACACCCTTAAATGGCTTAAAAGGTGTGTAACGCATCACCAGAATGCGTTACAGGGCTTGTAACGCGTTCCTGTAATGCGTTACAGCCCGTCTGTTGATTTTAAATTTGATTTTCTGGGAGTTTCGTAACTCGGTTTTAGGCGTGCAATATACCGTAGGATTTGTTTTTCTGAGACGGATCTAATGGAGTGATCAATTTTAGTTTATATAAAAGTTTTGAACTGTTTATATTTCCATGAAGTGTTTTAAAGTTATTTTTAACTGTTTTAACTGCTTTTAAATGCTTCATGTGATACATAGAGATGTATAATGCTTAGACTAATGTGCTAGATGATATAACATGCCTACCTTGATGTTTATTCATGTTTATATATGTGATATATGCTTAGTTTATCATGCGATGATAGATTTAGGTGAACTTAAATGAACATAAGGCGTTTGTTAGACAACCTAGTATAGTGAAATTATTTCATAACCTTAATAATAATATTATGAATACAATCATGAGATTCTTGTGTTTATGAAACACGTAATTGAATATGAATTTTTTATATGAGAGAAAGGATGATTCTGTCAACAACAGATTTCTATCTGTAAGAAAGGGTTATTAAGTGACGCCTCTTGACAATGCTCCACCCGATCTGGGAATCATCTGATTATTGATTATTGATTTGAAATATTTAATTTAAAAGGAAGAATTTCTTTATAATATGATTATGATTGTAACGTAATATAATCCCTCAAAAAATAAATAATATCAAGTAGTAATTGGCCAATGATACAACGGGCTTGTGTCGGTCATAGCCTTCCAACATGATAGAAAGTAGTTCTTATTTTTGAATCATTGTCGTTTCGTGCCACAGCCGAGGGCTTTGATTTCGAAATAAGAAATACTTGTCTATTACATAGAGATGTGTACATTGAATAAGAATCTAAAGGTCGTTACGTGCCACAGCCGTGGGCCTTTGGGGACTGATTCAATTGTACGGAATGTTGGGTTAGACTTGACTTAGAATATTGAGTTTGTCGTGCCACAACCGTGACTCAATTATTCAAGAGGTTAAAGTTTGATTAGGGAATAACATAAGATGTAATTGACAAGAGTTGTCTGCCTATTGAACATTACATGGCGTTTCGTGCCACAGCCGGGGTTGTGTAATGGAATGTAGGATCCCTATTCCCACTAGCATTATGAATGCTTAATTTTTCACGTAGGGGTTTGAATAAATTAGGAAAACTAGTGGGAGCCACTTATGAATAAACACCCGATTCATATAGTGTTTTGAAATGAAATCGAATATTTGCTAAGTGTTGTTATGTGTTTATCATTTACAGATTTACTTTGTACGTTATGTCTTCTGCACTATCACTCAGGAGTATACTAGATGCTCACAAATTGACTGGTCCTAATTATGCTGACTGGCTTCGAAACTTGAGAATTGTTCTCAGGATTGAGAAGCTGGAATACGTGATTGACTCACCTAAGCCTACTGAACCTGCTAGTGATGCACATAATGATGAACATGTTGCGTATCGTAAGTGGATAGATGATGCAAATGTTGCTCAATGCATCATGCTAGCTTCCATGAACATTGAGCTACAGAAGTAACATGAGCATATGGATGCTCATACTATCCTCATGCATCTACAAGAGTTGTATGATGTGGCGGGGAGGACAGCTCGATATGAGATATCGAAGGAGCTGTTCGGTTGTAGGATGTCTGAGGGATCATCTGTGAATGACCATGTACTTAAGATGATCAATTTGATTGAACGTCTTGGACAACTTGGTTTTGCCATGGATGGGGAGCTGAGCCAAGACTTGGTCTTGCAATCACTTCCGAGTTCGTTCTCGCAGTTTGTTGTGAACTTTCACATGAATAAGTTGGATGTCAGCCTGCCTGAACTCCACAACATGTTGAAGACTGCGGAATCGAATTTTCCCCCTAAGAAGAGTTTTGTTCTTCTAATTGGTGAAGGTTCCAATCCTAAGAAAAGGAAGAGGAACTCTTCCAAGAAGAAGAAAGTAGGTGAGAAAACGCCGGTTCCACCAAAAGCTGAAGACCCCAAGAGCAAAGTTGTTTGCTTACACTGTAACAAGGTGGGGCACTGGAAGAGTAACTGCAAGGTTTACCTTGCAGAATTGAAGAAGAAGAAGGGTAGTGAGACTACCGCTTCTGATTCAGGTATGTTCATGATAGAAGTGAATATGTCATTAAATCAAATTTCTACTTGGGTATTAGATACCGCCCGTGGTTCTCAAATCTGCAATTTGTTGCAGGGACCAAGGAGAAGTAGGACTCTTGAGGAAGAGGAGGTGATTCTACTGATGGGAAATGGAGCAAGAGTTGCTGCTGTAGATGTAGAATCATTTCATTTACATAAGCTTAACGGCAAGACTATTGTTTTAAATAATTGTTATTTTGTTCCCTCGATTGTGAGGAATATTATTCCCATGTTAGACTTGGCTGGATTTTCATTTATTATTGAGAATAATGAATGTTCTATTCTTAGAGATAATATTCTTTATGGACGTGGTACTTTAAATTATGGTATGTATATATGTGACATAATTTACTTCAGATTGAACAAACTAATAAAAGAAAAGGGATGATGAAAATCTCACTTTGTAGTGGCAATGCAGTCTCCATTTAGTAGATATGGAGAGAGGACTGCAAATTTGCTAGGAATGGTACACACAGATGTATGTGGACCAATGTCTACGCAAGCCATGGGTGGATTTTCATACTTCATTACTTTCATAGATGATAGATCTAGATTCGGATATGTGTTTGATGAAACACAAGTCTGAAGCCTTTGAAAATTTCAAAGAATATAAGTATGAAGTGGAGAAACAACCAAACATAGTATTATAACTCTTCGATCAGATCGAGGTGGTGAATACTTTAATGGAGTGTTTCTAGATTATCTCAAAGTAAATGGTATAGTCTCCCAGTGGACTCCTCCAGATTGGTATCTGAAAGGAGAAATTGAACTTTGTTAGACATAGTTCGGTCCATGATGAGCTATGCAAATCTTCCAGTATTCCTATGGGGTTATGCATTGGATACCTCAGCATATTTACTGAATAAGGTGCTTTCCAAATCTGTTCCTCAAACTCCGTATGAGATATGGAAAGAAAGGAAACCGAGTCTTAAACACGTTAAGATTTGGGGATGTCCAGCTTATATCAAGAAAGTTGACCCAGATAAGCTGGAATATCGATCCGTAAAATGTAGTTTTGTGGGATATCCTAAAGAGACTTTAGGGTATTACTTTTGCACCGATCATCGGGTGTTTGTCTCCAGACATGCTACCTTCTTGGAAAAGGAGTTTATCCTTGAAGGAAACATTGGGAGCAAAATTGAACTTGATGAAGTTCAAGAAGCACAAACTACTACGGATCAAGTGGAAACACTTGTTCTGACTGAACAACCTTTTGTGGAACAGCCCATTTATAGATCAGGGAGAGTGTCTCGCCAACCTGAGAGGTATTATGGCCTTGTCATTGAGAATGACAATGAGTTGTCGATCATTGATGATGATGACCCTGTAACCTATAATGAGGCTATTAGTAGTGTTGACTCAGAGAAATGGCATAGTGCCATGAAATCCGGAATAGAATCTATGTATACGGTATACAAAAGATAGATTATAGCAGATGGCCAGGTGGTGACCTATAAGGCCAGGCTTTTGGGAAAAGGATTCAAACAAAGGCAATGGATTGACTTTGATGAAACCTTTTACCTGTAGCCCTGTTATAATCAATTCGGATTTTGCTTGCGATTGCTGCTTACTACGACTATGAGATGTGGAAAATAGCCAGATGGTTTTCTTTCCAAGAGAAATGAAAACCTAGTGTGTAAGCTACTGCGAACCATATGTGGTTTAAAAGCAAGCTTCTCGTAGATGGAACATACGTTTTGATGAGACAATCAAAGAGTTTGATTTTATCAAAAAACGAAGATGAACCATGCGTCTACAAAAGGGTTAGTGGGAGCGCGGTAACATTTCTTATATTGTATTGAAATAGAGTTGACACACATAACAACATAGCAGACCCACTAACAAAGCTAATTTCTGAAAGTCACTTTGATCGTCATAAAGACAAGATGGGTATTAGATACCAGAGTGATTGGCTTTAGTACAAGTGGAAGATTGAAAGGAATATGTCCTAAGTCTAATCATGTATTAGGATTTAGGAATAACTTTTTATATAATCTGTTTTTGATTTCATTGATTTTAATAAAAGACTTGTTTTGTTTTTATTACGGGCTCTATCTATTTAAGTGTTTAAATAAGATATACCATAGTTTAGAGTACAGCTTTTTATGGATTATGATGAGATCATAATAGTGAGACCTAAAAAGATGATAACTCTAAACTTAAATAGTTCCTGGTCATAGGATTACTAACTGGTAATTAATAATCCGCAAAGATCGGTACATACTATGCTTGCTTCATTATGAAGGATGTCTGTTCTCATAGACATTTGTGTGGTGACACTATAGCTAGTATGTAGGTGCTTATTATAGAATAAGTTCACTGAACATGACTCGCACAGCTGAACAACTGATGGAGTTCACTCACGTGTCAGCAGTTGTTCACATAGTGATAGTTGTACAAGTATCCTTAGACTTGAGGTCATCAAAGTCATCTTGTGTACACTGAACTATGCTTTGGTTTAGTTCTTAGTCTCCAGGGACAATTATTAGGGCTCTTCTGGGTATAGGAATTTGTACACGAAGATAGTGTATGATCAATAAAGGATCTACCCCTTCCAGTGAAGGAAGCGAATGTTCAAGGCTGATCCACTTATGCTAGTTCAGGAATCTCTGGCCAGAGTAAATGAAATTAGAAAGGAGTTTCTAATTTGCATAGAACTACGCATAGTAAATGGTAAGCAAGTGATTGAATTAGATAGGCTTGACACGAGATCCATGCCTTATATTTAATCGGGACATTGTAGGGTAGAAGGAGTTTATTGTACGGTAACTATTCACTGAATAGGTTCTTGGTATTCTAAGCAGTGAATTCATATTATCTGGATAGTCGCGATATGCTGAGAAGTATCCCTCACGATATAGAATAAATGTGATTAATTAATTAATCATATTTAATAAATTAGAGAATTTATATAAATAATGATAAAATAGTTTTATTATTATTTATTTCTACTACCGGCTTAATATTGAACCTACGGGGTCACACCATAAAAAGAGAATGATTTAATGGTGGAGGAATTAATTAATAATGGCTAATAATTATTTATTTATGAAATAAATAATTAATTGGAAAATTTAATAATTGATTAAATGAGATTTAATTGATTATAAATTAATTAAAAAAAGTTCTTAATATTATTAATTAAGGATTTAATTTTTGGAAATTAAATCAAGAGAGAGAATTATTTCTAAAGTATTTAGAAAAAGGATTAATAATTAAAAGGTGTTTTAATTATTAATGAGAATAATAAATGGGATAATAATAATATTATTTATGGAAAATTTCAGCTGAAAATTTTGCCTATAAATACACTATTATAGACCCTATTTTATTATAACCCACATCGAACCCGAAAACCCAAAAAGTTTGGAAAACCCAATTCTCTCCACCTCCTTCCTCCTCCTTAACATCGTTTTCTTGGTGGATACCGGTGGAGTGCTTCACACTTGAGGAGCAACTGCTAAGGATTTCTGATCGTTGTCTCCGAATTATTTTTAAAGGTTAGATTCGATCCCTCGAATTTTTATTCATGATTTATATGCTTTTATTTGGATTTTATGTGTGTAAAAGTGTTTTACCATGCCCCCGCTGCGTTAAAAATCCAACACCAACCACAAACAATGAGGCAGAATATGAAGCCCAGATAGCTGGCCTTGGCCTAGCAGGGACACTTAGAGTCAAAAACTTAAAAGTCCGTAGAGACTCGAAGCTGGTCATATCCCAGGTAAAGGGAGAGTTTGGGGCAAGGGATAATACGATGGCTAAGTATGTCCGCCTTGTAAGGGCTGTGATGACCCAATTCAATGAATGCCATGTTGAGTACATTCCAAGGGAGGAAATGCTAAGGCATATGCATTATCAAAGTTCACTTTATCCGAGATAGAAGAAAGTTCAGGAAGTGTGTACTTCCGCATTTTGAAGACAAGGAGCATAGATGTTAAGCTTGTAGCTCCTGTAGGCCTGGGGATGTCATGGATAGATCCCATTAAGGCCCACATTCAAACCGGTTGGTTGCCAAACGATGCTACTGAAGCACGAAAGTTAGATGTTCGGGCACTAACGTACTCTTTGATAAATGGGATTCTGTACAAAAGATCTTTCGTGGTTCCTTACTTAAGGTGTCTCAGGCCCGATGAGGCACGCTTGGCTCTTGAAGAAGTACATGACGGTATTTTTGGGCAACACTTGGGGGCAGGGCCTTGGCTCATAAGATAACTCATTTAGGCTTCTATTGGCCGGAAATGATGGCTGGTGCGAAAGAATATGTGAAGAAGTATGACCGCTGTCAGAAGCATGCACGGGTTGTTAGACAACCCTCCGAGATGATGACCTCTATCAACTCGCCCATCCCCTTTGCTATGTTGGGAATGGATATTCTGGGGCCTTTCCCCATGGCCACGACACAAAGGAAGTTCCTGATTGTAGCCATTGATTATTTCACTAAGTGGATTGAAGCCAAACCCTTGGCCAAAATCACAACTAAGCAGGTTGCACAATTCCTGTTGGAAAATATTATGTGCCGGTATCGAATTCCCCGTATCCTAGTCACCGACAATGGAACACAATTCAACAACGAGGAATTCAAGAAGTACTGTGAAGAAAATTAAATTGAGTTACGTCACCTCTGTGGCTCACCCGCAAGCCAATGGGCAAGCAGAGGTAGCAAATCGAATAATCCTGGATGGACTAAAGAAGAGGATCGAGAAATCGAGAAATAATTGGGTGGATGAAATACTCCCAGTACTATGGGCCTATAGGACTACCTGTAGAGTCACGACTGGAGCAACTCCCTTCATGTTAGCATATGGGGCAGAAACAGTTGTTTCCGTGGAGATATCACATTCCTCTCCCAGGATTCAAGCTTTCAATGCTGAGGGGAATGTGGAAGGACAAAGGTTAGCCCTGGACTTAATTGATGAAGTGCGAGATGAGGCACATGCAAAGATAGTGGAATATCAGAAAAAGGCTTCATTCTACTACAACCTAAGGGTTAAAGAAAGGTTTTTCAAGCAAGGTGACCTAGTCTTGAGGAAGATAGAAGCTTCTGGTGTAGGACAGAAAGGGAAGCTTGCCCCGAATTGGGAAGGGCCATACAAAGTCAAGAGTGTTCAGGGTAGAGGAACCTACAAGCTGGAGACTATGGATGGTTTTGAAGTCCCGAGAACTTGGCATGCACAAAACCTGAAGGTTTACTATGTGTAGGGCGACTGAATACGATTCTCACTTGTCAAGATGACAAGTAGGTTAAAAAGCACCTTGAAGCTTTGCTTGCTTAGGGTTTATATTTTCTAGTTTTATTTTGAGGTTTATTAAGACTCGTGTAAGGGACGAGTCCCAAAAAATTTATGAAAATTCATAAAGTTTTCGAAATATGTTTGAATCTCTATAACAAGGCAAGTAAAACCAAATGCGTGAAATGCAAGCATAAAATCTGATAAATAAATTAGATCAAATAAATATTACAAGAGTTTGATAAATAGAGTCTCAAAAATAGGATGAAGTAAACAAGCCACACAGGGCTGAAAAATCTCTAAGGAGCTGAGGTGCCCTCGACATCCATATCGTCATCCCCTCCGCTCTCGCTAGAAGTCTCTGTCATCTCGGAGGAGGAGAAAGAGCTGTCGTCCTCAGCAGGCCTGGAAAAAGACTCGGGAGGTGGAAGAAGTGGGTCCTGAGGGACGTGATCCGAGACAACTACTCGAGTGCGAAACCTCTGCAGCAAAGCCTCATGATCAGGGCAGACATAGTCCGTCGGGTTAATATCAGGACAAGCCTCGTTCACGGTCCCAAGGGCCGTGTCCCAACCGGTCCCTTGCTGAGTCATCATTTATCCTCATGGACTGGGAAAAATCCTCCGAGTCCAGATAGTTATCTATAGCCTTATCCTTCTCGGCCCGAAGCACCACCAGCTCGGCATTAGATTCTCCGAGTTCTTCCTTCTTGCGCTTGAACTTCTTCTCTAGAGCAGCATACTTCTTCTGCTACCTCCTGAGGGTATTGTCAGCCTTGTCAGAAGCCCGCTTCCATGACTCGGCTTACCTTACAGTGCCTTGAAAATAGGCGTTAGACTGAAATGAAACAATTAACAAAAATGTAAGGCAAGTGAATGCTACAAGTAAGAAAGATAAATTCAAGAAAAGGTCATACCGAAGCTAGAGATTGAGCTCCCATGAGCTTTATCCTCTCTAGGTCAGGGGTGGCAAGCACGTCAGTGAAATCTTTGGGAGTCATGCCATGATAGGACCAATCCTAGGCATGCTTGGTGGATCCCACCATGGTATCCCCTCGGCGGAATCCCTAGAGAGGCTAGAAGGCGCCTGTAGCAGCAGCAGCAGGAGCAGCAACAGTAATAGGAGCACTGTGACCTTCAGCTCCCTCAGCTGAAGCCTCCCCCATGGGCTCCTTGTGTTTCCTCAAGAAGATAGGCTCCGTGGCCTTTCCTCGAGTGTCCAGACCCGCAAGGCGAGCTTTCTTCATCCTAGCAGTTTCCTCAACGAGGGGCACGTTATCCTCATTGATCTCCTTGGCAGCTGCAAGACAAGATAAAAAACAAAATAAGTGGTGTCAATAATGCATGAAATGAAATAAAATTGAGAAGGGAAGAAAATACCCTGTTGAGAAACAGAGGATAGTCCTACATGAATGAGGGAGAATTTCTCTAAGAGAGTCCAGCTGGTAGTAGTGTCGTCATCTCGAGTAAGCTCATTATAAATATTAGTTTCCTCGGGAGTTAAGTGAATGGATTTGAGGCTACCATCACTAACCTTCCCGAAGGAAGATCTGAAGAGTGTGCCCCAGTCGCCATTCTCCCAACGTAACCCGATGAGACTATTCCTCCAATTTTGGTTATTATCAGGAATGGAGGCGCCGTTAAAGATATGCTTACATTTGGGTCTTTGTTTGACATAGACCCAACCACAATTACCAGAAGCGCTATTGTAACATTGAAAAACCTTCCTAAAAACAACTACAGAAAGGGGAAAACCTTCCTTAAGGCAGTAAACCATAAAACATAAAATGTTCCTCCAAGAGTGTCGGATTTCCAGTGGCAAGTACGGTCACCACCAGAAACTGGAACTAATCTAAGAGGAGGAAAAACGTTATAACGTGCATTTAATTTATTGAAATCTATGTTGTGCCAAGTGTTACAATGATTAAAAGAATCGAGATGTGCAGTGGAGGGATATTCATCCCCCCTAGTCTTAATCATATCGATCAAAGACATGTATGAAGAACGGATCTCGATATCCTTACCTCGTTTTGAAGCCGAGACTATCTTGGCCGCTCTCTCGGAATTCTTGTCAGCCATCAATGAAAAGCTTGGAAAGACTTGAAAACCTTGAAAGGAACTTGGCCGAAAATTTGCTAAAATGAGGAAGGAGAGGAGAGTGTTTGGGAGTTGGAAGAAATGAAATGAGAAGTGTGAAGTCACACCTCCTACACCTCACTCTTATATAGCCCTTGGTAGGGCAAATTGGGCCTAACAAAAAAAGCCCATTTGGGCCCAATAATGGAAGAATGACATTCCAGAAAATTTTAGAATTTTTTTTGAAAATTATGGCAAAATCTGGAATAATCTAGAAATTCCAGAATATTCTGGAAATTGGGCTTGAGAGTTAAGGCCCAACCCAAGTTTAAATGGGACTTGAATAATAAAGCCTAGAAAAAAGCCCAATTTAAAATGGACCAAAGAAGCCCAGTTAAACCAATGGGCCAAGTGCAAAACCTAGAAAAATGGGCCCAAAATTTTGTTTATTGAAGCCCAGAAAAAAGAGGGCTGCTGAAAACAGGCCCAAAAAAGAGGCAGGCCCAAAAAAGAGGCTGGCCCAAAAGATTCCAGCCCAGAAAAGGGCCCAATTAGTTGAGAATTAAAGGAAAAAGCCCAGCCTAGGTTCAAGGGCCCAAATCCAAATATATGGAAATTACAAAAAAAGAAATATACTCTTGACCCAGTTCGACCTGAATTTACACCACATTCCTGATCGAAATACCTGAGGTCGAAATCCTGTCGATTAGGGCTGAAAAACAGGCTTAATTCGACCAAAATTGAGACCCATTCGACTAGGAAATACAAAGGAATCCTGATCGAAATCATTGAGGTCGAAATCCTGTCGACCTGGGCAACCAAAAGAAGGATAATTATGTTGGATTTTTAACGCAACGGGGGCATGGTAAAACACTTTTACACATACAAAATCCAAATAAAAGCATATAAATCGTGAATAAAAATTCGAGGGATCGAATCTAACCTTTTAAAATAATTCGGAGACAACGATCAGAGATCCTTAGCAGTTTCTCCTCAAGTGTGAAGCACTCCACTGGTATCCACCAAGAAAACGATGTTAAGGAGGAGGAAGAAGGTGGAGAGAATTGGGTTTTCCAAATTTTTTGGGTTTTCGGGTTAGAATAAAATTAGGGTCTATAATAGTGTATTTATAGGCAAAATTTTCAGCTGAAATTTTCCCATAAATATTATTATTATTATCCCATTTATTATTCTCATTAATAATTAAAACACCTTTTAATCATTAATCCTTTTTCTAAACACTTTAGAAATAATTCTCTCTCTTGATTTAATTTCAAAAAATTAAATCCTTTAATTAATAATATTAAGAACTTTTCTTAATTAATTTATAATCAATTAAATCTCATTTAATCAATTATTAAATTTACCAATTAATTATTTATTTCACAAATAAATAATTATTTAGCCATTATTAATTAATTCCTCCACCCTTAAATCATTCTCTTTTTGTGGTGTGACCCTGTAGGTTCAATATTAAGCCGGTAGTAGAAATAAATAATAATAAAACTATTTTATCATTATTTATATAAATTCTCTAATTTATTAAATATGATTAATTAATTAATCACATTTATTCTACATCGTGAGGGATACTTCTCAGCATATCGCGACTATCCGGATAATATGAATTCACTGCTTAGAATACCAAGAACCTATTCAGTGAATAGTTACCGTATAATAAACTCCTTCTACCCTACAATGTCCCGATTAAATACAAGGCATGGATCTCATGTCAAGCCTATCTAATTCAATCACTTGCTTACCATTTACTATGCGTAGTTCTATGCAAATTAGAAACTCCTTTCTAATTTCATTCACTCTGGCCAGAGATTCCTGAACTAGCACAAGTGGATCAGCCTTGAACATTCGCTTCCTTCACTGAACGGGGTAGATCCTTTATTGATCATACACTATCTTCGTGTACAAATTCTTATATCCAGAAGAGCCCTAATAATTGTCCCTGGAGACTAAGAACTAAACCAAAGCATAGTTCAGTGTACACAAGATGATTATGATGACCTCAAGTCTAAGGATACTTGTACAACTATCACTATGTGAACAACTGTTGACACGTGAGTGAACTCCATCAGTTGTTCAGCTGTGCGAGTCATGTTCAGTGAACTTATTCTATAATAAGCACATACATACTAGCTATAGTGTCACCACACAAATGTCTATGAGAACAGACATCCTTCATAATGAAGCAAGCATAGTATGTACCGATCTTTGTGGATTATTAATTACCAGTTAGTAATCCTATGACCAGGAACTATTTAAGTTTAGAGTTATCATCTTTTTAGGTCTCACTATTATGATCTCATCATAATCCATAAAAAGCTTTACTCTAAACTATGGTATATCTTATTTAAACACTTAAATAGATAAAGCCCGTAATAAAAACAAAACAAGTCTTTTATTAAAATCAATGAAATCAAAACAGATTATATAAAAGTTATTCCTAAATCCTCATACGTGATTGGACTTAGGACATATTCCTTTCAAATTAGGTCAAAAAGAGGGAATCCTGACCGAAAGGGAAGAAAAATCCTAGTCGAAAGTCTCCTGCTAAAATATATATATATATAGGAGAAAATCCTGGCCGAAATTCGACCAGGATTCCTAGTCGAATGCACCCTCCTCAAATATCCTTCGACCAAGGCACAGTAGAGGCTAATTCGACCAGGATCCTGGTCGAACAGGATTCCAGGTCGAGCCATGTATCAAAAAAAAAGAAAAGAAAAAATGAGGAAAAGAAAAAAAAGAGGGAGGAAAAAAGAAGGAAAAAATGTGTTTTCCAGAAAAAAGGATTTTATATTCTGAATATTCCCAAAAAATTAAGGAAATTCCTTAAAATATTTTCTGAAAAATGTTAATATTTTCAGAAAATAAGGAATAAATCCAGAAAATTCAGGAAAAATCCCGGAATTAAGGGAAAAATCCAGAAAATTAAGGATAAATCCCAGAATTAGGGGAGAAATCCAGAAAATTAAGGGAAAATCCCAGAATTAAGGGAAAAATTCCTGGAAGTTAAGGAAAAATCCCAGAATTAAGGGAAAAAATCCTAAAAATTAAGATAATTCCTGAATAAAAGGAATAAAATAAAATTGTTGTAATTGTGTAGGTCGCTACACACTTTACGTAAAAATGATACCCTAGAAGGGAACAAATGAACTTAACTTTTGCGAAACCTAGTCAATGTTTCACAAAAGTTGGGGGGCAAATGATAGGGAATAAATAAATCCTGATTACGTAGTTAATATTTTATTAATTACACATGATTTGGGCTGCAGGACCCAATAAGAAGATGTATGACATTTAGACCAAAAAGGTCAACACATTGATCAGGCCTGATGGACCAGATCAGGTCTGATGGAACAAAGAAGGCCCAAAACTCTGATTATTAATTAATTTCATAATTAATTAATAAGGGAAAAATCAGCCATTAAGATAAGTCCTGATGGAAATATAAATCCTTGTAGATTGGCCTTCAAGGAACGTCATGGGATAAGGAATCAGCTTCCTACTTCCTAGGACTCCAAAGTCCATTCTAATTCAGAGACTTGATTACCAAGTCTCCTATACCAAGTCCAATTCAAGGACTCCCAACATCTATATAAGGGGCCTCACCCCACAAATCAGAACTACATTTTTTGACTTGATCATTGGCAATCAGCAAGGTACGTAGGCATCTTGTTAAGGCAGATTGAGTCACGCAACACAAGAGCAGTCAAATCGAGCCTCGAAGCTCACGTTCCATAGTAATAAATACAGCAATTATATACTTTAGTTTTTAATCCATAATAGAAGAATAGGACATTCACCGGAGCCACCGTATACGATGATCAGTCGTACTACGGAAATAGTAACAATTTCTACATGTAGATGGACGATTCCCTTTTATTATTGGTTATCACCCTGGCCGCATTTGGGCCTTTTCTGTGTCCGTCCCTCTCAGTTACACACTTCGTGTCTATCCCTCTCAAGACACGGTTTTGCATCCATCCCTCTCAGGTACGCATACTCCACATGTTCATCAGTATATAAGATAATATTCTCCGACGATCTGAAATTATTGGAATGATTTTCCAAAAATCAGAAAGTATTTTCAATCAGGTTCTATGATTTTTAAATCATAATTAAACCATTAAATAACCAATGCTTAATAATCAAATATTAATCGTTGAATAATTAAACCTCGAATATTTATACTTTTAAAAGAATATTTGAAATAATATTCCTCAACTAATTTATATTTAAGTAATTTAATAATCTTTAATATTTAATCGAGTCTAAAATAAATATTCACTGGAGAATACTTCTAACATAATAAATGAATAGTAAATAGATATTTATTATTCGAATGATAAAGTATAGTTGAGGGAATATGATCTTTAGAAATCGTTTTAATAAAAGTTTGAGGTGTTTAGTATTTTGTAAGTGGACGTTGAGTCCTTTTAAACCGTACTACTATGGACTTTTAATCATCCTATAATATCACCGGGATGATCACCCGGATGATCATCGGGTTTTTATCTTAAAATCCCGACCGACTCACGGTCTTATACTTATACGTCACGCTTAAAGAGGAATTAAACATTCTACGATACTTACTTATCGTACAACATCGCTATATTATGCGAAAAGTTCAATTACTACGTATCATGGCAAACATGGTATTTATGCAATGATAATAAAACAATCCTTTCACAACACAACAGTAAATGGAGTTGGGTTCGTAAACTTGCCTGAGTATCTCGAGGTGGAGGATGCTCTAGGTTCCGCTCGAAAATCTATAATCATAAACACAGTTCATTTCGTTAGGTCCCGTTCTAATTTACGGCTACCCGCACTCATGCGCTAATTATTATGCACCCTCTCAACTTATATTACCCTTATTATTCCTTTAAGTCCTTATTCACATCATGGTCGCTTCCTTTTTCAAAGTATCTTAAGTTCATTTTCATTTTCGTCGTCGGCTCCGCTTATGGATTCTACGGTTTCTAATCGCGTGGTTTCGTATCAGTTTTTATCGCGTAAATCACTTTTAGTAAAACGGCCATAACTTTTGATCCGTAAATCGGAATCAAGCGATTCAAGCGCCTAAACGATCCTTATAACATTTTATATCATAATCAGGGGTTCATTTTTAAGAAACTACAGTTTACATCTTCGGGACTTTCTGCAGAAACCTAAAGTTATGTTTTGTTCATTTTAACGAGATTACGGTTACGATCGGAGTTTCGTTTATTCCTTAAATCTTTATACTACCACCAATAATCAACATATCATCATCACCACACTAACTCCTCTTAAGAACATCATGTTCTTGAGGCAACAACAATCAAACTTAAATCTACTTAGCTAAACATCGAGATTACAACAATACTCCCACCAAAACTAGGTTTACAACTATATACTAAAAGGATCTTGAACTTAAATCTTAAATAAGGTAGGGTCAAAGATTTATACCTTTCTTGAGACCCTGAGATGTGTTCTTGATGAAGGTGAAGTCTTGGGAGTGCTTAGTACAGTTTTTGGAGCCTAAAATAACCATTAAAATCAAGAAACCAAAGAAGAGTTACTATTTACACTATTCATTATCAACTTTCTTGATTTTATTTCACCCATCAAACCTTAATTAAAAGAGCTCAAAGATTTATCTTACCTTAGTTTGGTTGGTAGGAATCCTGAGAATTAATGGGAGGATTTATCCATGGCTAGAGCTTGATGTTTTGATTTTGATTTCTTGGTTGAAGATGAAAAAGCCGAATGGAATGGTTGGGAGAGAAAGAGAGAGTTTTTGGTGATGCTTCCTTGGTTGCTTTTGGAAATGAGGCTTGTGATATCTTTTTATTTGATTGTTATTCCTTAGTATCTATCCTAGGATTTGATCTTTGTTTCCAATCTTGGAGACAAATCTAGCTAGCATTGGTAGATTACAAGCTAAGTCGCTTGTTTAGCTCTTTAGCTTACTATTTGATAGCCTTGGTTGATCATCCTACACCTTAGCTCACTATTTGATAAAGTAACCATGGTTACTTTTCTACCATGGTTAGTTAATGCATTACGTTTATTTAATCGTTTACGCGTTCGGTCGGTCGCTTAAACATTTTCGTAATACTTCCTCGTAAATGGTTCGCGATGTAATTCCTCTCGTATCTATTCCTTATATTTTAAATTATCATAACTGGATATAAATCCATAGGGTTTTAAATTCATAATTATATTGTGATTCCCGTAATCCCCGATGATTCGTAAATATGGTCGTTTTTCAAACTTCGTTTTCTTCGAAAACTAATAGCGTTTACATACACTCATTTGGTACGTATAATCATAATATCAACTCCGAAATGCATTTTCTCATGCACTACATAGTGTGGGCTAAAAAGTTTTCCCCGACCGTCAGGGTTACTATTCATTAAACATTTTACAAGGTCTCAAAAATTCGAGTTATTACAAATAGTAAACTTCGTAATCATTCGTCTAAGCTTCAGAGGTGGATTTAATCACACGAGTTGGCCAATTACTTGCACTTAATTTATTTGGATCTTGGCCAACGTATAGTTCATGTATACGAAAAGTATCAAATAATCCCCACTAACATCTTTAGTGTTCTGTGGGATTATAAATCGATAAATAGTAAACTTCGTAATCATCCACCTAAACTTCAAAAGCACAAATCCAAAGCCAATTACTTGCACTTCTTTTATCTCGATCTTGGCTTATATAGAACCTATAAATTGTGCACGAAGTTAAAAGTATACTTTGGCTCTATAATTGTCAAAATATAAGTATACTAAAATCCTTAAGCCTACGAGCTTAAAAAGGATAAGTTACAATTCCGAGATTGTAACTAAAGTATTTTTTGATTTATAAATACATAATCGAAAGAAGAAGAATACTAAAAAAGTCATAATCAATATTGCTTATATATATAAAAGACTTCGTTTATTACTCCGATAAACATAATGTTATGGATTAAAAACTAAGGTATATGATTGCTGTATTTATAACTAAGGAACGTGAGCTTCAAGGCTCGATTTGACTGCTCTTATGTTTCGTGACTCAATCTGCCTTAACAAGATGCCTACATACCTTGCTGATTGTCAAGGATCAAGTCAAAAAACGTAGTTCTGATTTGTGGGGTGAGGCCCCTTAAATAGATGTTGGTGGTCCTTGAATTGGACTTGGTATTGGAGACTTGGTAGCCAAGTCTCAGAATTAGAATGGACTTTGGAGTCCTAAATAGTAGGAAATTGATTCCTTATCCTTCCAGGTTCCTTAGAGGCTAATCTGCAAGGATTTATGTCCTTATTGCGACTCTTCTCAACAACTAATTTTTCCCTTATTAATTAATTACGAAATTAATTAATATTCAGGATTTTTGGGCCTTCTTTGTTCCATCAGGCCTGATCCATGTATTAACCTTTTTGGTCTGAATGTTATACATTTTCTTATTGGGCCTAGCAGCCCAAATCATGTATAATTAATATAATATTTAATTTACACAATCAGGATTCATTTATCCCTATCATTTGCCCCCCAACTTTTGGGAAACCGTATAAGATTTCGCAAAAGTTAAGTTCGTTCATTCCCTTACAGGGTATCGTTTTGCGTAAAGTGTGGAGCGACCTACACGTTTACAATGATTTGCCTTCTACGCGGCTTCAGCATCGTTTAAAAACTTCCTTTTTATTTTCTTACCTTTTCCCTATTTTTAGGAATTTTCTGGTATTCTTCAGGAATTTTCCCTTTATTTTCGAGATAATTCCAAATTTTTTGCAATTTTTCATAGACATTTTTCAATTTTCAGCCCTTTTTCGACCAGGATCCTAGTTGAAATTTCGACCTGGTTCCTTGTCGAATTTTGGGCCAGCCTTTCAATCCTGGTCGAAGAATTTCGACTAGGATCCACGACCTGGATTTCGACCAGGATCCTAGTCGAATTTTCGACCTGAATTTTGGTCGAAATTTATGTCTTTCTTTGCTTCCTGGTCGTAAGGTTTCGACTAGGATTCACGACCTGGATTTCGACCAGGATCCTAGTCGAACCTTCGACCTGGATTTTAGTCGAGATTTCTGTGCTTATTTGTTTCCTGGTCGTAAGGTTTCGACTAGGATTCACGACCTGGATTTTGACCAGGATCCTAGTCGAACTTTTGACCTGGATTTTAATCGAGATTTCTGTGCTTATTCTCGAAAAATATTGTGCTTGATTCAGGAATTCGACCTCAATCCTGGTCTTATTTACCTGGCTTTCGACCTCAATCCTGATCATTTTTACCCGTAATTTTCGGGTGTTTGTTCGAAAGAATTCGAA
Organism: Apium graveolens; assembly: GCF_009905375.1. NCBI lineage: Eukaryota > Viridiplantae > Streptophyta > Magnoliopsida > Apiales > Apiaceae > Apium > Apium graveolens. Next base: position 302,247,085 of record NC_133648.1, on the reverse strand, counting down.
TAGAATTCACGACCTGGAATTTGACCACAATCCTGGTCTTTTTTACTCATAATTTTTGGGCACCTGTTCGAAAGAATTCGAATAGAACTTACGACCTAGAATTCGACCTCAATCCTGATCTGTATTGGGCTTCTTCCTAATTTAATTTGGATTGGGCCTTATTCGGGCCTTCTATTTTTCCAAATCCTAATTGGATTTGGGCCTCTATTTTTCCAAATCCTAATTGGATTTGGGCCTTCTATTTTTCCAAATCCTAATTGGATTTGGGCCTTCTATTTTTCCAAATCCTAATTGGATTTGGGCCTCCTATTGGGCCTCTTCCATATTAATCTGGACTTTGATATGTTAAAACACCTTCTTTAGAATTCTCTAAAATTCTCGGGAATTTTTATTTATTTCCTTTGGAATTCCTTGGAGTATTCTGGAACGTTCCATTTCTGGGCTTTCTTCTTTGGGCCTTTAATCTTACTGGGCTTTTTGTCCCTTCAACTTCACTTTTTCTCCTATATAAAGGAGTGAGTAGAGTCTATTGCTCCTCACTTTCCCATTTCTAAATTCTCCTTCTTTTTTCTTCTGTTAAGGATCTCAGAGAAATAACTGTAGGTCGGAGTATTTTGAGCCCCAAAGCCTCCATTTAGCAAGCCAGCCTCTTTTAGCAGCATTTCTTCAGGTAAACACTTTTCCCTTTTTTCTTCTTGTGCTTGTTTTTGCATAGTTTGCGTTTAAAATTATCTTCTTATGTGCCCTTTTTTCAGATGGCTGATAAGAAAATGACTCGTTTGGCCAATATGAACGTGGCCAGAAAGTCCAATGAATTCCCCATTCGATCAAGGTACACTTCCTTGATTTATCAACACCCGGGGGGACGAGTACCCGTCTGATGCGCATTTAGACGCGCACGACCATATCAGGGTCTTGCGGGATATAAAGGAGCTGGACAAGTTGAGTGCTTGTTTCGAAATAAAGGAACCTTTCAAGCTAGTTCTTGCGGGTCCGGCCGACAGGGCCTGTCAATGGAGGAAGGACGCACTATGCATCCTTTGGACACTGTAAGGGCAGGTATTATACTCCCCTTTCACCCATTTATCCCTGTTTTGCTTGCTGATGTGGGGATCAGCCCTTGCCAACTCCATCCAAACTCTTGGAGGTTGATTCTGTGCTACTTGTCGCAATGCTCCAAGCACAACGTTCCTACTTCGGTAGCCGTTTTTAGAAAGATTTTTCAGTTCAAAAATAGTCCCGACAAGAATCCGTGGTGGGTTTCTTTAAACCAGCGTCCAACTGTTCCTCACATAGTGAATGGGAAGTCCATTCCTGACAATAATTTGGGGTGGAAGAAAGATTTTCTGTACGTTCTTTGGGAGGGCGGTGATTGGGGCACCCTCTTTCGTTCATCTTTTGGGCTAGCTGTAGATGGGAGCCCTAATGATATAGTTTTGTCTGAGGAGGAGTCCAAAGCTTTCAACCTCCTTACTCAAGATAATGGGACTTCCCACTATTGCGATCTCATCAGGGAGACCGTTCTTGTAGAACGTGGCCTTTCTCCCGTTCCTAGAAAGAGTATGTTTCCTTCCTTCTCTAGTTGTCTTCGTTTTTTCAATCTTTTACTTTGCTAATTTCTCAACTCATTTACCTTACTTGTTGCAGTGGCTGAGAAGATTGAAGAGGCTACAAGGCCTAAAGACCTGGAGACAACCATGATGAAACGTGTTGGGAAGGTCTTCAAAGACCCGCGCCTCGGGGATCGTTTCTCGGAGTTCCTACTCCAGGCGAAGGAACCAGGTGAAGAAGGCCGCAGCCAACCTTTACGTACTAAACAAAAACTAGGGGCTTTCTTCCAACCCGCTTGGGGAATCCGGGGCAAGGATTCGATTGTTGGCAACACAGCGCTTGCCAAGGAATGGTCTATACATTCCATTTCCCCGGTTGACTATCACGACCTTGTCCTTCAACAGGACTTGGAGGTTAACGAGCTTTTCGGAGCTCAGGCTTTGGCGATGGTACGCCTTTTTCTTTTGGCATTCATAGTTTTTTCCCGTAATTTTTCTTATTTCTCACTTTTGCTTTGTAACTTATAGGCGAGTGTCCATTTTCAAGGGGCGATTTACCAAGCCAAGGCTTGGAAAGTTGGCCTAGAGGATGCGAACAAGAAGCTGGAGGAGGCCAACCAGAGGATAGAGGCTGTTGAAATAGCCCGGGCTGAGAATGTTATCCTCAAGGCTCAAAAAGACAAAGGTTTTGACGGCTGGATGGACACTCAGGAATTTAAGGATTTAATGGTGGAGCATGATGCCCTCCTACATCCAGTCAACTACAAGGAAGGCTGGGACGCTGCTGTGGAGGCTATCCAGGATGAGTTTCTAGAAGTCCTTGAACAATCTTCCTTCCCTTATCCTGTGCGAGTTCCAGCACTTGGGGGCATTGCAGATAAATTAGCTGATCTGATTAAGGATGGCCCATCAGAAAGCCAGGGCCAAGGCCAAAAAAGAAAAGAGCTTGAATCCAGCTCTGAAGAGGAGGAATCTTCTTCTTCTGAGGAGACCGAGCCTGTTATAAAGAAGGCCAGGGTAGAAGAGCCTCCAAAGCCAGCGTCTCCTAAACCAGCGTCTTCTGCGGCCTCCAAGGCGTCCGAGGATAGTTCCGAGGGAACCTCTGCGGAGACTTCCAAAGAGACATCCGAGGGACCAACTGAAGGGACATCCGAGGAGACTTCGGATAGTGGTTCCGAAGAATCTGAGCCTTCCAAGGCCTAAGTTTTATGTATTTCTTCTTTCCTAGACAAAATTTAACTTTGTAATTGACTTTTATTATTCTCAGTTGTATTTGCCTAAGCATCATCGTATTTTTTCCGAGTTTTCAAACTCAAGTTTATAACTTGGTTTTATCCTTCACAATGCATCAATATAATAGGCTAAGATTAAGTCGAACACTTTTTATTATAACTTGGTATTCTTGATACCTTACATGAAATGGGTTCAACCCTGATAAAATCTAAACATATATTCTATAAAAAATCCTAAGCAAGCAAAGCTTCAAGGTGCTTTTAAACCTACTTGTCACACTAATAAGTGAGAATCGTACTTTAACTGTTTTACACATAGTAAACCTTCAGGTTTTGGGCAAGCCAAGTTCTCGGGACTTCAAAACCATCCATAGTCTCCAGCTTGTAGGTTCCTCTACCCTGAACGCTCTTGACTTTGTATGACCCTTTCCAATTTGGGGCAAGTTTCCCTTTCTGTCCTACACCAGAAGCTTCCACTTTCCTCAAGACTAAATCACCTTGTTTGAAGAACCTTTCTTTAACCCTTAGGTTGTAGTAGAATGAAGCTTTTTTATGATATTCCACTATCTTTGCATGTGCCTCATCTCGTACTTCATCAATTAGATCCAGGGCTAACCTTTGCCCTTCTTCATTTTCCTCAGCATTGAAAGCTTGAATCCTGGGGGGGAATGTGATATCTCTACGGGAACAACTGCTTCTGCATCATATGCTAACATGAAGGGAGTTGCTCCAGTTGTGACTCTACAGGTTAGTCCTATAGGCCCATAGTATTGGGAGTATTTGATCCACCCAGTTATTCCTTGACTTCTCGATCCTCTTCTCTAGTCCATCCAGGATTATTCGATTCGCCACTTTCGCTTGCCCATTGTCTTGCGGATGAGCCACAGAGGTGAATCGCAACTCAATTTCATTCTCCTCACAATACTTCTTGAATTCCTCATTGTTGAATTGTGTTCCATTGTCAGTGACTAGGATGCGGGGAATTCCATACCGACACATGATATTTTCCCACAGGAATTGTGCAACTTGCTTAGTTGTGATTTTGGCCAAAGGTTTGGCTTCAATCCACTTAGTAAAATAATCAATGGCTACAGTCAGGAACTTTCTTTGTGCCGAGGCTATGGGGAAAGGCCCCGGTATACCCATTCCCCACATAGCAAAGGGGATGGGCGAGTTGATGGAGGTCAGCATCTCGGGGGGTTGTCTAACGACTGGTGCGTGCTTCTGATAGCGGTCACACTTTTTCACATATTCTTTGGCATCAGCCATTATTTCTAGCCAATAGAAACCTAAACGGGTTATCTTATGAGCTAAGGCTCTGCCCCCCAAGTGTTGCCCATATATGCCTTCATGTACCTCTTCAAGAGCTAAGTGTGCCTCATCAGGCCTAAGACATCTTAAGTAGGGAACCACGAAAGATCTTTTATACAGAATACCATCTATCAATGAGTATCTTAGTGCTCGAACAACCAATTTTCGTGCTTCAGTAGCATCATTCGGCAACCAACCGGTTTGAATATGAGTCTTAATAGGATCTATCCATGACTCCCCCAGACCTATAGGAGATACAAGCTTAACATCAATGCTTCGTGTCTTCAGGACGCGGAAGTACACACTTCCTGAACTTTCTTCTATCTCAGATGAAGCAAACTTTGATAATGCATCTGCCTTAGCATTTTCATCCCTTGGAATGTGCTCAATATGGCATTCATCGAATTGGGTCATCACGGCCCTTACTAGGCGGACATACTTAGCCATCGTATCATCCCGTGCCTCAAACTCTCCCTTCACCTGGGATATGACCAGTTTCGAGTCTCCCCAGACTTTTAAGTTCTTGACTCTAAGTGTCCCTGCTAAGTCAAGACCAGCTATCAGAGCTTCATATTCTACCTCATTGTTTGTGGTTGGGAAGTCTAAATTCATGGCATACTCAATTAAGAACCCATCAGGGCTTTGTAAAACCAAACCTGCCCCACGTGAATTTGTTTTTGATGCTCCATCAAAATAGAGAACTCATCCTTTTCTTTGTCCCCCTTATTAACTTCCTTGTCCTGAGGTATGGTATCTTCCTGTCCCCCGACTTCTTGGTTGCGTATGGTACATTCCACCACGAAGTCAGCCAATGCCTGGGCTTTTATTGCCGATCGTGGCTTATACTTGATGTCGAATTCCCCCAGCTCTGTTGCCCATTTGATCAGTCTCCCACTAGCCTTAGGACTATGGATTATATTTCTCAAGGGTTGATTTGTCAGAACCTAAATTTGATGAGCCTGGAAGTAAGGACGGAGCTTTCTTGAAGCCATTACCAGAGCTAAAGCAAAATTCTCAATAGTTGAATAATTCAACTCAGCTCCATGCAGAATTTTGCTAACATAATATAGGGGTTTCTGGATTTTCAGTTCCTCCTTAACCAATACAGCGCTCAAGGCATTCTATGAAATGGCCAGGTACAAGTATAAAACTTCATTCAAAGCTGACTTGGCTAACAATGGGGCCAAGGCCATATATTTCTTTAACTCCTCAAATGCCTTCTGGCTTTCTTCATTCCATACAAAATCCTTAATGTTCTTTAAGGACTTGAAGAACGATAAGCACTTGTCTCCTGACTTGGAGATGAATCGTCCCAGCGCGGCAACGCTTCCTATGAGCTTCTGAACATCCTTGACAGTTTTTTGTGGCTCCATGTCCAGGATTGCCTTTATTTTATCGGGGTTTTCCTCGATCCCTCTCTTGGAGACCATCAATCCCAAAAATTTCCAGATCCTACTCCGAAAGCACACTTCATAGGATTTAACATCATCTTGTGGTACCTCAGGACCTCAAAAGCTTCCCTCAAATGGGTTATATGATCAGTCTTTACTAGACTCTTGACTAACATGTCATCAACATAGACTTCTATAGTCTTGCCAATAAGATCCTTAAAAATTTTATTTACGAATCTTTGATAGGTGGCTCCTGCATTCTTAAGACCAAATGCCATAACAAGATAACAATAAACACCAAAGTCAGTGATGAATGATACCTTTGGAATGTCATTCTTGTGCATCTTAATCTGATTGTATCCACTAAATCCATCCATGAAGCTCAGCATCTCATGCCCAGCAGTGGCATCTATCAAAGTATCAATCCTTGGCAACGGAAAACAGTCCTTAGGGCATGCATCATTCAGATTAGTGAAGTCTATACCACCCATCATTTTCGATTGGCCTTCTTCACCATTATCGGGTTTTCTAACCATTCAGGAAACTGTATCTCCTCAATGAAACCAGCCTCTAAGAGCTTCTCAACCTCCTGTTTTATAGCTTCTTGCCTTTCTGGAGCAAAACTTCTTTTCTTTTGTTTCATTGTCTTCCGATTCGGGTCCACATTCAGCTTGTAAGTAATCAGTTCCGGGACTATGCCTGGCATATCAGCTGCTGACCATGCAAATACGTCACTATTTTCTTGCAAAAATTTCACCAACTTCCCTCAAAGGGGCTTCTCGAGCGTGGCTCCAATAAAAGTCACATTCTCAGGATCTTCGGGGGCTAAAGGAATTGAAACCAAGTCTTCTGCTGGCTTTCCTCTTTTCTCATCATTCTCTCGGATATCCAGATCTTCAATAGGAAGAACCTGCCCCCAACTCCATCTGCCCTCAAAGAGGCTACATAACAGCTTCTAGCCATTTTCTGATCTCCTGTCTCTTCCCCAATCCCATTCTGGGTGGGAAATTTCATAACTAAATGGTAGGAAGAAGGGACTGCATTGAAGGCATGTATCCCTGCTCTCCCCATGATAGCATTATAAGTTGAACTAGCCTTTACCACCACAAAGACCAACATCTGTGTTGCTTGCCTTGGTTCCTGACCTATGGTGGTTGGCAACTTGATTATCCCTTCTACGGGGCACTCTACTCCCGCAAATCCATATATCGGCATGTCGGTTGGGGTCAATTGGGAGTCGTTATATTCCCATCCTTAGAAAGGTGTCATGGACCAAAATATCCACCGAAGCACCATTATCCACAAGGACTCTCTTGACCGGGCTATTTCCTATTATCGGTGTTATGACCAGCGGATCGTCATGAGGAAATTTCACACCCTCTAGGTCAGAATCATCAAAAGCCAATGTCACTTTTGTCCTGGCCCTCTTCGGGGCTTCTCCAAAAATATGCATAACCTCTCTAGTATATGCTTTTCTGGAGTTCCTGGATAATCCAGCACCAGTTGGTCATCCAAAGATTGTGTTTATCACAGGCCCTCGAGGTCGCGGCCCTCCAAAAATTGCATTCATAACCGCTTCTCTGTTCTAGGGATTCCGCCCCTGATCATCTTGGTCCCTCCTACGATCTTCAAAGTTCTTTCTTCCATTGTTATTCCTATCCCCGCCTTCTCCAGTGTATTTGTTCATTCTTCCTTTTCAAATGAGGAACTCAATTTCATCTTTCAGTTGTCTACACTCATCGGTGTCATGACCGACATCTTTGTGAAATATGCAATACTTGCTCTTATCTAGCTTGGCAGGATCAGCCTTCAAGGGCTTAGGCCAAGGAATATCTGGATCTTTCTCGATTTCCATCAAGATCTGGCTTCTAGGAATATTCAGTTTAGCGTATTCAGTGAACTTTTGCCCAGGTCCTCCCTTCTTGGGGGTTGAATCATGGTTTTGCTCGATTCTAGGATACTTGTCCTTAGCGATATATTCCAGGTCAGTTTTCCGCTTCTTACCTCCAGTGGGCTTATTATTCACTACGGTCTTCCTCATGCTCTCTTCCACCTTGATGTACTTCCCTGCCCTATCCTGGAGCTGCAACATGCTTTTAGGGGGGCGTTTGGCCAAGGACATCTTGAAAAACTCATCCCTAGTTCCTTGTTGCAGTGCTATCATTGCGACCTTGTCATCAAGGTCCGGGACTTTTAAAGCTTCCTTCATAAAAAGATTCAAGTAGTCTCTTAAGGATTCCTTTGCTCCCTGCACAATGCTCATGAGGGATGCTGAACTTTGCTCATGCACTCTCCCACTGATAAATTGCTTAATAAAAGCATGACTTAATTCTCTGAAGGGCCCAATAGAGTTTGGGGGTAAACGACTATACCACCTTTAAGCCATACCCGACAGGGCTTGAGGAAAGGCCCGACACTTAATAGCATCATTCACGGGCTGCAACAATAGTGCATTAGAGAATGTCCTAACATGATTAGCGGGATCTCCCGTGGTATCATAAGCTTTGATAGTTGGCATCTTGAACTTCCTTGAGATATGGGCATTTATTTTTTCTTCAGTGAAGGGCGGAGTAGGATCATTAGGATCTCCAAGGGGAAGAAGATTGCTAGGATCAGCCATTGGGACAACAGCCCTTCTCCGTGTCGGTCCATCTAGGTCTATGATAGGTGGAGGATTTCTCCCCCTAGGAGGTAGTGGGGGTCTGGTGGTCTGGTGCGCCTCCAAGTCGCGCTTCAGCCTTTAAATCTCAGCCTCGTGAGCCCTGATCCTTTTCTGCACTTTTTGGGGATTCATCCCTTGGGTGCTTCTAGGACGTTGGCTACCATCAGCCATCGGTTCTTTGCCAGCACGTCTCCTTCTTGGGGCTACTTCATCATCCGAAGATTCAGAGTCTCTCTCAGTGTAAGGGCCAGAAAATTCCTGATCCTCAGGGATAGGAGCCAAACCTCGTATGTAGGGGGCTATCGCCCCCGTGCTTTACTCCGTCCAGCATGTCCACTTCCTCCAACCTCGGGGTAAAGGGGCATCCCATAAGGGGGGTTAGTAGTCACAACAGTTGAATATTTGTATCCAATGGGTCGAGAATTCATAGGTGCATGTAGTTGTTGAACTTGGGGATTCGTACCTTGAATAGCCGAGGGAATCATCCCTTGTGGCCGAGGTTCAGTTACCCTTATCTGGGCTTCTCCTTGGGTGGCTGCATAAGTTGAATGAAGAGGTACCTCCACGGTTGACGAAATCACTTGGGTTGTCCCTGATGGCGTTCCTTCCTCAAGAGCTCTAATTGTTCTCCGTGTTCTCGCAATGGTTGTTGTGCTTTCCCACAGACGGCGCCAAATGTTATGGACTAAAAACTAAGCTATATGATTGCTGTATTTATAACTAAGGAACGTGAGCTTCAAGGCTTGCTTTGACTGCTCTTGTGTTTCGTGACTCAATCTGCCTTAACAAGATGCCTATGTGCCTTGCTGATTGCCAAGGATCAAGTCAAAAAATGTAGTTCTGATTTGTGGGGTGAGGCCCCTTATATAGATGTTGGTGGTCCTTGAATTGGACTTGGTATAGGAGACTTGGTAGCCAAGTCTTAGAATTAGAATGGACTTTGGAGTCCTAAATAGTAGGAAATTGATTCCTTATCCTTCCAGGTTCCTTAGAGGCTAATCTGCAAGGATTTATGTCCTTATTGGGACTCTTCTCAACAGCTAATTTTTCCCTTATTAATTATTTACGAAATTAATTAATATTCAGGATTTTTGGGCCTTCTTTGTTCCATCAGGCCTGATCCATGTGTTAACCTTTTTGGTCTGAATGTCATACATCTTCTTATTGGGCCTAGTAGCCCAAATCATGTATAATTAATATAATATTTAATTTACACAATCAGGATTCATTTATCCCTATCACATATATTTTATAAAGATGGAGTAATCAAAAGTATACTTGACATATTATTTTATATCTCAAGTCAAGTATACATAGTTGATATTTAATATTCTTATTTGAATATTATATTATCTTGTGGGCTAGTACCGTAACATACTAGTTTAACCTATCTTTTTTCTATACTTATTGTTTTGTAGATTGTCTTATTAGTTTTGTAGTGAGATGAAGTGACGTGAGGTGATTCTCGTTCTAAGACCCAAGTCCTATATGTACTAACGGGGAGTTAGTAGTATTTGCACCGTGAAGAAGAGGAAAGACCCAAGACCGGATCATTAAGATCCAAGACCAACAAAAGCTAAGGAAGCCAAGTCCACACAAGGGTTCTACATCAACTTTGAAGAAATAGCGGGGAGTTATTGTCTAAGATAAGTTGTGTAGGTATTACATTTATTTTGAGGTGGTGACCCATGTGTTATGCACAAAGACAAATATTTATAAGGGTGTAAAGGCTTCTCCACCTACTAAAGGTGCAAGTTTATTATAAGATAAAATCCCGAGTCTAGGAGAGGAGCTCTGGGACTGGAGTAGGGGTGAGCGAATCTATTAGAGGTTGCGCCATCGCGAACCAGGATAAAATCTCCGTGTGGTATTTTCTTTCCTTGCACTTTATTTTCCACACATATAAACTGCATAACCACTCGGTAAAGTTTTAAAAAGGGATAAATTATTTTAAAATGCCACAATAATTTTTAAATTGGTAATTAAGCTATTCAACCCCCCTTCTAGCTTAAAATAGCCCCCTTACGGGACCTATCGGAAAGTATCCACCAGATTTATATATATATATATATATATATATATATATATCAGATTGAGAACTCTGTGATGCTTTGAGTAGCACATAGCTGCTTTACAAGTGAACAAACAAACTACAGAGAAATTCTTAACGAGTACAGCTTTATCTATCTCTCTGAAAAATGTGCTTGCTTAGTTAGTTGTTCTACTTGCTACACTTGGTTTATATATCACCAAGTTACATAACAGTAAGACAAGATAATAAAACAAAACTATATCTAGTCTAACTTCACGCTTTTTCATTACTCTATTCCAGCATCTTTGAATGTCTTCTTAGTTGCATGAAAATGGTAATGCTTCTTTGTTCTCTTAAAACCTGTAATTAGGCTGCCATATTCTATTTGTATACAATCAACGCATGTGACTGTCAAGTCTTTATCAGCTGCTCTTTTGAATTTTAACATCCGTTGAAACTTCATTAGATCATTCGTTGAAGCTTTGTAGATCATCCGTTGAAGCTTTATGTGAGCATCAGTTGAAGCTTGACTGAACATCCGTTGAAGCTTTTTGAAACATCCGTTGAAACTATTTTCTTGATAGTTAACTCCATTTCACTTATACAAGATTACAAGGCATCATCTATTTCCAATTGACCAACCTATCTTGCGTATCAATCTAGTAGTTAACATGACTTAATCATTTCTCAGAAATCTAGTTCACTAAGCTTACACAAGTATGCAGAAATGTGCTACTAAACTTATTTACATAAGCTACTCTTTCAACGGATAGTGAAAGTAAGCATCCATTAAAAGCTGCAACATCACTAAGTTAAATATACTAAGGTGTTTTGTTTATCTTATCATCAAGTTCACAACATATTCCTAACAATCTCCCCCAATTTATGTCTACTGGAATTGTAGCCATAAACTAAGAGAAACTTGATAACAAAACATCCTAATGTACAGATTGAGATATAGTAGATAAAACTAATAAGTGCTACAAATTTTTATTGAAAATTGAACAAAGCAAAGTTTTCAAAGAGTTCTCACAATCATTATCAAGATGCTCCTCTAGATGAGCAGATGGTTCTATTTCCTTGATTGTCTAGATTTCTTCCCAAGCTTCCTGTTATTTTCTTCTATTTGATTTTGGAGTTGTATATGGAATTCAAGTTCTTTAGCATCTGACAGATCCAGTTTTTCTTGCATTTCCAATAGAGTCTCATTGCTAGAAATACTCAATTGGTCAGCCAGTCTGAAGAAGCTTCTAACACCCTTGTCATCCTTGAATTCCATCAGCCAATAAGGCCTCAAATGCACTCTATTTCCTATGAAGGGAATTGATAAAGTTTTTGGGAGTGCATCTTTGGCTTTATTACTCCTTAGATCTTCTATCTTCTTTAGGACCAATCTCCTTGCAGTTACATTAAAACAAATTTTTTTCTTGAAGGATGAGAAGACCTTTATCAGTATAGGTTGGCTTTCTTGAAGAATCCTGTGAAGAGGCCATGTGATCTCTTTCCCTCCCATGTACTTAAACACTAGTCTTTCAGGAAGATGTATGTGAGCATCAATTCATCTTCCCTCTTCCAATTCATCCAAGTAGAGATTTATATTAGAAAATTCCTTGATGTCACAGATGTAGAATAGATCTCCCTTGTTGACAGTTGGTTGAGTTTTGGATAAGGCTTTGGTTCTGAGAGTCACAGGCTTGACCTTCTTGGTTTCTCTTATCTTTGTTTTCTTTGGCTTGTTAAAGATAGTTAAATTGAGTTCAAGATTTGGCAAACTTTCCCAGCCTATTGGCTCATCCTTGGGAATTATAGGCTCATCATGAAAATTCTTTATTGGATCCACCTCGAATTCCTCATGTACCACTGAGGGCTTGGATGTTTGAGTTGAAGTTGTAGGCTGTGTGGGAATGTAGTCTTCCATTTCCTCATCACTGAAGTCCAATTTTCTTTTGGAATGAAGCTTGTATCTGAATTTTCTTTTCTGTTGAGGTTCATTTTGCATTCTCTGATCTTGAGCTTCAGTAATCACAGGTGGTTTCTCAGAATTCTCAGTTGTAGTTTTCACAGCTTTAAGTTTGGCCAAGATAGCAGCTTGCTTCTTTTTTTGTTTGAGCTTTTTAGCATCTAAGGCAACCTGCTTCTTTTTTCGCTTAATTCTTTCCTTTTCTTCCTTCTTGGCTTCTACAAACTGAGGGTGTCCAGCCACCACACAGATTTTCTTACCATTCCTGTAGATATTGGCAATTCTTCTTTTCAGCACTGAATCAGTTGGATCTTTGAAGAATGCAATGGACCTTGCCAATAGCTTCTTTTCATCTGGCCTTGGTGTCTCAAACATAAGATCCACATGATTTTTTCTGAGAACTTTGGATAGTTCTTTTTAGGCTTCAAATCCAGATTGGCCTTTGGAGACTTGATGCATGAAGGTTGGCCCTTTTTCAAGCTACCTAGACTCATTTCATTCACAGAGATTTGTTTGACTTATGAGTGGTGATGAAAGATCTTGTCTGGTTTCTGTATCTAACCAAATTTCTTCTAAATTTCTTCATCTATTTTTTTCCACTTGTCATCCAATTCCTTCTCAACAACTGCAATATCAAGCATCTTGAGATTTGTCTTTGAATCAAGCTTAGCAGCTGCTATTGGGATCAGATCAATGTTGTCCAATACTGGTGGCTTTGGTAATGTAATTTCTGAAACTATTACTTGGCTGATTTGAACATTTAACTCATGCTCCCCCTCACTAGTTTGCCTTCCTTGACTAACTGGGATGATTGAATATTTCTCCCCCTTTTTGTTATCATCAAGTAGAGTGGAGGTAGAAGTCTGTGCAACCACCAGCTTTTGAAGCAACTGAGTTTGCTATGCTTTATGTAGATGAATAGCTGTGAGAGAGGATTCTACTGCTTCTAGTCTTGTGTCCAAGGAATCCACTTTAGTTGCAAGATTAAAATTCTTCCTCAACTGTCTGTTGATGTGAAGCACTATTGTATCTGGAAATTTAGCATCCAATCTTTCAGAGACATCCTTCTTGACTTGGTCAATCTCTGTTTTGATTGAAGTGACATCTTGATTGTGTGGAAGAGCTTGTATTTGATGTAGTTGTAGAGAGTTGAGGTGTGATCGTAGAAGCTTCTTGGTGCTAGCATTAGTAGTGTGGCTTGAAGAGCAGTGTGTGTCTGTTGAATGATGTGAAAAAGAGTTGTCTTGAAATGTTGCTCATCACACTCTTTAGAAAACACCCAAGGTGGAATGTTTAATCTAGAGCTAGCGCCTGCTTCTCCCCCTATGTCCATGAAATGAAATCTTCCTCATCACCATCTTCATCTCCAAAGAACTCTTCAGACTCACCAGTTCCATAGTCAACATCATCACCAGCTTTAGGTGGCATGGCTGTGATGACATCCTTTGCTTTTTCCATTAAAGCAGTTGTATGCACCAAGTTAAGCATCTTTTCAGCAACCACATTGTCCTGTTCAGCTAGAACTTGATATGTTTCCAAAGGGTGAGTAAATGCCTCAGCTTCAAAAGGTACAGAGTCTAAAATAGCTTGATATTCTTGCTGAATTAGTTGTCTCTTGTCAGCCTTGTTGACATCCATTAACTCACTTACAATGGGCTTTTCCCATTCATTTGTACCTTCTTTTCTCTCATTTTCTCTCTATTCTTGTATCAAGGGATCCCCCTGGCTCACCACCCTCACACCCTCACCTTCACCTACTAAGGTGAAATTCCTCTCACTCTCTTTTTCCAAGCTGAAAGAAATAGCCTGCATGATTTCACTCCTCTCATCTCCTTTTGCCTGGGAGCAACCCAGCCTCTCACTTAATTCACTCCCTTCCCTCAGTTCTAAGAGTGATTGTACTACTACTAGGTCATCTGCACTTCTGACAATTGTTGAGATTTGAAGTGGTGCAGTGACTGTCAACGGATGAGGAACATCCGTCGAAGTAGTAGTTTTAAGTGTCAACGGATAACTGTTATTAAGCACATCCGTTGAAGGACAATCACTTATCAACGTATGAACAATATCCGTCAAGATAGAAGAAATGAGTGAGTTTGGAGTGCAAACTTCTGTTGCATCCGTGGTGATTGATTTGAGATTTTGCACAGATGTTTCAGTAGACTCCGAAAAAATGGCAAGTGAGCCAACAAATCATCTAAAAGATGATGCTTACTTGTTTGGATTTTTGGCTTCTCCAAGAGAGTTGAAGATGGAGAATTTGGAAGTGATGTATGAATCATATCTACATCTAGTGAGTGTGTGGATGAATTTGGTGTTTTAGGTGCTTCTATGATTAATGAATTTGGTTGTGACTCCATATTTGTTGGAGCCACATCAAGCTGACTTTGAGATGGTGCATGTACTGAGTCTTGGACTGCAGTAGGCAATGTGTGTGCACCCTGTGTATACCCAGTTGGTTTATATTTCTTCTTTATGGCATATGTTTGGGGTGAGATAGTGTCCCTTACCCTCTTGGACTATGCTCTTGGCTGAAAGTTTTGTTCAATAGTTACATCCTTTTGGGAGGATGCAGCTAGCAATGAGCTTAAATCCTTTTTAAGCACTGCAGTTTGTTGGGAAACTGCAGTGTGGATGGGCTGGGAAATACTCACCTCTCCAACCTTATTCTTAGGGCTTCTTTGATGTTCACCCTTTCCCTCACCTAACACACTCACCTTCACACTCCCCTCTTGGTGTTTGGTAGATTTTGCAACTGGTTTCTTTTGAGAGAAACCAGAGGGGGCTTTCTTTGATTTTTAATTATAAATTTTAGGTTTAGTGGCTTGGGCAGGTATCTGTTTGGTCACATTCACATATGCCATTGCTACTGTTGAAGGCAAAGAAATAGGTTGAGTAGTGGTAGAGACATGAATAGTTACCTCACTTACCTGAGGCTGCTCCATGATTGGCATGTATACAAGTGCAACATCCTTATGATGATTAGCCATGGTCAAGTCATCGATAATTCTCCTCTCTTGGACCCAACAATCTAACTTGTTTGTTGGGTTCTCAATGATGAGGTTCTCAGAAAAAAATTACCTAGCATCATTAAAAATCTAGCATAATAGATATTCTTAGACCTCTTCTTGATATCTACTAACTTACTCCCTATCTCAAACATGACAGAAGTGCTGAAATTAAAGTATTTATCACTAAGAAGCATATAGAGCATGTTAACTAGTGAGTAAGATACAACATCAAAATTATTGACCTTACCAGAAAATACTTTAATAAAAGAGTCAAACAAGAAACTCCATTCTTTTCTAAGGCCTAATCTTCTAACTTCACCTAACTTAGTGGCAGTTAGAGCATAACCCATATAGACTAGCATGTTACTCACATCAGTGTCTGTGTGTGGAGCAAGTGTGTTATTTTCATGCAATTTAAAGCACTTTTCAATTACATCACAGTTGACACAGTGTTCATTACCTTTGAGAGTGAAGGTAATATTCTTGTCATTGGAGCTAAACACTGTAATAGTCCAGATTTCCTCAACAACTTCACAATAGATGGTTGGGGATTCAAGCATGGCATAATTCAATTTGCAGTTTAACATCAAGTTCATCATCTTGTGATAGTCTTCAGATGCCGGTATCTGCTTGTTCACTAAAGCTACAAAGTTGTTCTTTTCATAGATAAAGCCAGTTGAGGACATAAGCTTGACTACGGGTGCCATTTTTGTGATTGAGTTTAGTTGCAGAGAGAAAGTATTCGCTTTGGAGAAGAAGGTAGTTAGAGAAATTGTTTTGAGAATGATAAAAAAGGATAAAAATGAATTTAGCTTTTATACTATCTCAGAAATAAACTGTGAAAAGTAATAAAGTAAAATAAGTAACCAATCAAAGTAGCCCAAAATAACAGTTTAAAAATTATAAAAACTGTCAAAATTCTAAGATTATCCGTTGAAATATACATACACGCTGTAAGTAATTTCGATAGGTAATGTTCAGAGTCAACGGCTAAGATTGAGACACTTCGACGGATGATAATAAAATATGCAGAGTAATAGTTGATACTTTGACAGATGATGTGTTTCAACTGATATTCATTCTCAACGGATAATGAACATCCGTCGAGATACAAATTCTGACTTGGTCAAAATTTTATCAAGAAAGGAAACATCAATTTTAACTCTGGCTACATTACAACTTGCAAAATTATCAAATATGATTTAAGAGTAATTAAGCATACCTAACTCACTTACTAACCTAGAGAAGGTGGATTTATCAAGTGGCTTGGTAAAGATATCTGCAAGTTGCTTCTCACTTAGAACAAAATGAAGTTCCATGGTACCATTCATTACATGCTCCCTAATGAAGTGGTACTTGATGCCTATGTGATTTGTTCTTGAATGTTGTACTGGATTTTCAGTGATGGCAATTGCACTTGTGTTATCACAGAAAATTGGAATTTTGTCCACTTGCATACCATAGTCCAGCAATTGTTTTTTCATCCATAAAATCTATGCACAACAACTACCAGCAGCAATATACTCAGCTTCAGCTGTAGAAGTAGAAACTGAATTTTCTTTTTATTGAACCAGGATACTAGGTTGTTTCCTAGAAATTGATAGGTTCATGTTATACTTTTTTCTGTCTATTTTACAACCTGCATAATCTGCATCTGAATAACCAGTTAGATCAAAACCAGAATCTCTAGGGTACCAAATGCCAAGTTTTGGTGTTCCCTTGAAATATCTGAAAATTCTCTTAATAGCTACTAAGTGAGATTCTCTAGGATCAGCCTGAAATCTAGCACAAAGATAAGTAGCAAACATTATATCTGGCCTACTAGTTGTTAAGTATAAAAGTGAGTCAACCATGCCTCTATAGCTTGAAATATCCATAGACTTTTCAGTAGTGTTTAATTCAAGTTTTGTTGCAGTGGCCATGGGAGTTTTTGCGGATGTGCAATCCATTAGATCAAACTTCTTTCAAAGATCATAAATATATTTGGTTTGACTAATGAATATTCCATCACTAACTTAACTTCTAAACCAAGAAAGTAAGTTAGTTCTCCCATCATGCTAATTTCATACTTACTTTGCATCAATTTGGAAAACTTTTTGCTAAGTTTTTCATTTATAGAGCCAAATATAATATCATCTACATAAATTTGAACAAGTATACTAGAGTCATTAACATTTCTAAAGAATAGAGTTTTGTCAACAGTAACTCTTGTGAAGTGATTTTCTAAGAGAAACTTTGACAAAGTATCATACCAGGCTCTAGGTGCTTGCTTCAATCCATAAAGTACTTTCAACAGATAATAGACATATTCTGGAAAATATGGATCTTCAAAACCAGGAGGCTGACTGACATAGACTTCCTCCGCCAAATCCCTATTCACAAAGGTACTTTTGACATCCATTTGATAGACTTTAAAATTAGCATAGGCTGCATAGGCTAAGAAAATTCTTATGGCTTCAAGTCTTACAACAGGAGCAAAAGTTTTATCAAAATCTATTCCTTCTTGTTGATAGTAGCCCTTAGCAACCAATCTAGCTTTGTTCCTGACAACTATGCCCTTTTCATCCATCTTGTTTCTGAATACCCATTTGGTGTCAATTGGATTCTTTCCTTTAGGCTTGGGTACCAGCTTCCATACCTTGTTCCTTTCAAATTGGTTTAGCTCCTCCTGCATAGCTAAAATCCAATCAGGATCCAACAGAGCTTCTTCTACCTTCTTTGGTTTTTCTTTAGAAAGAAAATTGCTATACAGAAATTCTTCTTGAGTTGCTTTTCTTGTTTGAACTCTAGAAGATGCATCACCAATAATGAGCTCAAAAGGGTGATCTCTAGTCCATTTTCTCTATTGTGGTAGATTAGCTCTAGATGAATAGGCCTCATTGTTGTCTTGATGAATATTAGAGTTTTGATGATCAGAAACTCCCCCTGAGTTTATGGATCTTCGATGTGAAGAAGGGGTTCTTTCTGATTGTGATCTTATTTGACTCCCAAATCTTATTGAGGGATCAACAGATGTTGTTCTTTCCTTGTCGACGGATGATGTTCTCTGCCTGTCGACGGATGATGCAGATAGTCTTTCAATGGATGACGCACTTGGTCTTTCGACGGATGTTAAGTTATGTGCTTCATTAGTTATAGACTTTTCTGTATTGTCTTTGGATATTGGTTCTTGATCACTATCATCATCACTATCTTCACAGATCATCTCCACATTGTCAAATTTGAGGCTCTCATGGAAATCTCCATCTTGCAGTCCTTCAATCTTTTTATCATCAAACACAACATGTACTGATTCCATAACAATATTGGTTCTTAGATTGTAGACTCTATATGCTTTTCCAACAGCATATCCAACAAAAATTCCTTCATCTGCTTTAGCATCAAACTTTCCATGTTGATCAATTTGGTTTCTTAAGATATAGCATTTACAGCCAAAGTTATGTAAGAAATTTAGAGTTGGCTTCCTATTCTCGAACAGTTGGTAGGGTGTCATGGATTTTTCTTGATTAACTAAAGAAATATTCTGATTGTAGCATGCAGTATTCATAGTTTTAGCCCAAAAATATGTTGGCAACTTTGATTCTTCTAGCATTGTTCTTGCAGTTTTAACAAGAGATCTGTTTTTCCTTTCCACCACTCCATTTTGTTGTGGAGTTCTAGCTGCAGAGAACTCCATTGTCACTCCTGATTCTTCTTATTTTGAAGTCAAGATGATTGTTGACTTGCCTTATGTGATTGATGATGATTTCACTAGCTTCATCTTTGAACTTTAGAAAATATGTCCAAGAGAACTTTGAGAAATAATCTACAATTATTAGGCAATATCTTTTCCTTGAGATGGACAACATATTGACTGGTCCAAACAAATCCATGTGCAACAGTTGCAAAGGTTCTTCAATTTTTGAATCAAGCTTCTTTCTGAATGATGCTTTAATTTGCTTTCCTTTCTGGCAGGCATCCCACAATCCATCCTTAGTAAACTCCACTTGAGGAAACCTCTAACCAATTCTTTCTTGAGTAGCTCATTCATGGTTTTGAAGTTTAGATGTGACAGCTTCTTGTGCCATAGCCAACTTTCATCTTGACTTGCTTTACTGAGAAGATAAGTTACTGATTCTGCATTTGATGGGTTGAAATCAGCTAGGTACACATTTCCTTTTCTCACTCCAGTGAGAACCACTTTGTTGCTCTTCTTGTTGGTCACAACACAGGCTTCTGAATTGAAAGTGACTGAGTTGCCCTTATCACAAAGTTGGCTGATACTTAACAAATTATGCTTGAGTCCATTCACTAGGGAAACCTCTTTATTGATGATATTATCCTTTAAGATCAAGCCATATCCCACAGTATAAGCCTTGCTGTCATCTCCAAAAGTAATACTTGGGCCAGCTCTTTCCTTGAACTCAATGAGCAGGGCAGAATCTCCAGTCATGTGCCTTGAGCAACCACTATCTAGATACCAAAGATTCTTTCATTTTTGCTGCACACATGAAAATCAAATCAAGTTGATTTTGGTACCCAAGTTTACTTGGGTCCTGCCTTGTTAGCTTTTTTCTTTGGTTTTTTAGGTTTGACCTCATTTGACTCGGAGATTTTAGATTCATCCTTAGTCATTTGAGTTGAACCTTTGAAACCAGCCATTAACATAGAATTATCAGGCATATTTTGGTTTACATGAAAAGGCATGCTATTTGCAAATATGTTATTCCAGTAAGGCATAATAATGGCGTTTGAGGCATACTAAATGCAACATCATAAGGATTAGGTGCAAATGGCATATTAGCAAATTGTGCATTCATATTTTGAGCAGGCATAACACTCATAGGCATGGCAGTCATGTTGGGAAAAGAAAAGGTGCAGACATGGGGGTAGGCATAGCATTCTTGCAATTAACAGACAAATGATTAACACTACCACACTTAACACAGATTTTTCTTGGTGCATATTTATCAGGTGTGTAGTTTTTTTGTTTGTTAATTCCTACCTTCCCATTCCTATTGTTTTTCCTATCAGATTCTATTTTAACCTCAATCTTTTCTAATATGTCATTCAGTTGCTTAATAGAAAGATGCCCAACATTAACTCTCGTTTCTTTTCTCACTTGACTTGATTCTCCTGGAACAAAGTTTTTATAAACTGATCCATATTTCTCATTCAACTTAGATAGCTTAGCTTTGTTAACTGGATTTTCCTCAGTCGACGGATGTGGTTCCTTGTCTTTCGATGGATAGTTCATTTTGTCTTTCGAGGGATAAGATTCATCATCTGTCGAATCCACATTCGTTGACAGTCCTTCAATTAAATTGGACTCAAGCTTCGCTTTACTCTTTTTCCAGGATGCATCATAAAAGGACTTTATACCTTGAACCTTAGTAATTTGAACATGAACATCCCTAGATGATTTCCATGCCTTGATCAGTTCCTGTTCTCATTCAAGCTACTTCTTTAAAATCTCTTCTTTCTTCAAGGACTCAGTTAATTCATCCTTAGCAATCTTACACTTAATTCTCAATTTTTCAAATTCAATAAACTGAGACTCTAGCACATTGTTCCTCTCACTTAAAAACAAACTATTTTCTTTAATTTTAGCATTTTCCTTAGTGAGGGACTTAAGTGAGGGACTTAAGGATGTGGTTCCTTGGCTTAACTGATCTTCATTTTTAGCTAACATCCCTTTACCCTTGCTTTCACAGACCTTTGATGTAGACTCAACACCTTCTACATTCATCTCTTTCTCCTTTTCCAACTCAGCAACAAGTGCAATGGGTCCTCCCTTCTTCCTTCCTTTCTCCATCCTTTCATCTTGCTATATTTCAAGCTCATAGGTTTTCAGGATTCCATACAGTCTTTCCAAGGTGAACTCCTTGTAATCTTGTAAATTTCTCAATGAGACTGTCATTGGCTTCCACTCTTT
Source organism: Apium graveolens (assembly GCF_009905375.1). NCBI lineage: Eukaryota > Viridiplantae > Streptophyta > Magnoliopsida > Apiales > Apiaceae > Apium > Apium graveolens. The sequence continues at coordinate 302,226,022 of NC_133648.1, read as the reverse complement.
TGGGAGAAATCTAAGGAACTTGAGATTAAAGCCTTTTGTCTGATAGACTCTTTCATGCAGTTTTAGAGCATTCAGTAGTTTCTAAAACCTACTAAAAATATCAGTGAGTGACTCACTTTCTTCACAGTGAAAATGCTCATATTGCTGAATTAAGAGTTGAATCTTGTTCTCTCTTACTTGCTCAGTACCATCACAAACAATATGTATTGTGTCCCAAACCTCTTTGGCTATTTTACAGTTAATGATGTTATCAAACATATCACCATCAACACTATTAAACAGTATGTTCATGGCCTTCTTATCTTTCCTGACTTGTTCAATGTCTGGATCAGGCCATTCATGCCTAGGTTATGGAACTGATGGTTCATTCCCTGTAGCAGCTCTCATAGGGACATGAGGACCTCTTTTAATGCAATCCATATAAGCTTCATCTTGAGAAAGAAGATGCAGGTGCATCTTCACCTTCCAGTGGTGATAGTTGTCTTTATCCAGAAATGGAATTTTAACTCCAACATCCTTTTTGTTCATCTTGTTGATTGTTGTGATCTTTACACTCTTTGTACTTCAAGAGCTAGCTCTGATACCAATTGTTATTCCCTAACAATACAACAAGAATTACAGAAGGGGGTTGAATGTAATTCTGGCTTCTTTTTGAGATTTTCAAATTTTTCTAACTTAATATATATAACAGTGTTTGATTTGCAGTAATGCGGAATGGAAGAATAATAGAAATCAAAACACTAAGTAATAAAACACAAAGCTTTAAAACTTTCCGGTGGATTTGAAAGTATCCACCAGCGATATATATATATATATATATATATATCAAATTGAGAACTCTGTGATGCTTTGAGTAGCACACAGATGCTTTACGAGTGAACAAATAAACTACAGAGAAATTCTTAACAAGTATAGCTTTATTTATCTCTCTGAAAAATGTGCTTGCTTAGTTAGTTGTCCTACTTGCTACACTTGGTTTATATATCACCAAGTTACATAACAGTAAGACAAGATAATAAAAAAAAAATATCTAGTCTAACTTCATGCTTTTTCATTACTCTATTTCAGCATCTTTGAATGTTTTCTTAGTTGTATGAAAATGGTAATGCTTCTTTGTTCTCTTAAAACCTGTAATTAGGTCGCCACATTCCATTTGTATACAATCAACGCATGTGACTGTCAAGTCACTATCAAATGCTCTTTTGAATTTGAACATCCGTTGAAACTTCATTAGATCATCCGTTTAAGCTTTGTAGATCATTCGTTGAAGCTTTATGTGAGCATCCATTGAAGCTTGACTAAACATCCGTTGAAGCTTTGTGAAACATTCGTTGAAACTATTTTCTTGACAGTTAACTCCATTTCACTTATACAAGATTACAGGGAATCATCTATTTACAATTGACCAACCTATCTTGCATATCAATCTAGTAGTTAACATGACTTAAACATTTCTCAAAAATCTAGTTCACTAAGCTTACACAACTATGCAAAAATGTGCTACTAAACTTATTTACATAAGCTACTCTTTCAATGGATAGTGAAAGTAATCATCCGTTGAAAGCTACCAAATCACTAAGTTAAATCTACTAAGGTGTTTTGTTTATTTAATCATCAAATTCATAACATATTCCTAACACTAATTGAGGTACCCCATCTCCAGCATCAGTATTTAGCAAATCATCAGGAATTGGAGCTGTGTAAGAATCAGTTGCTTCAGAAACTATCATGCCATCAACATTTAATTTTAAATCTTCAAGAATAGTGTCCATGCGAGGTGGAGCTTCAATATTTATCTCCAAGACCTCAGTACCAGTTGACTGCTGTGGTGATTCTGCAATGATGGGTTCATCTTGAATGGACTATTTTGCATCAACATCAACAACAGGAATAAGGAGAATAATAAAAGGTAGAATGATAGATTGAGTGGACTGTCCTTCAGCAAGAATAGGGATTGTTGCAGTGGATGACAGAGAGATGTGAGTGGACTGCAGTAAAATATCAGTACTTAGACCTTTATGGAGAATATCAACACTTGGTACATCAGAGTTTATCCGAGGGTCTACAAATTGTTGTTCAGTACTTAGACCTATATGGAGAATTTCTTTGGTTTTTTTCTCTCATTCACACATGAAATGTTCAGATATTATCCTACAGAAATAAGAGGTGCCTGAGAAGATTTTTCTATGATCATATGACTAGAGGTATTCCTTTGTAAAGGTCTAATCACATTCATGTCATCAGGATTTATACTAGAAGTAAATGCTGATAATACAGAATCAGTATTTAAATTAAATACTAATAAATATAAATCATTATTTATACCGTATGCTTCTAAAGGATCAGCTTCGGTGTACACATCCAAAGGTTGAACTGAGAGAAGTTTAGCTTATGCGCGTGTTGGATGTACCCTTCCTTCAGGATCAATGGCTAAGATAACTGGGTCAGGAGTTAAGCCTTCACTACCACTTTGAGATAGTGGTTCTTTTGGGGCTAGAAATTCAGGAGTTTCTGGATGACTTTGACATTCAGGTTTTTGTGGACTCCTCTCCTCAGATTCAGTTTCTAACTCCCGTGCTGCTCCAAATTTGAAACAAGCTTTATGCTTAGAAGTATGCCTCTGAATAGACCTGTAAATGTTTCTCACTTTGGCAGCTTTAGATATTATCTTTGCAGTTGCTTCATAATGCCATTCTTGAATGGACTTTTCAGCAAGAGGCTCCATTTGTTCAATATCTGTTGCACTACTTTGAAGTACACGTTCTTGTATGACAAGATCAGTATTTGCAGTAGCTGCTATATCCCTTTATGATACAGGTTCTTGTGTGCTTGATCTAGGAAACAGTCTTTGCTTTTGTAGCATCCTGACAGATTTCTCTACATGCTCATGATTGATCTTCCACACTCTTTTCCTCTTTGTTGGAGAATCAATAATTGTCACAGGTGCATCAGTAATTTGGATAGTCCACTGACCAGTACCAGCATTTGACTGATGATCAATATTTGCACCCTTTATCTCCTCAACAATCTCTTTCTTAATCTGTATCAGATTTTGAGCAATGTAGGTTTTGACCAATTTCTTCCTCTTGATCCTTGGTCTTGGGCTTAAACCAGCTTGAATAGAATCACCAGTGGTTGTGCCCTCATCAGTTGATAATACAACTGGACTTTGAGTAGAATCGGGATTTAGCTTCTTGAACTTAGATGATAAGGTAGCATTGTCCTCATTTTTTTTGATTCGGACTCAGGAAGTACAAGTTTTCTCTTGACAAGTTCTGAAGGTTTAAAAGAAGGAGAAATTTGTACCTTGGAACCACTTGATCTTCAAGCAATAGCATTTGCACCAGTATCTTGAGCAACCTTCAATACTGCTTTCTGTCCATCAGGCCTAGCAGACTGGGCAATTATTACATGTGGGTTCTCAATAGAAATAATAACCCTGGAATCGGTCTTTGCTGGTTTCTTCCATTTTACAACCAGTTTCTTTTTGGAGGGACCTGAGGTGTATTGTATTTAAGGAAGTGGTTGGGTTGCAGTGCTTTGGTTAGTTACAGGGGGGTTCCCAACTGTAATTTCCTGTAACTTAAGACTCTAAAGATTCTTCATTCCATAAACAGGAAACATTACAATTAGCAAGTTCCTTGCAGAGAGTGGTAACCTTAATGGTGCAAGAGCAACCTTTTCCTTATCCTTAGAAATTAAATCAGAGAAATCCCTTTTTGTGAGCTTAAACACTGATATAATTTGATTAGCAGGGATTGGGGTAGCAGGGAAAAGAATATTAAAAATCAACTGAAAAAATCTAGCATAATATATTATATTTCTATCAGCAGTTAATCTATCCCCTATAAAACATAAAATTACTCTACCAAAGTCATAGTGAGCACCATGGATTAGAGAGTACCCAATTTGCTGAGTCATGATAGGAAGTGCATCAAAGTTTATACATTTATTGTTGACTGCCCTTGTTATGCAATCAATGAAAAAGTTCAACTCTTTCCTTAACCCATTCCTCTTCAATTGGCCGAGATTCTTTATGTTTTTGTCATAACCAATCTCACTGAAAAACCTCCTTATCTCAGCATCTCCAACAAATGCTGCATAAGAATCGTGAGCAGGGAGATGAAGAGCATTTCTAACAATTTAAGGAGTGACAACCCTCCTCTTATTATCGAATTCAAAAATGATGCTTGGAGTTCCTGCTTCATCTCCATCATCATATAATCCAGTTCTCTAGAAAGTGAGAACCTGGTCACCAGAAACAACCATGGGTTCATTCAGAGCATAACCCACTTCACTGGATTTCAATAAATCCTGAAAGAGCTGAAACTCGGGATTTATCCCAGTGTTATCCATAACAGCAACATAGTTGTTGTTGAAAAACTTAGCACCACTATGAACAAACATTGATGATTCAGAAGATGAAGGCATGATTAATCTGTGTAAAAAGATTAAGAACTGAAAAGGGTTTCAGAGTTTAAGCTCGATAGAAAAAGAGAGTTAGAGAGTAAGAGTGCGATAAGAAATTGAAAAAGTGATAATTGAAAATAAAAAATTGATTTTATTTAACACTCTACATTAACTAACACAGACTGTTCAACTTAGTGGGACATGTGGCAAGTTATCATTCATCAGGAAAACAATCATGGTGTGTGTTTTAATGTGTATTAAATACGTGCACTGTTACCCAAAATATTATTTTATAAATGCCCAATCATTTTTCCTAACCTCACACCATCAGTTTGACACCTGCAATCAATTTAAAAATAACCCATTATTCAACATTATTACTTTTAATTAAAATCTCAATTTAATAATATTTTTGAATAAAATCAAAAAGTCATGAGAGTTTAATAGTCAATCAGGATTTGACTATTTTCAGTATTTAATTAATTGCATTCAGGACTTATCAGTCAACTCAACTTTGACCAATATCAGTACTTATCCATATAGTAAGAGTTTATCATGCAACTCTATCAGAGTTTAACTATCAAGATTTAAACTTGACTCAACAATTTAATAACAAATAGCATGAATACATGGCATCTAGAGTATAACACTATTATCAGATTTTAACAATTACTGATACACAAGATAAAGATACCACACTTTAATTATCGACTAGAGATCACAATTTTTCATTAGAGTTTGAGAATTGTCCTGAGATCATTCTCAATTTATTCACCAATCTGGTAAAGGTGGCTTCACAGAGTGGTTTGGTGGAGATGTCTACTAACTGTTGATCTGTAGGTAAAAAGTGCAATTCTATTGTTCCTTCCATTACATGTTCCCTTATGAAATGCTACCTTATGCTGATATGTTTAGTCATTGAATGTTGTACTGGATTTTATGTCAATGCAATAGTATTTTGATTATCATAATATATAGGAATTTGAGAATATTCTAACCCATAATCCAATAACCGATTCTTCATCCAATGTATTTGAATACAACAGCTTCCTGCAACAATGTACTCAGCTTCAACAGTTGATGTAGAAATTGACTTTTGTTTCTTGCTAAACCAAGAAACCAATCTGCCACCAAGAAATTGGCAGCTTTTTGAGGTGCTTTTCCTATCTATTTTGCATCCTGCAAAAGCAGTATCTGAATATCCAATTAGCTTAAAACCTGAATCTCTAGGATACCACAATCCAAGACTCATGGTGCCTTTGAGATATCTAAAAATTCTTTTCACACTTAACAAATGTGGTTCTCTTGGATCAACTTGGAACCTTGCACACAGACATGTAGCATACATGATATCAGGTCTACTAGCAGTCAAATATAGGAGTGATCTAATCATACCTCTGTAGTTAGTTATATCTAATAATGGACCCATATTTAAATCTAACTTGGTTGCAGTGGCCATTGAAGTTGTTGCAGCTAAACTGTCTTGCATTTCAAATCTTTTGAGCAAATTCCTGATATATTTTGCTTGATTTATAGAGATCCTTTCATCTTTCTACTTCACTTGTAACCCCATAAAATAACTCAATTCTCCCATCATACTCATTTGATATCTAGAATACATTAACTTTGCAAATCTCTCACAGAGTTTATCATTAGTAGAACCAAAAATGATATCATCAACATATATCTATACTAACAATAAGTCCTTACCATGGTACTTATAAAATAGAGTTTGATCAATTGTACCTCTTTTGAAACCACTTTCCAATAGAAATTGAGCAAGTGTTTCATACCAGGCTCTTGGAGCTTGCTTTAGTCCATAGAGTGCTTTATCCTGTAAGTAGACATGATCTGGATATTTTGGATTAATGAATCCTGGAGGTTGTTCAATATAAACCTCCACTTCAAGTTCACCATTTAGAAATGCACTCTTCACATCCATTTGGAACACTTTAGACTTCATGTGAGCAACATAGGCTACAAAAATTCTGATTGCCTCAAGTCTTGCAACTGGAGCAAAAGTCTCATCATAATCAATGCCTTCTTCCAGTGAATAACCCTTTGCAATCAGCCTTGCTTTATTCCTTGTAATAATTCCCACACTATTAGTTTTGTTTCTAAACACCCACTTTGTACCAACTACTGATATGTTCTTAGGTCTTGGTACAGGAGTCCAGACTTTGTTCCTTTCAAATTCATTCAACTCCTCTTATATTGTTATGATCCAATCAATATCTTAAAGAGCTTATTCCACTTTCTTGGGTTCTGTTTGAGATATAAAAGAATGATAGAGACATTCATTGTCGGTGGTTCTTCTGGTCTTAACACCACTACCAGGATTTCCAATTATTAAGTCAGGTGTGTGGGACTTAGTCCATTTTCTTGTAGAAGGAAGTTGACTTCTTGAAGTGGAACCTCCCTCTTGATCCATGAAGTATCTTGTTTCATTTTTACTTGTACCACTATTATTTCGTGATACTCCCTCTGAATCAGTATTTCCAGTATCATTTGTATTTGCTTCATCAGTATTTGAGGAGTCGGAGTCTGATGGAATATCTGCTGATGTTTCTTGATTCGAATCACTTGACCCTTGATATGAATCATGTTGCTCCCCCTCAACATGTGCTTCAGTATTTGCAGAATTACCACTGCCATGTGGTTCATCAGAGTTTAAAGTGATACTGGGATTTGCAATATCAGGATTTGTTAGATCATCAGGATTTAACTATTCAACATATGGTACTTCATTTCCAAATCTCAATTCATCATGGTTATCTGCATCCTCCAGTCATGTAATCTTCTTATCATCAAAAGATACATGAATAGATTCCATGACCACCCTTGTTCTCAGATTATAAACTCTGAAATCTTTTGTTGATAGTGGATATCCAACAAAAATGCCTTTATCAGCTTTTAGATCAAATTTTGTAAGTTGTTCAAGATGATTTTTGAGAACAAAACATTTGTAGCCAAAAATGTGAAAGTACTTCAAATTTGGCTTTTTTCCTTTTACCATCTCAAATGGTATTTTTCCATGCTTGTTGATCAATGTTGCATTTTGTGTGAAGCAAGCAGTTTGCACAGCCTCAACCCAAAAATAGGTAGGCAATTGTGCTTCCTCAAGCATAGTTCTTGCAGCTTCTATAAGAGTTCTATTCTTTCTTTTAACAACTCCATTTTGTTGTGGAGTTCCAGGGGCAGAAAATTCCTGTTTGATTCCCTTGTACTTGCAAAACTTTTCCATAGTATTGTTCTTGAATTCGTGAGTTCCATTATTACTTCTAATGATCTTGACTTTGTAAGTTGATCCTTTCTCCAGTTCCCTTACATGATCAAGAAGAATGGATGGTGTCTCATCCTTAGTGTGCATAAAATACACCCATGTGTATCTTGTATCCTCATTAACAATAACAAGTGCATACCTCTTCTTTGCAATAAACATTACATTTACTGGTCCAAAGAGATCAATATGCAGCAAGTGATATGGTTCAAGAATTGAGGATTCAGTTTTACTCTTGAAAGATGTTTTCCTTCGTTTGGATTTCTAGCTTGAATCACATAAGCCATCGGGAGTAAATACTGCATTGGGTAATCCTCTCATAAGATCTTTCTTCACAAGTTCATTGATGTTGTTGAAATTTAGATGAGAAAGTCTTTTATGCTAGTTCCAGTTGTCTTCCACAGATGTTCTACTAAGTAGGCATACTTCTGAATTATCAGTATTTGTGGAAACCCTGGCTTCATATAAGTTACCATATTTAACACCAGTCATTGCAACCTTGCCATCTGATTTACTGAAAATTTCACAATATTTCTCATAAAATTTAACATGGTAACCTCTGTCACAGATTTAACTCACACTTATCAAAAAATGCTTGAGTCCTGCAACCAGAGCTACATTTTCAATGATGACATTTCCAAGCTTAATCTTGCCATATCCCAAAGTCTTTCCTAAGTTGCCATCTCTATAAAAAACATTTGGGCTAACCTCTTTATTAAACTCAGATAGCAGGAATTTATTTCCAGTCATATGTCCTGAGCATCCACTTTCCATGACTAGAGAATTCTTCCTGTTACCCTACAATCAGATTTAACAGTTAATTAGTGTTTATAAGAACCCGAATTTGCTTGGATTCTTTGTCCTTTTTAAGTTTGTCAGCATTTGCAGCAGAAGACTTTGAATTAGAGTTTACGCTAACATTCTAAATATCATAGTTTACACATGCAGAATCTATTTTAGATTTATTCAAAGAGGGTTTCAGTTCATAGTAGTCATAATACAAACTGTGATACTCTTTATATGTGTAAATTGAATTCCAAATACTACCAAAATGAAAACATGGATTCCGTGGTTTATATCTAACTATTCTATTCCTAAATTTTGACGTAGGAGGAAGAGTACCCTTTATTCTTCCTGCAAGCAACAGTAAGATGATTAGCACTACCACAGTTAAAATATGCCATATTGGGTGCATTAGAGATGGGTTTATATTTGTTCTCCTTAATAACACCTTCCATTCATATTCTTTCTAGGTTGTTTTTCCTTGTTTTTCATTTTAACATCCTTCAGCTTTTGCTTAAGCCGCTTCTGTGTCATTAAACCAACATTTACTGAATTTGTATGAACTGGTTCATATTTATCAGTTTTTAAATTTGACTTAGATGCCGATGTTGACCCTTTTTCATTAACTGAATTAACAGCATCATCACTTAAGTTAAACTTAATAGGTCTTAACTGATTTTGATTCAGTTTTACCTTAACATCAGTATTTAATGGTTTAATTTTCACAGTTTCCTTTTTATTACTCTGAACATAATTAGTCTTATCAGCATATCCTAATCCTGATCCCCAACAGCCATTTTCTAGTAAACCCTGAGTTGTTTTTTTTCTGAATTAGTCCAAAATTTAATTATTTCTCTCTCTTTAGATAATTCTTTTTCTAGATAAGTATGCTTTTCTGACAGTTTCTCTTTAACAAAAAAGCATCATCTCTTTCCTTTTGAGTTTCCAGCAGGAAAATCAACTCAGATTCTTGGTAATTATTTATTTTCTTAAGATCAAGGTTTTCACTCTTAATCCTAGCATTTTCAAGTGTTTGATCCCTATAACTAACATGCAGAGATTTAAAGAACAATCTTAATTCACAGATATCATTAGTATCAAAAGCAAGTGAGGTTTGAGGTACCTTTAATTCAGCAGTGTCAGCCTCAGTCTCAGCATTTACAATAAGAGCATAATTAACACCATCATCTAAATCTGATGTGTCATCCCAGTTATTTTTCTTGGTGATTAAAGCTTGTTTCTTCTTAGCCCTTGGATTTCTCCAGTCAGTTACAAAGTGTCCTACTCCATCACAGTTATAGCACTTTTCCTTTGATTTGTCAAACTTTCCAACTTTTGACTCCTTCACATCAGAGTTTCTTCTGTAATTCCTCTTATCAATGTTTGAGGAACTAGAGCCCTTCCTGTTAAACCTCTTTCCTTTTTTGAAGTTCTGGTAAACCATCTTCCTGAAGCTTTTAACCAAAAAAGGTGCCATTTACTCAATATCTTCTTGTTATCATGATCACTTTCATTGTCTAATTCACTATCAGAGTTTGAGTCATCATCAGAGTTTGATGACTCAGTATCAGACTTTACAATCATAGCCTTGCCTTTGGAATGGCTTTTTCCATTATCTTTCTTCTTTGGATTCTTTTCAACCTTAAGGGCAACCTGTCTTGCTCTTGGTCCTTTCCTCTTGCTCCTTTGCTCCATCTTCAGTTCATAAGTCTTGAACATGCCATAGATCTCATCTAGATAAATATCATCCAGTTTATAATTATCCCTGATTTATATGACTTTTAAGTCCCACTTTTCTGGAAGAGCAAGAAGGAACTTCAATTTGGATTCTTCCAGATCATATTCTTTGTCAACCAGAGCCAAGTCATTGATTAGCTTTTAAAATCTGTCATAGATTTCAGTCAAGGACTCATCAGATTTTGAGTCAAGGTGTTCATACTCCTGATTCAGTATATTCCTCATGTTCTTCTAATAGCAGTGGTGCCTTGACACTTTACCTCCAAAGTGTCCCAAATTTCATTGGCAGTTTTGCATCCAATTACTTAATTGGACATGACACTGTCAAGACTTCTATGCATTATGTCTCACTTTTGAATCTTTCAGAATAGAACAATAATCTTCAGGAGTATAGTTCTTATTTTCTTTATCAACCATCTTCCCTTCTTGGCCAGCAACATCAACAACTAGCTTCATTGGCCTATGAGGACCATCATAGATCCTATTCAGATATTCAGGATCTTTTGCTTCCAGACACATGGCCATCTTCACCTTCCAAATTATATATTCATGAATCTTCAGGATTGGAACATTGATAGACTCATATCTGCTCATATTATGATTGATAGGTTGATTGGCTACTGGAGGAGGTGGGGTATTCTGTTGAGGTTCTTTGCTAGCCATTATAAATTGAATTTAGATCTTAAACTATTTGTAAATCAACAACAAACTCTGATACCAATTGTTAGGTCCTATACAACTGTAGAGGGGGTGAATATAGTTTATGCTGATAAATCGAATTAATTACTCAACAGGATACATAGTTTTGTATTGAACAATCACAAACTAATCTCTCAAAGGATGAACAGATATCCTTGAGAGCTGCGAGGTTACACAAAAAGATATATCAATACGCGACACATAAAGTGTTAACCTAATCTATGATTATATACTGCACAGCTACATAATCAATAAGGAATCATATTCTATTACATTAAGGAATCCTAAAACATATCCTTGTACTGATTGCTACAAGAAGTAAATTTCTATACCCACTTTATTCTGCAATATATTCCTTCTTCGATATCTCCTTCTGCTAAACTCTGATATCAAATACTAATAATAAACTCTGATAGTTTATAAGCCGATATCATCAATTTCTTCTAACATAAGATAACACCTTAATTGAAGAGCTTTTTTCATTTGCTAAATTACATATTAGAGGTTTTACGTTCTCACATACATACATAGTGAAACCAAATTAAATTCTTACTTATATTTTATAAGTTTTTTCAATTTGAATTGTAGTAAGTTAATAATCTCCTTTTATATATTAAAAGAGAACTAGGGGAAAATTGAACCATTTTAATGCCTGTCAAAATATAATTTTACCCTTTTATGTTGGAAAATTATAAAATGCCATTCTCACATAATTTTTCTAAAAATAGGCATGTTGTTGTATCTACTAAGAATCGAACCTCAAACCTCCTATTCAAACATTATATATAACTACTATTGTGCTATATAACTTTTTTAGTTTATTTTAAAATTCTTATTAGATAAGCCATATTGTCCATTTTTATCAATTTTTTATTATTTTAATTTTTGAGTAAATAAAATATTGTTTTATATTATTTGTGTGCCTCCTTTTTATTTAGTTTTGTAGTTTTATTATAAAACTAGCTCTTTAATCCATGCAAGGCACGAGTTTGTTCAAAAAACAAATAAATTGTGTGATAAATAAGTTACATGATTATTGATCTTGGCGAAAATATGTGTTCTGAGATTAATGATCTTCGAGGAGTTTGTGTTGTACGATTAATGACCCTACAAATTTGCTCAAATATTTTCCTTATATACATGAAAGTTCGATATTTGTTATGTATAAATACGTTTAAACTTTAAGAATTATATCACATATATCTTTCGATCTTATATTTATGTATGTTTAGTTTTAGCCGTATGATGACAATTATGCTTTCTTATAATAGTTTCTTGTACCATTCGCATAAAAATAATTTGTGCTCTTCACCCTGGTTTGTATTGTGGTATTAATGATCTCCTCGGAATATATGTCGTATGATTAATGACCCCCAAATTTGCTCAACTATTTTTCTTATATACATGAAAGTTCGATATTTATTATATATAAATACGTTTAAAAATTTCAGCATTTTATCATGTATATCTTTCGATCTAATATTTGTGTATATTTTGTTCTAGAAGTATGATGTCAACTATGCTTTCTTATAATAGCTCCTTGTACTATTCGTATAAAAATAATTTGTGCTCTTCACGCTGAACTTTTCGTACACTAACCTATTTTTTTCTTAAAAATAGCCTTTAAAATTAACATATTCATTCAAAATAATAAATTCTTAGAATTATGTTAAAATCATGTTTAGTTTTAAAATTAATAAGATAGATGTAATCTATATATACAGTTATAAATTATTTTAAATAAAATAAAAATAAATATATTTAATAATGAGTTAGAATAATAGTACATGTATATTAGTTGTAATTATTATGTCTATATTAAATGAAAAATTATTAAGTTATATAATTATGAGGGGTATTTTAGTAATTTAATAAGGATTAAAACGTCTCAATGAACCCTCTAGTTTGATAGATAACCCACTATTATATATATAATAGATAGATAGATAGATAGATAGATATATTTTAAAACTGCTACTATATATTAAAAGAGGTCTAGGGGAAAATTGAGCTATTTTAATGACTGTCAAATTATAAATTTTCCCTTTTATGTTGGAAAACATATAAAAATGCAATCCTCATATAATTTTTGTCAAAAATAGGTATGTTATATCTACTAAAATTCGAACCCCAAACATCCTACATAAACACTTAATATCACTACCATTGTGCTAAATAACTTATTGAATTTACTTTAAAATTCATATTGGATAACCCACATCCTATTTTTTATTAAATAAAAATTATTACTTTAATTTTTTAGTAAATAAAATATCGGTTTATATTATTACGTGCCTCCTTTTTATTTAGTTTTTGTAGTTTTATTATAAAATTTTAAAAAATGCATGTTATTACCTAACAATACAATAACAGAATTACAGAAGGGGAGTTGAATGGAATTTTGGTTTCTTTTTAATATTTCTGAAAAATTCTTTCTTAAATATACAATTATGTTTTGAATATGCAAGAATGCAAATAAGACTACAAAAGTATTCACCAAACACAAAGTAAATAAACAAGAGTTTAAAAACTTTGTGGTGGATTTATATTTCCTCGAGAAATGTATATATTGAGAAGATTTATGTGCTGCAAGAATGCACGCAATTGCTTACAAGTAATCTTAGAACTTGAGAGTACTAAAGATACAACTTACTTTCTACTTCTTGTTCTATTTGACTTCTTAGTCCAAAGTTACTTGCTACAATTGGTTTATATGTCACCAAGTTATATGTGCAATATGAAAAATAATATTCCTATTGGCTAGGTCCAATTCACATGTTTCTTCATTTCTCTGTCCAATGCAATTCAAGTTAGATACAACATTTTTAAATGAGCTTGTCTTGCATAGAAATGGAAAATATTTTATAACGACTCGTATTTTATATTATTATAAGTGTAATTATAGAATTATTAAATAAATTAAATATGTTATGGTTCTGTCAGCGGTGTGTGATATTTAATATCAATTGTATGTGACTCCATAGCGTGCGAGGATTATTTGTGTGATTAATTGTTAAGTTGTATTGGTTTATTTTTACTTTCAAAAGCGATTTTATGGAGAATTTATTTCTATAAATATTGAGATTTATCTATAAAATCATTTTTATTGCTATAGAATTTAATGAATTATTTTTAGGAATTTATAAAATTTAGGAACCAATATTTCATAGATTATTTATTTCTAAATGATTTTTTGATTGTATTTATGAGTAAATTCAGTATTACATTCCAGAATGTTTCAAAAATTATGAAACTCATATTTTATTAAGTTTTGAATATTTCGAGAATTTTAAAATTATTTCAGAAATTTTTCGGATTAAATTAACCCACACGTTTGTTCGTTAAATCGCTAAATGCGGGTCTGATGCTCGTTTCAAAAATGTTTTAAAATTTTGAAAAATTTATTTTACTAGTTTTTAATTATTTCAGGAATTTTAAAAGTGTTTCAGGAATTTTTCGAGTTATTTTACTCGCAGCCTAATTACTTTATTTGAAGAAAACAAATCAGAACCGGGAGAAACGAACCAAGACACATGTCTTACAATAATAAAATTCATGGATACGTGTCACTTCTTCTGCTAAGTGGTTGCTGTAGATAATTTAATAAAAAAAACAAAAAAAAAACCCAATTACCCCACCCTTGTAATACCCCTTCCCCTCATCTCTCCTCTATCTCGATCTCGTCTCTTTCTACTATCTCTCACTCTTTCTTTTCTTTTCTACTTTTTGCCCTGTCCTGTTTTCTTTCGCGACTATGCTTCTCTCTTCTGATAATTTCCGGTCGCCTGGTTGCCGCTAGTTTTTCCGGTGAGGTGACTATGGTGCGGTTGTGCGTACGTTTTGCGTGTAATTGTGTGTGTCGTGTGTGTATACAGTTGTGTGGGTTGTGTCCTGTGTTGTGTTGTGTTGCGTATGATTGGCTTTTTCGACTTATTATTTTTCCGGTTGCCTTCCTTTACTTTTCCGGTTGCCTTGCTTGGTTCAAGTGTTGAATTCGATTTTTCCTTCTGAAATTCTTGATGAATTAATTGATATTTTGGATGTGATTAATTTATTTAATTATCGGTGAAATTCGCGTAGGACTCCCGATAAAAATGGGAACCCACGAATTTTACCACCGTCGGTAATGAGCCAAGGTGAGCCGACGATGGACGGTGATGAATTATTCCGAGTCCTACAGTTATAAAAACAATATTTAGTTCATAAAATTAGTTAGTTTTGAATATGTAAATTAGTCGATGATTAAAGTTGGTACGTTGGTAATTGAATTTGGATTGTGTTGTTGGTTATGACGTCGATTATATTTTGACGGGTAGGCCGATAAATAGAAGAGACGCTGCCCGATTTTTGGGAAAAAAATTCAAAAATACGGGGACATATCCTGTGATTATCGGGATTACTAGTCGAACGTATATAACTATATAATTATAAATATTTTAAGAAACGTACTTGCGTGTTGTGATAAAATATTTTGTAAAATATAATTGACAAACCTATTTTCCCGAAGCGATGGGCATATGTTTTCCGAAAATGATTACAGATGCGAGTCTTGAGTACGTGAACCCTAATTTTTACGTGTATTATAATAATATGTATAATTACGAGTCGGGATTTGATATCATTCGGGTTAAATTGATAGCGAGGATATGTCAAGTATAACTAGTTGTCTCACATAGGGTATTTCGACTATGTAGGAGCCCAGTCTACCGAAACTTTCTTTCTTCACATACCTAGTCGGAAGACCTGAGAGTTGACATCAGACTAATAATAGCCTGGTGATTAGTCGACATGCTCATCAAGGTTCCAATCGAAGGACCTGAGTGTTGAAGTCGGATCCAGGGTAGTCTAATAGTTAGGCAATAAAGCCCGAGCGTCCAAATCGGTCCAAGATCAATCAGTTAAAGTTGTAAAGCTCTGCAAGGCAAGTACCCCTGACCATACCTTTTATGGTTCAGTAATATATGAATAACTGTTGATTTAAATTTTGTACGGGAAAAGAACGTTTTAAGTTATGTATCCCCTGTGTTTAAAAATATTTTTTTAACTGATGGTTTGGGGAAAAGTAACTTCTGAAAATGCCTATCTCTAAATTGTGAATAAATTGTAAAGGTTATGGAAAGTGTGTTGTGATATAATTATTTTGAAAGAGATAGGTATAAGTGGTTTGAAAACTGGATAAAATAGATCATATAATTGGATGAGCTTGCGCAAGTGGCCCGTAAAGGCCAGGAAGATGGCGTAATAGGCTAAGTTGGTTGTGCACCCTATTTAAACCACTTAGTCTAGCATGACAGAGACCTAATTAGTCTCTGAGTTCCGAAAAAAATTTTATGGGATGGTAAATAGAGTCGTCCGGTGATGATAGCCTGATCAGCTGTCTCATCATTGATCATCTAGTACATATATGTGAGCGAGATTTTGCGGTTCCCGTAACGGAACAAATGGTTTTACGGTCCCCGTAACGGGACAAATGGTTTTGTGATTATTGTAATGGAACAGATGATTTGAAAATGAAAATAGAATGCTAAAATTGGACTTTGATATTTGCACACCACACGACTGATGTTATTGTTTTACAGAGCATGCTAGTTTTGGATATCCAGTTTATACATGTTTTACTTATTTTGTAACAAGTTATGATTTCTGTTCCGATAACTGTTTTATCATAAATTGTTTTACTTGTTATTCTTATAGTGGTACTGCTGAGCATTTGATTGCTCACCCTTGCAGAATGTTTTGTATATATATTGCAGATGCCTAGGAGATTTTTCCTTCATAGTCAAGGTAGAGTTCTAGTTCCTTCCGTACCAGGCTCCTCTAAGGTAGTTTTGTCAGACCACATGTGGTCTGTTGAGTTGCTGTATTAAGTTAGTGTGTAAGATTTGTTAAATAAGTTTGGTTTCGTAATAGTTGTAACCTAAGTCATACTTAAACCTGGAAAACATCTTGGTAAAGGGGTTGTGTTTATGTATTACTATTGAGTTGGATTATATTATCTTTGTTGTTATTGTTGTTGTTCGTGACATTAACTCCTGACCCCGGGGTTGAGACCGTCACAAGTTGGTACCAGAGCTACAGGTTTAAGTCCCTTATTTAGGTTAGGAGTAGAGTCAAAAGAGTGTAGAAAAATGTATATGAAGGTGTGAGTCAACAACTCATATAGAGGAGCGAGTCTAAGAGTTCAGTCGAGGGTTTCGAAAGCGTAACCCTGGCGTCTATTGAGGTTAGCTGGAACTGTCCTAAATTTTAGTATGTCTCCCTCGTACATTTGTTTTATTTGTAATGTCCGATAGAGATTTCTAGTTCTTCCTCTCGAGAGAATGAGTCTGATCATGAGAGTTCAGATTTTGCACAGACCCTCGGTGTCTTGACTGGAGAAACACCAGTTTCAGCCCCACCTATTACTTATTCCATGCTTAGTAATGTTGTTGGACCGAATTTGTACCCTCGGTGAGTTCAGATAGTATGTTATAATAATAGTCGGTGGCTGCTATGACAACTAAGTCATGTAGTGGATGTGGATCAGTATTGTTGTTTATATCTTGAACCTTTACACGTATTTCTTGAGACGTATTTTGTTCTGTAATGATTGTCTATTATCCAATAAGTTGCTTGTTTTCCCGCAAGAAGGTCAAGACTCGAAGTAAGCGAACTTGAGGTTGTGTTGATTTTATCATGATCCAGATTTCTCCTCCCTATCCATTAATTTTCTATTTAAACATTGTTTTCTACCTCAATAATTCTATTGGTTGATTGTGGCAAACAATGCATATGATTTGACTATTTGCTTGTGTGACAAAAAGGTCTGGTGGGACGCCACCGAATTATGTATTATAAACTATAAGGTACAAAGATTGGCCATCTTATATACTTGTATGGTTGCTCCCTGTCATATCTACATCTTCTTCACCTTTCCTTCCTCTACAATTGGTTCCTTAATTTCGAAATTCCACCAATGATTCCATGGCAATGAATTCCCGGAAGTCTTTCCAGATGAATTAAAATATTACCTTAGATCTTGAGATAGAATCGCTTATCGGTGTAGTACCCGGAGTCGAACAAGTGTCAAAGGGTCCATATTGTATGGCCCAGTGGGAATGAAGGAATTAGTTAGAAAACTACATGAAATATTGGATATGGGAGTGATCAGTCCAAGTTTATTTACGTGGGTTGCCCCAGTGTTGTTTATAGAGAAAAAGGATGAAAGTATAAGATTATGTACTAATTATCGGAAGTTTAAATAAGTTGACAATTAAGGATAAGTAACCCTTACCTAGAATTGATTACTTATGTGACCCAATGAAAGGGGCGTGTTGTTTCTCGAAGGTTGACTTAAGATCAGGCTACCATCAGTTAAAGAGCAAGCCTGAGGTCGTACCAAAGACTGCGGTTAAAACGAGATATGGAGATTACAAGTTCTGGTGATGATGAACACACCAGTCGCCTTATGGAATCAATGAACAGAGTGTATAAGAAGTACTTGTATAAGTGCAATTATATTTATTGATAACATCCTCGTATATTTAAAGACTAAGGAAGACCATGCCGAACACTTGGAGATTTCCCTACGAAGGTTGTGGAAGCAGTAACTGTATTCTAAGTTTCCAAAGTATGAGTTCTGGTTGGAGTTGATTAAGGATTTTGATTATTTTATTAATTACCACCCAGGAAAAGCCAATATAGTAATAGATGCCTTGAGCATAAAGGAAAGATTAAATGCAATTAGGATTGGTGAAGAATTAGCAAAGGAACTAGAAAAGTTAGAAATGGAAGATCGAGTGCCAGAAGGAAGTAAGGAACAATTGTAAGAGATCACTTTTCAACCAGAATTGATGGAAAGAATTAGAAAGTGTCAAAAAGAGGTCATGAATTAAAGATTGGATAGTTTGGCTGGAGAAGAAATTTGTACCCAAAAGGATAGCAAGAGTATATTTAGGTTTTCCTCGAGAATATGGATTTCTAAGGAGACGGAGTTGGAAAAAATGAGATTCTTCGAAATGCCCATATTTCTAGATTTTCTATTCACTCTGAAAGCATTAAGATGTACCATGATTTGAAGCAGAACTTTTGGTGTCCAGAATGAAAAAAGAATAGTCGATTGGGTGAGTAAATGTCACACCTTCCAAATGGTAAAAGTGAAACATCAAAGATCAAGTGGATTGTTACAAACCTTAGAGATTCCACAGTGGAAATGGGAAGAAATTGCACTGGATTTTGTAGTAGGACTACCAGTGACGAAATCAAATCATGGTGCTATTTGGGTAATTGTTGATGAGGTGATGAAGTGTACATATTTCCTCCCAACTAACAAAAGATACCTTTTGGATAAGCTAGTGAAGTTATACTTGGATGAATTTGTGACTAAACATTGAGTTCCTGTTTTTTTAATCGTAGGTAACCCGCAGCCGCTACCCTTCGGGTGCGCACTTGGTAAACCCTACGGGCTCACGCAATAGCCTGCAAACCACGTGAACCAAGGTAAACCACATTTAAGCGACATGCTCTGGCTCATGAGGCATAATCATAAATTTGCCTCCCATGGGATTCGAACCTGTAACCAAGGAGATAGTTATCCCCTCTTTAACCAACTGAGCCAATGCTTGCGATTGTATCTGATTGAGAACCGAAATTTAACTCGAGGTTTTGGGCGAAATTCCGAGAATGTTTGAAAACTAAGTAGAAGATGAATATCGCCTATCATCCTCAGACGGATGGTCAAAGTCGAAGACCAATTTAAATGATAGCAGATATGTTGAGAGTATGTGCTTTGGATTTTAAAGGAAATTAGGATGACCATTTTCCATTGATTGAGTTACCTATAATAATGGTTATCATTCTAGTATAGGAATGCCACCCTACGAATCCTTGTATGAGCGTAAGTGTAGAACCCCGCTTGATTAGGAGGAAGTGGGAGAAAAGAAGTTGTTAAGCCCTGAGTTAGTATAGCAAACCAAAGATGCAGTGGTGTTGATTCGGAATAGATTCGAAGCAGTTTAGGATAGACAGAGAATGAATGCAGACTTGCATCGAAAGGATAGAGAGATATAAACAAGATCGCTGGTATTGTTGAAAGTGTCACCTTGGAAATGATTGGTTAAATTTGGAAAAAAGGCAAACTGAGTCCTAGGTATATCGTATGGTTTGGAGTAATTGGGAAAGGTAGGTAGAGTTGTTTATGAGTTAGCGTTTCCGCTGTAGTTACAGCATATTCATAATGTGTTCCACGTATCTACGCTGAAGCGGTATATGCCTGATTCGAACCAAGTCATTGAGTATGAACCAATGGAGCTTCAACAAAATTTGTCCTACATCGAGCGACCAATCCAGATCCTAGATCGTAAAGAGCGAGTCCTTAGGAATAAGTTTAATTATATAGTTAAAATACATTGAGAGAAATCCTCGAGTAGAAGGGTCTATTTGGTAGTAGAGTCAGATACGCTTTACAAATCCTCACTTGTTTGATTAGTTCAGATTCTGATGACATAATCTTTTTAAGGGGAGAAGGATATAACGACTCGTATTTTTGTTATTATAAGTGTAATTATGGAATTATTAGATAAATAAAATATGTTATTGACAAGGAATAAAATAAATCCTGATTGTGTAATTAATATCGCATTAATTATATCGGAATTGGGCTAACAGCTAGGCCCATTTGGAAGGGCCCAAAACCCTGAATATTAATTAATTTTGTAATTAATTAATAAGGGATAAGTCAGCTGATAAGATAATTCCTAGTGGGGAAATAAATCCTTGTAGATTGGCCTCCAAGGAACCTCATGGGATAAGGAATCAATTTCCTACCTGTTAGGACTTCAAAGTCCATTCTAATTCAGAGACTTGTCCACCAAGTCTCCTAACTGTAGTCCAATTCAAGGACTTTCAATACCTATATAAGGGGTCTCACCCCCACCAATCAGAACTATGTTTTTTGACTTGATCCTTGGCAATCAGCAAGGTACATAGGAATATTGTTAAGGCAGATCGAGTCTCGAGACACAAGACCAGTCAAATCGAGCCTCAAAGCTCACGAACCCTAGCAGTAAGTACAATAATTATTATACCTTAGTTTTTTTATCCATAACATTTGGCGCCATCTGTGGGAAGCACAACAACAACCATGGCGAGAACACGGAGAGGAAATAGCGCCCTTGAAGGAGGAACACCAGCGGGGATGACCCAAACAATTTCATCAATGATGGAGATACCTCCGCATTCAACCTATGCCGCCACCCAAGGAGGAGCCCATGTGGGGGCAATTGAACCTCAACCTCAAGGGACGATTCCCCCGGCTCCTCAAGGGATGAATTCCCAACTTCAACAGCTATATACACCTGTGAATATTCGACCCGTTGGGTATGAGTATTCAACTATTGTGACCACTAACTCCCCTTATGGGATGCCCCTTTACCCCGAGGTTGGAGGAAGTGGACATGCTAATAGGAGTGAAGCACAAGGACATACTCCCCAATATATACGTGGTTTGGCTCCTATCCCTGAGGATCAAGAATTTTCTGGTCCTTATACTGAGAGGGACTCTGAATCTTCGGATGATGATGTGGCCCCAAGAAGGAGGCGTGCTGGTAAAAATCCGATACCTAATGGTAAGCAGCGTCCTAGGAGCACCCAAGGGACGAATCCCCAAGAAGTGAAGGAGAGGATCAGGGCTTACGAGGCTGAGATTGAAAGGCTGAAGCACGACTTGGAGGCGCACCAGACCTCCAGACCCCCACTACGTCCAAGGGGGAGAAATCCTCCTCGAATCATAGACCTGGATGGTCCGTTACAGAGAAGGGTTGTTGTCCCAAGGGCTAATCCAAGTAATCTTCTTCCCCTAGGAGATCCTGATGATCCTACTCCACCATTCACTGAAGAGATAATGAGTGCCCATATCTCAAGGAAGTTCAAGATGCCCACCATCAAAGCTTCTGATGGTACTGGAAATCCCGCTAATCATGTCAGGACGTTCTCTAATGCACTGTTGTTGCAGCCCGTAAATGACGCTATTAAGTGTCAGGGCTTTCCTCAAACCCTGTCGGGAATGGCTCAAAGATGGTATAACCGTTTGCCCCAAACTCATTGGGTCCTTCAGAGAACTAAGTCAAGCTTTTATTAAGCAATTCATCAGCGGGAGAGTGCATGAGAAAAGCTCAGTATCCTTCATGAGCTTTGTACAGGGAGCAAAAGAATCCTTGAGAGACTATCAGAATCATTTCACAAAGGAAGCTTTAAAAGTCCCAGACCTTGATGACAAGGTAGCTATGATAGCACTGTAACAAGGAACTAGGGACGAGTTCTTCAAGATGTCCTTAGCCAAGCACCCCCCTGAGAGTATGTTGCAGCTCCAAGATAGGGCCGGGAAGTACATCAATGTGGAGGAGAGCATGAGGAAGACAGTAGCTCCAAGATAGGGCCGGGAAGTACATCAAAGTGGAGGAGAGCATGAGGAAGACAGTAGTAAATAATGAGCCTGCTGGAGGCAAGAAGCGAAAAACTGATCTGGAGTATATTGCTAAGGACAAGTATCCTAGAACTGAGCAAAACCCTGATCCAACCCCCAAGAAGGGAGGACCTGGGCAAAAGTTCACTGAATATGCTAAGTTGAATGCTCCTAGAAGCCAGATCTTGATGGAAATCGAGAAGGATAGAGATATTTGTTGGCCTAAACCTTTAAAGGCTGATCCTACCAAGCTAGATAAAAGCAAATATTACAGATTTCACAAGGATGCTGGTCATGACACTGATGAGTATAGATAATTGAAAGATGAAATAAAGTTCCTCATTCGAAAAGGAAGATTGAGCAAGTACACTAGAGATGAAGGAGATAGGAACAACAATGGGACCAAGAACTTTGAAGATCGTAGGAGGGACCAAGATGATCAGGGGCGGAATCCCCACCCAAGGGAACCAGTGATAAATACAATCTATGGGAGGCCACGACCCCGAGGGCCTGTGATAAATACAATTTTTGGAGGACCAACTGCTGCTGGATTATCCAGGAACTCCAGGAAAGCGTATACTAGAGAGGTTATGCATATTGTTAGGGAAGCCCCGAAGAGGGCCAGGACAGGAGTAATAATGACATTCGATGATTCCAACTTGGAGGGTGTGAAATTTTCCCATGACGATCCGCGGGTCATAATATCAATAATAGGAAATAGCCCGGTGAAGCGGGTCCTTGTAGATAACGGTGCCTCTGTGGACATTTTACTCCATGATACCTTTTTAAGGATGGGTTACAATGATTTTCCACTAACCCCGACCGATATGCCAATATATGGATTCACAGGAGTTGAGTGCCCCGTAGAAGGGATAATTAAGTTATCAACAACCATAGGTCAGTAACCAAGGCAAGCAACTCAGATGTTGGATTTTGTGGTGGTGAAAGCTTGTTCAACCTACAACGCAAGCATGGGAAGAAGAAGGATACATGCCTTCAAGGTAGTCCCTTTCTCCTACCATTCAGTTATGAAGTTTCCCACCCAGAATGGTATTGAAGTAGAGAGAGGAGATCAAAAGATGGCAAGAAGTTGTTATGTGGCCTCTCTGAGGGCAGATGGAGTTGGGGGGACGTTTCTGCCTATTGAAGATCTGGATATCCGTGAGAATGATGAGAAAAGACGGAAGCCAGCAGAAGACTTGGTTTCGATTCCTTTAGCTCCCGAGGATCCTGAGAAAGTGACTTTCATTGGAGCCACACTAGAGGAGCCCCTTAGAGGGAAATTGGTGAAATTTTTTCAAAAAAATAGTGATGTATTTGCATGGTCGGCAACTGATATGTCAAGCATAGACCCAGAACTGATCACTCACCAGCTGAATATAGATCCAAATCGAAAGACAGTGAAGCAAAAGAAAAGAAGTTTTGCTCCAGAGAGGCAAGAGGCAATTAAACAAGAAGTAGAGAAGCTCTTAGAGGTTGGTTTCATTGAGGAGATATAATTTCCAAAATGGTTAGCAAACCCTGTCATGGTAAAGAAGGCTAATAAAAAATAGAGGATGTTTGTGGTTTTCACCGATTTGAATGACGCATGCCCCAAGGACTATTTCCCATTGCCAAGGATAGATACATTAATAGATGCTACTGTTGGACATGAGATTCTAAGCTTCATGGATGGATTCATTGGATACAATCAGATCAAGATGTATAAGGATGACATCCTAAAGATATCATTCATCACTGACTTTGGTGTTTTTTGTTATCTTGTTATGGCGTTTGGTCTCAAGAATGTAGGATCCACCTATCAAAGGTTGGTAAATAAGATTTTCAAGGATCTTATTGGCAAGACCATGGAAGTTTATGTTGATGACATGTTAGTCAAGAGTCTAGTGAAGACTGACCATATAACCCATTTGAGGGAAGCATTTGAGGTCCTGAGATACCATAAAATGATGCTAAATTCTGCAAAGTGTGCTTTTGGAGTGGGATCTTAAAATTTTTTGGGACTGATGGTCTCCAAGAGAGGAATTGAGACCAACCCCGATAAAATAAAGGCAATCTTGGAAATGGAGCCACCAAAGACTATCAAAGATGTTCAAAATCTCACTGGAAGGGTTTTTGCATTGGGGTGATTCATCTCCAAGTCCGGGGACAAGTGTTTGTCATTTTTCAAGTCCTTGAAGAAGGTTAGGGATTTTGTATGGACTGAGAAAAGCCAGAAGGCATTTGAAGAATTAAAGAAATATATGGCCCAGACCTCGTTGTTGGCCAAGCTAGCTCTGAATGAAATTTTATACTTGTACCTGGCCATTTTAGAAAATGCCTTGAGCGCTGTATTGGTTAAATAGGAACTTAAAGTCCAGAAACCCGTATACTATATTAGCAAAATTCTGCATGGGGCTGAGTTGAATTATTCAACTATTGAGAAGTTTGCTTTAGCCTTGGTAATGGCTTCAAGAAAGTTGCGTCCTTACTTTCAGGCTCATCAAGTTGAGGTGCTAACAAATCAGCCCTTGAGAAATATTATTCATAGTCCCAAGGCTAGTGGGAGGCTGATTAGGTGGGCAATAGAGTTGGGAGAATTTGACATCAAGTACAAGCCACGAACGTCAATAAAAGCCCAGACATTGGCTGACTTCATGGTGGAATGTACCATACCCAACCAAGAAGTCGGAGGGCAGGAAGATACTATACCTCAAGACAGGGAAGGTGATAAAGGGGGAAAGGAAAAGGACGTTAAGGAGAAGGAATATTGGGTTCTCTATTTTGATGGAGCATGAAAAATAAATTCAAGTGGAGCAGGGCTAGTTTTACAAATCCCCGATGGGTTCTTGATTAAATATGCTATGAAGTTATACTTCCCAACCACAAACAATGAAGCAGAATATGAAGCTCTGATAGCTGGCCTCGGCCTAGCAGAGACGCTAAGAGTCAAGAACTTGAAAGTCTGTGGAGACTCGAAGTTGGTCATATCCCAGGTGAAGGGAGAGTTTGAGGCAAGGGATGATACGATGGCTAAGTATGTCCGCCTAGTAAGAGCTGTGATGACTCAGTTTGATGAGTGCAATGTTGAGCACATCCCAAGGAAGGAAAATGCTAAGGCGGATGCATTGTCAAAGTTTGCTTCATCTGAGATAGAGGAAAGTTCAGGAAGCGTATACTTCCGTATTTTGAAGACACGAAGCATTGATGTTAAGCTCGTAGCTCCTATAGGGCTAAGGATGTCATGGATAGATCTCATTAAGGCCCATATTCAAACTGGTTGGCTGCCAAATGACGTGACTGAAGCACGAAAGTTGGTTGTTCGAGCACTGAGATACTCCTTGATCGATGGGATTTTATACAAAAGATCTTATATGGTTCCTTACTTCACTTGGGGGGCAGAGCGTTGGCTCATAAGATAACCCGTTTAGGCTTCTATTGGCCAGAGATGATGGCCGATGCCAAAGAGTATGTTAAGAAGTGTGATCGTTGTCAGAAACATGCACCTGTTGTTCGACAACCCCCCAAGATGTTGACTTCCATCAACTCTCCCATCCCCTTTGCCATGTAGGGAATGGATATACTTGGGCCTTTCCCCATGGCCACGACACAAAGGAAGTTCCTGATTGTAGCCATTGATTATTTTACTATATGGATTGAAGTCAAGCCTTTGGCCAAGATCACAACTAAACAGGTTGCATATTTCCTGTGGGAAAACATCATGTGCCGATATGGAATTCCTCATATCCTAGTTACCGATAATAGAACACAGTTCAACAATGAGTAATTTAAGAAGTATTGTGAGGAGAATGAGATTAAGTTAAAATTTACCTCTGTAGCTCACCCGCAAGCTAATGGGCAAGCAGAAGTGGCAAATCGAATAATCTTGAATGGACTAAAGAAGAGGATCGAGACGTCGAGAAATAACTGGGTGGATAAAATACTCTCAATACTATGGGCCTATAGAACTACTTGTAGAGTAACAACTGGAGCAACTCCTTTCATGTTAGCATATGGGGAAGAGACAGTTGTTCCTGTA